>NC_137639.1:15898818-16498818 GCF_963383615.2 Lipophrys pholis | reverse complement strand
ATGTATGTAAGCCTTTGTGCAAAAGTGTCCACGGGCTACATTATGTGAGATTGGGAAAGCACCAGGATAAGCAACCAAAACAAGACTATACATAAAGTAAAGACTATATCGTAAACCATCTGTAAAGATTTTTATCTTCTAAGTGTTATACAGTATGTTAATGCAGATTGTAGCTACTTCAGTAATACCTTGTCTCTGTACAGAATAAGAAACCACTCCTTTATAAGAACAGTGCTGTAACGTTATTAGCAGTGGACAAAGCTTTGTCAGTATCTTTGTTACAAGTATCAAAACAGAAAGAGGGGACTATTTTTTATTTCTATTTTTTTTTTTCATTTCAACAATTTCCATTGATATTGAAAATGTGGGCAGAGAATGTGGAGGTAATCTTTGGTGCTCGTGCCGTTTCCTTCTGCAGCTGCATACCCAATGTGAGGCAAACTTTCTTTAACCTTTTTCACACACAGGAAGAGTTTTCATCCTGCATACAGCTGAGGGATCATTAATGCTGCTTCCGTAAAACTTCAAAACAAAGGTTTTCACTTTTTCATATGACCTAAAGAATAGCCAAATAACCAATTTAACGGTGTGAAACATCGATGCTTTCCTACCGATCGCTAAGCTTGTTACCAGATGTCTGTCCTCATCCAAAACGAACAACACCTTTGACTAACAAATCTTTGGCACTCTGCACTTTATGTAAAGAATCTTCCAACTCTTCGAGGTTTTTTTCCTTCTAATTTTTGAGAGAGTTTCAATGTAATTCTCTGCTGCTGTGAGAGAGAGAGAGAGAGAGAGAGAGAGAGAGAGAGAGAGAGAGAGAGAGAGAAGAGAGAGAGAGAGAGAGAGAGAGAGAGAGAGAGAGAGAGAGAGAGAGAGAGAGAGAGAGAGAGAGAGAGAGAGAGAGAGAGAGAGAGAGAGAGAGAGAGGAGAGAAGAGAGAGAGAGAGAGAGAGAGAGAGACGAGAGAGAGAGAGAGAGAGAGAGAGGAGAGAGAGAGAGAGAGAGAGAGAGAGAGAGAGAGAGGAGAGGAGAGAGAGACTCTCAATGAATTAATTATTGGTCTTATTTAAAGCCACTGCTGTTCCTGTTACACAAGGTAGCACAGCCAGCCTGCACTGATATGCAAAACAACAAACTCCAGCTGAGCGTGACCATGCCTGCACATGTACTGAAGAGGTTTACATTTTCAGCTTATTTCTGCCTTTTTCCACTATTTGTAGAATTCTGTTTTAAAAAAAAAAAAAAAAAAAGATGTTTGATAAGTGAGATTAAGCTGCTGTTTCACTTACAACAGAATATGTTGATTGTAAATATGCAATTTCAGGTGACAAGGTTGAGTGTTAAAATCAGTTTGTGCACTGAGTGCACTTCCAAGAGGGGAAGCTTGAGCTTGAGCCCTAACATGTAAACAATGTCTATAAAAAAAATAGTTGATTCCATTTATGCAAAGTATGTCCAGGTGACCTCTGGAAGTCACTGAACACTTTTAAACAGCAAAACCACTGAAAATACAGTGTTGGGACTTTCCCCTTATGTCTATATTTAACACCAAATTACATACCTTTCTCCTGGAAACATGTCACAGTTTTCTTAAGATTCCAATCCTGTAGAGCAGTCATGAGTGTCCACATCTTTACTATACTGATGCTGGGTGATTGGTGATTCATTGAATTTTTCACATCGCTCAACTTTGCCTAAGCGTGGCCATTAGGTCATGGATAAATGCTTGATACGTTTATTGTCTCCGATGAAATGGCATCTGGTGAAGTTCAGCTCCACAGACGGGGGAGCTGGCCCAAGGCGTTCAGTTTACCACTCTCCAGATGGCCGATGACCGCTATCAGTGTGCAAGGTGGAAAACTGATAGCAGGAGCCAATCTAATCCAGATAAATAATAGCGTTTGGCTGTGAAATGTGTCTCCTCTACAAAAGGTCAGAATGAGAACAATGTTAAAATGCAGAGGATAACACATTTCTGTCAACCTAATACTAAAAGATGGCCAGTATTTCCAGGACGATAATGTTGCTTTTATTAAAATCAGAAATTACAAACCTATCTCAGTTGCATAGAGACTGTCCTCCTTTTCCCTGCAGACCAACTTGTGTATGTAGCTACAGCTGTGGGATGTTCCCCTTAAACCCCAAATCACTGCTACATGTGAAGGAGCATCTCTTAAATGTTTGTGAGGCTGGTAAATTGGCCGTCTCGCACATCCTCATTCCAGCAGATTCTCTATCTTTGTCCCTCTGGAATTTTCTTCATTCCGTTACCCAAGTAAAGTTGACAGCCTGAAGGGAAGGGAAATGGTTAGTCATTGCCCAGGAGCCCAAACAAGCCTCAGAGGACCAGAAACCTCTACGCTTGGTTTAAGAAAAAAAAGAAAGAAAGAAAAAGACGAAAGTAATAACTAGCAGTTTTGATTCTCACAATTATGAGTTGTCTTCTTAAAAGTCTCATTAGTTGACAGAAATTTAATAGATGCAGTTCCACAGGTTGGCTCTGTTTATCTTACTTATATCATTTTCCCCTTTTTTCCTTCTTTTTTTTTTTTTTTTTAAAAAATAGCTTTTCTCTATCTGCTTTTACTGTTGGTCTCATAACATTTCTCATCGTAGTCTTGCACTGTTCGCCGATTCAAGTCTGTACCCTGTAACTCCCCACTGCTCTGTAGTAATCGGCCCTTGGAGTGGTACCTTCTGTGTACTCTGTGTGCTAGTTTTAAAGCCCAGATGAATGGTCACGCTTGCGTGAAAATACATGAAGTAGTACAAAGACAGAAAAAATAAAAGTACATGGACATGGTCTACATACAAGTTTGTAAATCCTCAAGAGTTACAGGATAACTATTGCAAAATGCCCTCTGGTGCAGTTTTCTAACAGAACATTTTACTATTTTTGACAGAACAGAGCCCAGTCTGTTTAAATCAAATATTGTGATGGGTTTGAAGCACGTCTGTGGCTGTTTTACTCGGTGATCATTTTTCTGTTGTCTTTTAACTACTCAATTTTATAAGCTCAACAGACAAAGTTTTTATTGTTGTTGCAACCACCAAACCCACATGCCCTTAAATAGGTGATGGCTTCAAACTTAACATGATTTAAAAACAATGCAAAGATAGATGCATATCACACACACACACACACACACACACACACACAGACACACACACACACACACACACACACACACACACACACACACACACACACACACACACACACACACACACACACACACACACACACCCATTATCTAATTTTAAGTAGATAAAAGCTTTTTGATCTGCAAGTCGAATGACTAAACTTTCTATTGATGTTTCACATGATTGGAAAATTATTGATTAAATTCTGATCACATTTATTAAACATGTTTATTTCCTATCTGCAGTATTTGTCACTTGATACCTGGTGTTATTTCATCTATTCCTTCCTAACTTGTTATGGAATCTAATTGGATAAATAATCTGTCACTGCATTAAATTTGCATTATAACACTAAACCATAATGACTAATTGGGCCCTTAGTCTCTTTCCTCGAGGTTACATCCCTGCTTTAGTTCATGAAGGCTGTCGTACTGGTGATTTATCACAGCAGCAGCTCCCCCAGTACCTTCAGTGTGTTTCACCCAATTCTGTCTCACTTAGATTACTGGGTTTAGAGGCTCTAGTCTGTATTTATGCTGCGCTCTCTTTCTTTCTGGAGACTTGTGCTCTTTGTGCTTTCAGCTGATGGGATTCGGTTGCCCAGTCGCTTCACTAGTGGGAATCGAGCCCTCGCTAACGGCGCTGACATGTCAGCAGACTCTCTGTACTCTCCGGGGCTTTCAGCAGCAGCTCACTCGCTCACCCGGGTTATTAGTGTGCAGATCACTGGGGAGCGAAGCCCCGACTTCACTGGCATCCGCTGGCTAATTAGCATCAATTCTTAACTCTGTGGTTTAGGCTTTTTGCTGTCATTAAGAGAGCAAGGAACCAGGAGTAGGCTCAGACTGACCGTTTGAGTCTGGACAAGCGCAATCCACCCAGTTACAAACAAGTCAGTGACTCTTGGCTACCGTCAGAGTTGTGTTTACGGTGCAAACATACTGTAACTCCTTTTTAACAGAACGTTGGAAAGTTTTATCAGCGCAACAATGTTTTTTAAATTATTGTCTGTTGTGAATTATTTGTCTTGTATCATGTGAACAGATTTGAATTTGTATTCTATCAGTACTACTGTTTAACTGGCGTCCTGGTATTCATGCACCGGACTTTAATTGAGCCATTGTCACCATCTATCATGCCGCTTCTGCAATTTTAGATGGTAGATATGCACTGCTGCCATTTCTGGTTAACCTTTGACATTAGAGAGCACAACAATCTTCAATAATGCACCAGCAATTTAGCAACCCAGACGCACAATAATGGACAATTCTTAGCTGACTTTGTTCTGTACCAGTCTGACTGCTCCACATAGTGCAGCCGTAGGTCCACTCTGTCACACTACCTGGGGGCGTTCCACCAACTTCCACTGCTTCTCAAACCAACATGTTTTATAGGTGACTTTTAGCTTGACTCATGCAATTACTTAGTTTTTAGGGGAAATGAGGAGGCAAGTAATTAGTGTAGGTGAGGTTTAAGGGATTGGGTGAGTCAGTCAAGAATATATTTTTCTTAGTTCTTTTTTTTTTTTTTTTTTTTTTTTTTTAAATAGCCTTCTCGAGTTCATTGACAAATGAAGCTCATTCTTTGGAACAGTACGCTTTAAACTACATGCAGGTCAGGAAACAGTTGAAAAAGTCAGAGCAATCAAACCTGCAGAAGAAGTATACGAGTCGATCCAAATTTAAATGTTAAATCATGAAATAGTTTATTAACATTTTCATGCAATTTAGTTTTTTTAAGCAGGTGATTATTATAATTTGCCTGATATCTTCCAGAGCTGGTTGGACATGGTGTCTATATGCTGCTGCTTTTTCAAGTCTGTCCCTCACCTCCCTTTGGGTCCATATAGAATTCCACTGTGGTTAATGTTATAAAAAATGAAGATATATTTAAGTGGCCTGAAACCATAACACCAAAATTAATTAGTAATCAATCATTGTTTGCATATTTTCTCCATGAAAATTGCTGACATGTGAGCATTTGTTCCATGCTCAAGTTACAGGCTGTTAATTTCATCCTTTTTAACTTTGCCATTTTGTGTGACGACATATCAGGACCCTTGAAGTTCATAATACGATTTTACTTTGTAAGCATTTGGCCGCTTTCCACATTTAGCTGATACAAAGACGTGTGATCATCAGTCTGTGCTTGGGGAGAATATCAGACTCTTTATGTAGACTACTCAAAGAGTCGTGGGCTATCTTTTATTGTCTTTCTGCTGGGCAATGTGTTTGGTGCTCAATGGGTTATTGAACTGAACAATCTTAAAGCACAGAATACTGAGTGTTGTTTACATTCCATGACTGGAATGTGCCTGGTCAAGTATTACATTTCATTTCAGTTTGAACAGTTCTCGTGTTTTGGCATCATCACTTGCAGCCCTGGGTTAAATCTTGACCGTAAGTGTGAGGGAACAGAGAGTTTGATTCTTAGTTGAGGTGGGAAGGGCATCCAAAACAAAAACTATGTCAACCTTACACTAACTTGCTTTACACTTATTTTACTTTTTAGTAGGGCTGCATGTCAACATATTTGTCTAATCAGATGTTCCCCTGCGACAATAGATTATGGTGATATGAGATCATGTTTTACTCTAGTACTGGGTGGCAACAGGCCAGAAATCAGAAGCACAAAATCTACCGACTGACTAAAATCAAGGAAACAATCCTAAAAGCAACTGAGTCAACAATTTCTGCTATTTGAAAAGTGGGAACTTCAGATGCACTTGTAAACAGGAAGAAAAGAAAAACAAACAGCACAGTTTTGCCGGGTTAAAATTGTAAGAGGGGAAAGAGTAATATTTTGTAAAATAGGAATCCAAAACCACAAACATATCGTCATATACTTAAGTGTTGGGTTATCGCAAGTATTCGCCATCGCAATACCCGACAACATTATCAAGTGTTATGTTTAAGCAGCAACTTACAGCCCTGCTTTTCAGACATCAAGAGGAAATACTGCTGAGTTGTTTCTCGCACAAAACATGATCTCCTAAAGGTCAGCTGGAAAGCATCTGATAAATAGCAAATGTTTGATTTTCACCTGTGAAGTTTTACTGTTTTTATCCACTTGGCTCCTGCTGGCAGTTGAGTTTGTTCAGCACTGTGTACATCATCATGCATGTTTGCATATTTCTGAGGTCACCACTATGCATTTGACCCTCTGGGCTCACCAGGAAGTGCCGGCACCCATCCATCTCCATCATCGCTGACCTCCGACCTCTCTTACTGTGCTTTAAGTGAAGCCAACGGGTGATCCACCAGTCCTGTCATCTGGGTCACCACAGAGATGATAAACCTGCTGATATTTAGTCCATCCTCTTTTTCGTTTACTCTTGAAGACTTCAGAAGTGGAGTAATTCAAACTAAAAGCTCTATTTCCAAACATCTGTCTGTCAAGGCTGTTTTTTCTGATCATCCCTATTGATACACTCTCCATCCACACAAGTAGCGAGGCGTATTAACAAAATGAGAAAAAAAAGAAAATTAGACTTGTACATTATTCGGCGGCTTTACAAACCAAACAAACCCTTGAAAAAAATTGCTTGAATGCAAGAAAATAAACACAAAGATGATAGGAGAGGTAAAATGTTGGATCTTAATATAACTGTAACATGACAGTTCTAACAACAAAGCTCACCATTCATCCTCTTTTCACAGATGTGATTGTTTCACATTGTTGCTATTGTATTGTGTTTTAAGCACCCTCTGCCGTCTTATGGATGTTCAATAAGAACATTTTCAAGGTCAAACTGACATAAAAATGACATTAAATTGCTGTAGTCATTTAATGAATATTCTAAATTAAAATTTACTGTAACCCTTTGCCTGTTCTTAAATGTGGGCATCTTTATGGTTTGGAGAGGAGGAAGAATAGTGTCTTATCAGCTTAACGTATAAGAAAATATACAAAAGCTGGCAGGAATATGCAGTGCTTCAACTGTGTGATTTCAACTTCCAGTAAAAGGTTCTTTGTTACAATGTTTGCACGAGTGACCGCTTCAGCAAAAGTTACAAAAACTGCACCTCATGATTTGCTGTTTTACAGAAAACATATAGTTCAAGGGAAATAATCAGAGATAAAACCCACATCATTGACCCTTTGACTCATTTTATATTCTCCACTGCTTCACTTCTAATTCTCCTGAATTATTTATGGTGGCCTGGATAATTTATTCCAAAATTGGAACCATGGGAACTGTTTTATTGAAAGATTTTCTTCTTTCATTCTCCCAGTGGACATCATCAGTAATTGCTTGACTTTCATAACTGATTAATTGATTTTGTATAGAGTGGGAGGAAGCACATTATGGGAACATACATTTAATAAAGTGGGTCAAATGGCTCTATAAGGTGCAAATAACCATAAGTCAAACATGTAAAATAGTTATGGCGCAATGGAAAATGGTCACCTTGATGCCATGGAAGATCAGGTTAATATGATTGATTGATTGATTGATTGATTGATTGATTGATTGATTGATTGATTGATTAGACATCTAATCACTATTAACATATTCATTCATTTAAAAATAAGAGATGTCAAGTTGCATATAACCCACACAACTTGCTTTACTTGTTAAATTGGGATTATTTTTCTTGCTTTTTGCAAGATGACACAGCTTTTTGTTTGCATATTGAACAAGATGTGTTTAATAAATGTGAAATATTTTACATTACCATGCAGCAGTCTAATATTGTTTTTGCATCAAGTTAACATTTACTAACTACGGGAAAAACATACCATTTAATATTCATGTGTTAATGGCCCAAGGAGCACATGTGGCCTCAATGAGAGCTTATGAATTGTATAAATAGCAGATATACTTCCCTGTAATTCATTCTTGGGTGTAGTTTTATCCATCTTTATTGTTTTGAAATATCCCACTTTGAATCATAATTGTCTGAAACAAGTACAATTTCCTGACGGCTGCAGAACAGGGACAGGAGCAAATCACAACTATAAAACATAAAGCTTTTTTTACTAGACTATGTATTTATATTGGCAAATCCTGACTGGGCCCTCTGAAGTGTTTCCATGTGACCCCCTTGGAAAAGATTCCCTTCTCCTGCATCAGATAATGCAACACTTCCTTATAACCTGGCTGGTGATTATTTCGATAAGTAATTTCTGCCAAAGGCTTTTTGAATGGATGTTCTTCATAATATGCATAAGCCTGGCAGAAAACTTGAAAAATCTGACGTTTTTTGTTTTTACTGTTTTGTTTGTTTGTTTCTTCGTTTGTTTGTTAAGCTGTTTTTTATAGCAAATTTGATCTTCACAGTAAAGTTGAATGAAATTTACTTTTGTGCCTTTTAAAGTAGATTTTTTATTTGCTGAAACATACAGTTTAGGATAGTTTTGTACAAACAGGTCAATTTAAATAGTTTTCTGTCCTTCTGTTGTCCGCTAGGTGAGGTGAAGATGGTGGACCGACTTGCCAACAGCGAGGCCAACTCCAAGCGGATCGCAGTGGTGGAGAGCTGCTTTGGCGCCGCGGGGCAGCCTCTGGTGATCCCGGGCCGCGTGCTGATCGGCGAGGGTGTCCTCACCAAACTCTGCCGCAAGAAGCCCAAGGCGCGGCAGTTCTTCCTCTTTAATGACATCCTGGTGTACGGCAACATCGTCATCCAGAAGAAGAAGTACAACAAGCAGCACATCATCCCTCTGGAGAGCGTCACCATCGACACGGTGCCTGACGAGGGCGACCTGCGCAACGGCTGGCTCATCAAAACACCGACCAAGTCCTTCGCCGTGTATGCCGCCACCGCCACCGAGAAATCTGAGTGGATGAACCACATAGGGAAGTGTGTGGGCGACCTGCTGCAGAAGAGCGGCAAGTCCCCGACGGGCGAGCATGCGGCCGTGTGGGTGCCCGACTCGGAGGCGTCCGTGTGCATGCGCTGCCAGAAGGTGAAGTTCACGCCAGTCAGCCGCCGCCACCACTGCAGGAAGTGCGGCTTCGTGGTGTGCGGGCCGTGCTCGGAGAAAAAGTACCTCCTGCCCAGCCAGTCGTCCAAACCCGTGCGCGTGTGCGAGTACTGCTACATGCAGCTGACGTCGGGAAGCCTCGCGCCGCGTTCAGACTCCATCAGCCGGCCGGGATTCAACAGCAACAACCTGTCGGACGACGAGGACGAAGACGACAGCAGTGACTGAGGAATGCCGGATCCCTCCGGCGGCCCGGCCCGGCCATACCGCGAGGAGGAAATACTCAGCTGACGGTTTCTCTTTCCTCTCAGACTATAGAACCCACTGTGAGAACAATTGCACCTCCAAGGATACGTTCATGAAATCACTCTGGAGTTCACGTCTCTTGTTCAAACCAAAATATTTAATATTTTCCTCTTAGATGAATATTTTCCTGAACGCAGCGATTAATCTGTGAACTGTGGGAGTAACCAGCAGAACTCTGGGATAAAGTCTGACTGTTCATCAAAGCTGTTCTGCTAATTTCCACTTTGCTTTCTTGCCTCTTAATTAGGCTGCAAGCAGTCACTACCGATAACAAAGGTGCTAATGAGAAACACTTTCTAAATTCTGTCCTCCTTTTCCATTAATATCAGCTCTTTTCCTTCTTCTGTCCATTAACTTAAACAAGGGGATTGCTTGTAATGTCTGCAGGGAAAAGCAAATGTTTGGGTTTAGCCTCTTTCTCCTCCAAACTGGACTTTATTGCAACAGAAATCTGGCATTTTCTGCAGTTTCTTTTTTTTTTTTTTTTTTTTTTTTTTTTTTTTTTTTTTTTTTTTTTTTTTGATAAAATCCTTGTCTGGTCAAACTGAAAAAAAACAAAAAAGAAAACAAACAAAAAATATATATTTTCTATAAATAACAAGATTTAGATTTTTATGCTAATAACAGAACCTAGTATAGTTGCTTCTGACAAATCAGCTTGTCTCACATTGAGCATTATTAGTCTGTCACCTTGTCTGCTACTTGTCCCAAAAATTACCTTCAGCCTTTAATGTCGCGTATGCCTTCTAGAAAATTGAGGTCAACCTTCACAGAGAAGGAGGTTAATAGTTAAAATGAAACCCTGCTGCAAAAACCCGGGACTTCATGATAGGTTGACTTTTGGACACATTACAGAGGATATTATTGCAGTTTTGTGTGTGTCATCAGCAAACGAGCAGGAAGGGTTCAATTTGGACTTTCCCTGCACAAGCTGGAAAGACTTTAGCTTCTGAGTCTTCAGGTTTTGTTTTGTTTTTTGTCCCCACACGGTCGGTGCAAAACCTGACCCTAAAAAAATAACCTCACTGGGTGGATCCAGGGTCTACCTTTTTGACTCACATATTTTTCACCAACAAAGACACGAGTACAAAGGAGTGTTGTTCTCAGCGAGGCTTTCACACACACTTTCCACATGTCAGTAGTGCTTCATGTGGACCTTTGTGTCAAGTGAACGACCTCCACGCCAGCCACTAGGACAAAACAGGTGCATCTGGAAAAAGAAGAAGAAAAAAAAAAAACTGGAGTTGAAATGGAATCATTAATATTCCTCAGTGAAACTTCATGCATAACAGATTTATTACACAAAAATAGAAATATTTCTAGCCTTGTTCTGTTTTATTCTTAATAATGGTAGCTTATAAAATCAGAACAATGAAAAATACAGTACCTTAACACATAATGATTATGATATTATGATATTCATTTTCTAACCAGACTGTAATTATCAGGAATTAACTTTTTAAAATAACGCAACATTTTAGTGAGAAATACATGAACCAAAAATTCCCGTATTCGAATTTTGATTTACATAGAAACCAATGCTCATTTAAACACAGGGCTTATGTTAAGAACTGAAATGTAAATTCCCCCGAGTAAAGAGAAGGCCATGGTTTTGGAAAATCAAAGATTTGAAGTATCCTTGCACCAGTATTTTTTTTTTTCTTTAGAAATCTATTGTTAATTGAAATATTTAACTATGAAAGCAGACGGTTATGCTCCACTGAGAGTGTAGAGCAGCGATAAAGGTGATCCGTCTTATGTAGACTGTTAAACACTCGGCTGGCTCCTCCTGTGATGAATGAAATGCAATAATCAGGAAATGTGGCTGTTTTGTGTTTTATCTTCCAGTGATACCACATTGTGTTGCACCAGTTATCTGCCCCTGGTCAGTTGCCAGTTTTCTCCAACGAAAGCTGGCAAACCGTTGTCTTCCGGTCAGAAAACGCTGAAGTCCCAGGGTTTACTCTGTGTCCTGAAACAAACGCACCTTCTCTTCACTCTGCTCGTTTGCCAACAAAAGAAAACATGGCCGTCCTGACCGCCTCCCTCCTCGTGTCTTTCCTTCCGTTTCCAGCAGTAGAACTTCCCTATGAGAAGCACGGTGCCATCACCATGTGATAACAAGAGAACTGACTGAAGGGAACTTTACCGAGCGACCTGCTGCACTGCGCTGAGATTTCAGACCCAGTTGCCCTCACAGATGTTCGTGTCATCAGTTGGATTTTCTCTTCTCAGTAAGGCCCCTGGGGGGTTTCATTCCTTACATTTTGATAAGAGCAGCATATCTGAAAAGGACTCAAAGGATGAGAAAGGTGTTGTAGTGTCACTGTCCATGTGATGATGTTTTATTGTTGGGTATGTTGCTTTTACACAAAACATTTTAAACATTGCATCAAATATAAAAGCACAGCATAACGGAAGTTTTTTTTTTTTTTTTTTTAAATGTAAAAATTAATGCACTTTTGCCCTGAACTGGGACAGATCTTCTTCTTTATTTGTTGCTGTGCTATTTCTGCCAGCTGAAAGAAGACCAGGAGTATCTGGAGTGTGTAAAGGAGTGACAGATTATGTTCAGTCAGTATTCACGTCTGTAGTTTAAACTGCATTGTAGTTGCACCCATCTTTAGAGAAAGATCCCAAGGCCACTGTTTGAGTTCAGCTTAAGTTTCTTGGATGAGATGTGAGATCAGAAGCTGTGGGTGTCTGAGGCGGTACAAAAGGCAGGTTGGTGATATTTAGAGACTTGGGTTATGACTAGAAAGTTCAAACAGGATTATTTTCCACAAGATAATCGGCAGGACGTCATAAACTAAGCCACCAGGAATGCGCACACATGACTGCGTTCCAGCAGCTTGTCTTCCAGTCCACATGTTGCTGGTTCGATCCCCCTTGTCCATTTCTTCGAGACGCCGATCCTCCAGTGGGGACAGCTCGCAGAGGCGGCTGTCCCCACTGGTGTCGCTGTGCATCCGACTGAAGCGCCGACACTGCAGTACGTAAGAGAAGTCCATTTACCATGTGTATGTCATTACAGCGGCTCGTAAAGATCAAGATGGAGCTTCTTTTGGATCAGATCAGACCTCCTACTAGTCCCTCTTGGATCAGTCGTGGACTGATGTTAGTCCCCCAGGTTTTTGTGGACCTATGTGGGCTTTTGTTCCTCGTGTTTTATCTCATGTTGAGCTTGAGCCCAGGTTGCTGCAGGTCTATGGAATGAAACTCCTTAGAGGTTTGTTGTTGTTTTGAGCAAATGTGAGCGACTCAAATCAGGGCTGGAAACCTTTACCTGAGACCAAATAAGGAACTGGTTTACATGCATCTCCGGGTCCACTTTGTTTTTCTTTTTTTTCTTTTTTTTTTTACTACAAACAGGCAGAGCGCTATCTTTCTATAAGGCATTATGCAACACTTCCATCTGCGCTGCGCCTCACAAAGCAGCACGAATGGAAGAAGAAGAAAGGGAACCATTGCTTTATGTGTTTTTGATTTTACTGATGTAAGTAGAGGTCTAACTCGTTAGAGCCACTTTGGAGAACTGAACCTGTGGATTTTGACTAACCAGCTGCTCTCTAAACTCGGCTGAGGTGCCGACGGAGGAGACTCTCACCGTGGAAGCCCCAGGCACGACGTCCAGCCTCACGTTTACTGTGGATTGCACTCAACGAAGTCGGCACGTGGACTCGGATCCCGGTCACGACCACATGCTGTCAGATTCACAGTGACTTCTGCTGGATGTTTGGAAAATGAATCTCGATTTCTTTTCTTTTTTTTTTTTCTTTTTTTTTAACCCTGTCGATTTTTGTACATTTGTATGGATTTGTTGCAGGTGATCTTCCTTGTTGTAAAGTTTTGATCAGTTCCGAAGTGACGCTGTTTCGGGTCTCCCTGCGCTCGGCCCTCCTCCTCGCCGCGTTCCACCAGCATCTGCAGCTTTTCAACTTGCTCATCACGATTTAAAAACGACAGCCGGGAAGTTGACTTTCCACGTCGTTCGTGATTCCTGAAGTCCAAAACAGATGCCTTGGTGGCTTTAAGCAGCTGTGCACATCTGTATTTAAACAACCTGCCGTTCCTCCGGGAGCTCGGCAGCCGGCAGAGATTTACTGCCTCTCTTTGTGGAAGTTTGTGCTTTGATTGCGCTCTTCAAAAACCTGGTCGCAGTCGACTTCTGATCGTAAGCCCTTTATTTGAACATCAGCCGTGGCTTTAAAGCAGAGCAGGGCCAAAGGGGGACTTTCCTGACCTGCTGATTTCTCGCAGAACACGTTTCTTGGCGCTGTGTCCGGAAAGAAAGTCTCCTGGTGGCTGGATGGATGAAATGACACATCACTTGGCTAGTAGCTCTCAAATAAAAAAAAACAAACATCATTCCATAAATGCTAAAAGTGCAAATTCAGAAATTCTTTTCCCAGAAGACTCAGTCTGGTCTGACATGCATGAAAAAAAGCGACTCCAGTTTGACTGGTTGTCGTGTTGCAGGCCGCTGAGTGAGATATAAGGGAGTGTTTCTACATTGTGGGTTCCAGGACTCTATGGGCTCACCAGAGACCCCAGGAAGGTCCGGACTCTAGAGCTGGACCCGGAAACAGTTCTGTGGGAATGTGGATTTCTGACGGCCCAACAGAGCTCCATGCCTTGTTAGTGTCATTTCCTTGAGTTACTATGGAGATTTGTATGTGTGTGTTCACACTGATGGGTTTTATTTTTGGGCTCCGAGTAGATTTTTGTGAAATAGAACAAATAATACTTGCCACTGCTTTGATTTCATTACAAATTTGTTTTATTTTGATTGTTTAGTGAAACGCAAAAGCAGGGAAGGTCAGTTTATTATGAAAACAATCATGGAAAGAAAATCTGACAAAACAGATGAGAACTAACGAGAGAGCGGGGTTCTCTTCCCTAAACGGTCTTGAAGAAACCATCTGAACTCCTGGGTCATCTGTTTTATCTCTGTGCTCCAATCGGTGGCAATTTATTTCCTCAACAAGCCAACACAACTGATTAAGGCTGCGTTTTCAGCTTGCAGAGTGGAAATTCTGCTTGTTAAATGATTTTTATTTCCCCTCTGCATTCCGATAAATTGATTATTCTGTTACTTTTAGGATATCCTCCTCAGTAAATGAGGTTATGAGGTTATTTCCTTCACGTCTTAGTCTCATTATTCGTAGATGAACTGCTGCGGTGGAGCCGCTGGAGGCTGAAAACCATCCAAACCTCTCTTAGTAAGCAGCAGTTTTATGGTTATATACTTGAGGTTGATCTGGGAAGCACCTGGGGGAGCAATCGGAGCTTTACAGGTGTTGTTAGAACTGGGGGAAGTCTGCAAGTTGTGAATCCCAGGGGTTCTTTTTGTTTTCCTGCTTTGAGGGATATAAAGGATGGCTAAACAGCCACTTAGTGTTTAACAGAAGCTTTATCATGGAAACTAAACTGATTTGAAATGTTGGTATTGATGAATACAAAAGTAAATCAAGATCAAATTTTCCAACACAGCAGAAATTATTTTGATTTCGGTTATATAGAGCCCCAAATCAGACTTATATATGCAATCTTTGTCAGATTATGAACTTAAAGAAATTATTTATTTAAGTCAATTTCAGCATTGTAAAGGACATTACTGCATTCAATTTCCCAGCAGTGTTTGGTGAAGATTCATCGGTGAAAATTTGAAACCAGTCAGTTTGCTGAGTGATGTTGCAGAGTTCATCTGGTGTTTCTCGCAGTGTGAACACACACACACACACCTTCAATCGGAGAAGAGCTGCAGATCCTGAGGAGAAGTGGGACAGCTGAGTGTTCTCGTGGTCATTTGACGGTTTTCTGTTTTTCTTTTTCTTTTTTTTGCTTTTGTTTTGGGTCATTTTTAATTCTTCCATAAAGCTTGCAAGAAGGGCTTCAATCAGAATGTAACCCAACATATCATCTTACTAATTCCTTCAGAAATCTTCACGTATATATTATATATAAATAATGTTCTGCTAAAAATCACAATGTTGTCTTGTGTTATTTCTTTTTTCACTTCACAGATCACGTGTGGATTAAGAATTGGGGGAAAGACAATCACTCGGCACAGCTCGCTTTTGAGGAAGACTTTTAAGCCAGGGGTGTCAAACGGGAGTCCTACCGAGCTGAAAACACTTTACCAGAGTCCACAGGGTGCCCTTACAGAGAGTTTTTTTTTAGTAAAGCAGTTTATACTTTATTCAATCGGGGTCGAAGTGTTTGAGACTCACTCAAACAATGATGTGATTTATCAGATCATTGGAATGCTCATGCAAACTGCAATATCACCAGCAGTTGATGAGTAATGAGAATAATGCCACGAGATTTCTCCCCAAATACTAAAATATTAACCAGGTTATCTGATTTATTTTCCTTTAAACATGGCCATGTGTTTAAAACATGGAGATGGATTTCTTTGTAAAACAAGACAATACCAGATGAAAGATATCACATGTACATGCATATTTACTGACACGTGAACTGTTGTTTTTTTTTATTGATTTGATGTTTGAAGGGCAGGTCGGAGAGGTTATGGACCTTATGGTAATCGGGGCATGATGTAGTATTAGCCTTTTAATCTCATGCAAGGATCACCTTTTAAACTTGCAACAGAGAAGATTCCAGATTCATTGCATTTTTTGGTTGATACAAAAACTAAGTACATAGTATCTGGACATCACACAGTATTATATATTAGTAGACATCTAAAAAGAGGCCCGGGGAGGACACGCAGACTCCATGCAGGAGTGCAGTGAGGTACTGTGCCGACCACTGCTCACTACACCGCTCAACATTTTATTTTTGAAGCTTCCTAACGTGTTTAATATGAAGTGTGTAACGTGATAAACTAAGCAGTAAAAGGCAGCAGGCAGAACATGCAAACTCTTCTCAGACGGACCTCCAAGTGAGAGCAGAGTGATGACCACATCATATGGAGCCCTTCTATCAGACATTTTTAGACAAACTGGTCTCCAAGAGTATGTAAATCACAACCGCACACGGTGAAGATCCAGCGTGGAAGTTGTGAATCAAAACAATGAGCCTACAGCCTCATCTGGATCCATCCAGACCGTCACAGTGAGCTGCAGCAGACCGTTTGGCCGGCCCGCTGAAGCAGTTCACCCATTGTCCTCGCGGCATCCTTATCAGACACAGCAAGTGCAGACATTTCGCAGAGGGAAGGCTTCCAAAGGAAAAACGCAACGTGCATCTCTGCAGGCCGACTCAGACCGTTTCTTTCTCTGCCATCGCTTCTCGCAAGTGAAGCAGCTGCAGCCACGCTGCTCCACTGCACTTACTCCAGCTCCACTGATTCTACAAGCCGTACATGGCGCTCACTTCAGAGACATTATTATCTTCTCCAACCAGCTTTGATTTTGTGTCGCTGGCTTGATTAACAACTTCATTTCTGGAATGTATTTTCAAAACCAAAACTAAACTAAATGGGTACTTGATTAGTCTGTCAAATGTAGCTGTAGAGTTACCAGAACAACAAATTCTGAACAAATCCATCTTCTCTAGCGCTTTATGTAACTCAGGGTCACAGAGTGTAACTGTGTGTTTAGATCGTGGGAATAAGCCAGTGTATGTAGAGAAAACGCAAACTTCCCACAGTCCATTACGACCCAGAATCGAACCAGGGACCGAGGAGACAAACAAAAACTACACCTGTGGCCTAAAGCCATGTAATTCCAGTTTAAGTAAACATGTGATCGAGTTTTAAGTTAAAGACGGTGATTATACAAACTGAAAGTAAGATATGCACTAAAATGCCAGCTGGGCCTAATGAGCAGTTTTATGTAAGAACGGCCAGCCTGCAGGCTTCACACAGTTATTCACATAAACCGCCGTTAATATCAAACAAATCCAAACGCGGAAAGAATAAGTCCATGCCTCCCTGGTGAGAATACACAAGATTTAATTGTGTGCCATCATAATAAATAAAGCATGGCAAACAGCAGCACTTTGCCAGAATAAATCCCAGTTGAGCTCAATGTGGCGGATGTAAATATTGTACAATTAGGAGATGTCACAGGTATTTTTCATCCGTGTCTCTGTTTGTGCTTCTCTCCATCATTACAGTGGAGCACATTAGATAAATTACATCAGGGGGATGAAAAGCAAAAGAAGTGGCTGATACTTCCCTTTGTTTTGGAGCACGTTTTTCATCTGAAAAACTTAATGTTTTATTTATGGGGTTTATCTATATATTTGATGAATTGGCCCACACTCTGAGATGTTTTTTCCCCTAACAACAATGTAAGTGTAAGAAGAACAGGTTACAATCACCCAGTTATAATTAATACAATTATTAATGTTGTTATTAAAATAAAATGCCTCATTAACCCTCATTTAAATCTATTCATTCTATTTTATTCTTCTGACAACAGCTACTAATTTCAAGCTCTAATAGATTTAGTATTGGATCTCATCATTCAAGACCGTTTCAGTGGCACAATTTACTTTAACACTGGTTTATCCTCCTGGGATGACTAAAAAATGCTATGATAACTCCATTCAGTTGTATCAGCTCAAATACATTTAGAATATGAGATTCTAATTTGGAATAATTTCACTCACTTGATTGTTTTTCCCCCCGTTTCTTCCCTTCCTGCTCTCAACACCTGGTAATTCACCCACTGCTATTTGTTCTGGATTCATGTGAGCCATTGCACACATTCTATGTATGTGTGCTGCGATTCCTTCAAATTACAGCCAATATCAACCCACATTGACGATATACAGTTCCAGTTCATTCTCCTACTCGACATGCACACTGCTGTCTTTCTTTTTGTATTTCAGCTAATGTCTGCAGCGTTGTATTTTTTATTTATGTATTTTTTATGTCTTTTCTCCTCTTTTTCAATCAATCATCTAATTCATGTTGTTATGGAGCCGCTGTAACCTCAGGCTTTCCCCTGTGGAAATCAATACAGAGTAATCTTATGTCTGTCTGTAAATATGGTGGGAAATGAGTATATATATATATATATATATATATATCTATATATATATATATATATATATATATATATATATATATACACACACACACACACACACATTTTGCTTGTATACTTAAAGTATATTCCACAGCCTGTATGTTTTTTTTCCTTACTACCACTAGATTGCAAAAGTTGAGTCAGCCTATTACAAATCCAGTTCTTTGCCACAAATATCTGCACTTTCGCTTTCTTTGGCAGTTCAAAGTTCTGCAGAACAAGAAAAAAAATGTGATTTTGTGTGACGGAGGTGTCGGCGTCTGAAGCTTGAAGACAGACATTAACTTCAGCCCGGTCCGCCCCCTCCTTTCCCCGTTTGTGACATTTAGAATATCTTTTTCACATCTACAAATGAAAAACATCAAATCTGACTAAAATTCACTCTGAGCCTCAGTCATCAGCCGCAGTTTAAAGGTCAATATGCCCTCAGTATCGCAGTGATTGACAGACACTCAAAGCAAAGCAGGAGCCATTAGTAAGCTGATAATGAAGGATAATCGCAGTAATTACGGAGGACAGTAATTTAGCATTACACCGGTGCTGCATGAAGCAGCTCCGGGTCAAGGCAAAGCCAAACGTTTGAATCACAGCAAGAAGACTTCTAGCTTATAAGATATCTCAAATTGGATCCACGTTATGTCACTGACCCATCGCTTGCATAATCAAATCTGGGCAAAAATAAGTTAAACTGATATCAAATTGACTGTTTAACATTCTGTTAGATGATACAATGTTCCCTGGAAGTTTTATTTAGTGCCATTATCAAACCAAATGAGTTCAATCCTTTTGTCTTTACCCCAAAAAAATTAATCAGAAACTTTAAGTTATGTTTTTCATTTTGTAATGTTGTAATGATGATTATTTCAGGTGCCTCAGTGGTTTTTTTTCTGTACTACTTCACTACCCATAACTAAACAAAGTTAAGGTTTTATTTATTTTTTAATGGAACTGTAAATTCAGATGATTCTGGTCAAAGGAGAATCTGATGGCTGCATAATAACGGAGTTCTCTGACGATTCACTTTAATTCTTCCAAAAACATCGATTTTTTTTAATTGAAGCATGATGACACAAGGCTGATATTGTATTCCAGACATCCACAGACTCTTGGTTTATTGTGTATTTGGGGCATTAGTCACTCCGCGTCCTTGACAAGCTGAGTGGTTGAGACTCACTGACAGATTGCCATGTACGTCACCATTTCCACTTTTGACCACAATTCAGGTATAAAAGTTGCCTTTTCTTCCTGCTTTCATTCAGCAGTTATTAGTTTTTGACCAACATCGAACATAGCACTGTCTATGTTGTTGTTTCCTTGACAGGAGAACCTCTGAAGTGGGACCCAGTATGATAGAAAACTTGAGTAAAACATAATGAATGTGTCCGTTTGCATCCGCACAAAGAAATAAAAAGAGCGAGGTTAAAAAAAAAGAGAAATACATTTAAAGCAGAGGCCAGACAAGAAGCAAACACAAAACAATTATTTCAAATATGAAATTATTCTGAATGCAGCTCAATAAATGGTATCCTCACTTTTTATGCTGGTGTGAGTTGTGTTTTCTACGGTCACACTAATCCCCCCGTCAACTCAACACAATGTTTAATTAAGACCCGTCAAAAGAAAAAATATTCCAAATTTCAAGAAAAGATTATTTCATTAATCCCCTCAGAGGAATAATTACTCTGCATTTAATTCTCCCTTTTACTACACTGACAAGGAGGCAGTGAGCCACAGAGGTAAACTGTCAGTGATGGGATTGAACCTACAAACCTCCAGTTCCAAACCTCCAGGCCATCACTGCCACTGCTGCAAGAGAGCAACACATTCATCATATTGCTTTCACTTCCTGAAGCTTTCACCTTCAACTGAGCGATAAACAATCCCATGTTGTGAGGTCTTAGTCGTGATGAGCTGCATGATCCCCTCAGACCAGGTGAAAATAAAACCTCGGCAGTATTTTGACGAATAGCACTGGACTGGTGTCACGAGAGGACGGCTCTCAACCTGCTGTTCTGTCAGCTCTGTGGCCTCGACCAGGGTGAACATAATGTACGTAAATAAAACACTAATTGGTTTGACCGACTAATATTTGTGGCGCTGACCGGCCGCGGGGCAAATGTTGAGTCATTTAGCAGAGTGATGGTACACATCACCAGTACGTGGTCATGCATTCACGCCTAAAAGTTTGTGTGCGCACGTTCATGTCTAATTAATTCTCCCTTCATTCAAAGTCTCTGTCCTCACTGGCTCTAATGGACGGCACCTCAGTGGTCCATTTTTCTTTGTGGAGTTTGCGTGCTGTTTTCCTCGGGTTACGCTCTCCACTGATTAACTGGCGACTATAAATGACACGATAGGTCGGCAAATCATCCAGGATTTGGAGTTTGCATGTTCTTATGCAGTATCGCTATAAGGTGAGAGTAGGGCTGGGCAATCGGGGAACCATGTCTAATTCAGAATGTTTGAATTCAAATTTGAAATGGGTTTGTTGTGTGAGTGTGTTTTCACCTGAAGACCGCAAATACACAATAAATGAAAAGTTGACAGGCACTCATAATAATGCTTACATGTAATATATATGAATTGTTTCATGTCGTATTTATTATGAATTGGGGGGTGGGGGGTCAATTTGCAGACATGATACTCAGAGGTTTGTGCAAATGTTAGTGCACATCAGTGAAAAATATCATTACAAATAGATGAAAGGCAAGGCGGCTTTATTTGTATAGCATACTTCAGCAACAATGCAATGAAAACAAGGGAACATAAAAACATAAACACATTAAATAAGGGAAAAAAGAGATAAAAGTTAATGATACAGAGCAACATAGTAAGACATGGCAGAGCATCTTCTTTTCTTTGGGGGGTCAAGCATCCGTTGCCTCAGATCAGAAATAGTCCCAAAGTAATTCTGTACTGTCTTTCTTCAGAATTAACTGGCCCATCCTCGTGGATGGATACACATGTGGCCTGGACTATGACGGCTGACTGGTTTTCCACACAGCATAGCCGTCACTCCAATGGTTAGATTATAACCTTCATAACAAACTGCGCTCTGTACAACTTGTGGATGGAAATGGACTGTGATGGATTACCATAGAAACAACAACCTGAAACTCACAACTGGGACACGTCGGTGACTATTTGCAGCTAATGAGTTGGCACATGCGACAGGATCCCATTCATGGTTTTCATTTAATTCACATTGTCAGCTGTCTGTCAGGCGGTGCCACACTGAGGATCCTGGGGTTTTCTCCTGGACGTCAGCAGGTTTCACAAACAGACTCCGCGGTGCTTCAGATGTTGATTTTGGAGGCAGAGGAGATTGAGCATGACTCATTCAGATTACTCAGTGGAGACGTGTTACAATGGCGGTGGATCAGCGGAGGTCAAGCTCTCCGCTCACTCCTCTGTCAGTCAATGTAATCACTGCCTCTTGTGTCCTCTGAAAAGCCTCCTGGCTGAACGTCCTCTGCGGTTCTGCCTGCGAGCACACACCATCAGAAAGATATGAGGACAATAACAGCAACAAAAATATAAAATATCATATATTCATGCACAGTTGAAGTGGCCAAAGTGGTGATGTGAATTGAGACCAGCTCTATCTGGAGCTGCTAAAGGACTTTAGTGAAAGATTTAAAAAAAATGTAAAACAGTTTAATATGCACATCTAATAAATGACAAACCCTTTTTGAGCGTTGTCGTGTTCCAGTTACGAAATGAATCCTCTCAGTGATTGTTCACACCTGAGGAATACTGAAGATAAGCTTTCACTGTGCTGCTGCGCCAAGAAAGATGCGATTTGGTTTTAATTTACTGGTTGAACAGATCGCCGTGATCTCTGCTGATCGGTTCCTGCTCTCTGCTACCTCTTTCGTGTCAGTGTGTTTTTTGTTTTTTTTTTCTCTCTTGGACTCGGCTGCTCTTTCAGTCGGCAGCTTTCTGCCTGCAGCCGCTCTGCATCCAGTTCCCTGGAATAAATTGACTTTCAGTTTATAAGAAATTACATCATGTCCCAACTCCATGCGTCTGCTGTTATTTTCTCAGATGATTCCATTTGGAGTCGACTGAAAGCTGAGAACTGATTGCATGGACGCATGGATGGGTGGGTTTCAATATTTTGTCAGAAATTAGAAAACAAACTTGTTTTTCTTCGTCACCAAGCTGGCACAGCTTCACAAAATCTGTGCAGCATGAAGAAGAGCAGTCGTTAAACCAGTTGTGACGTTTAGGATGAAGTCAGAGGGGCACAGAGGATATGGAAGGTGGTTTTGGTTCCCAAACTTTTTCTTGGTGGAAACACTGTGCAAACCTCACTTTGTCCATTGTTTTTCATGAAGCGATGTAACGCTCTTGGTACTCTTTTTTTTTGTTTCTCCTTTGGACTGATTCATCTTTCTCTTTGTCTCTGCACGCTCTGTCGTCTCCCAATTGGAAGGTGTCAGGTTTGATTCCCATATCTGCCTGCCCGTCTGTACGTGAAAGTGTCCTCGAGCAAGAACTGAACCCCAAATTGCTCCCGGTGGATGGATTAGATGGCTTGCATTGGTGTGTGAAGGGGCGAGATGAAGTCATCTTTTCGTTATCTTTGGCTGTTGGTTCTCCAGAGAAGAGTACGTACAGTAAGGAGGAGGGAAGCAATGCCAAGCAGAGCCTCGTACACTGAGGTCATCCGGTGAGTGAAGGCCACTCAGCTCTGGCTACATTCACAGTGGTGAAGGAGGCGACCACATCCAGTCGCAAACCTTGAAGCACTACGATACACTGTGTTCAAAGACTGCAGACATCTGAAAAAGGGAACTCGCATTAATGACCAGAAAGAGGCAGAAGTGTTGCAGGAACAAGACATTTACGAGCACTTAGCGAAAAACACGATTTGTTCCTGAAATTATAACTCAATCTTAATTTTAAGAACTGAAATAGCAAAAAAATGCTCTTCCAAACAAAGAACAGAACCAGGATACTTTTAGCTGCAGTCACGTTGTCTTGTAGTTTACTATGAGAAAATTTAATTCCATTGGATGGATGCTGGATTGTATTTTTCGCAATCAGCACATCCATATCTTATGTGCATTGGTCGGGGGGTTCTCTTCGTGAAGGAGTGAAGGTCTTAATCATTCAGATGAAGGTTAGCGGTGTTCTGTCCTGTGACAGACACGCACTGATACAAGAGTCAAGGAGAGAATCTACGTTTCGCACAAACACAACAAATGCGAAATACAGTCCGATAAAATAACGTCACCTTTTTGAAGCAGAGGATGGCTGGAAGGGCAAAGGTTAAAGCTGCTGTGATGTGAAATAACATAAAATACCCCTATATATATATATATATATATATGATCCTGACTATAACTAGAAGAAATATTGGCTTTTAGTTCTCTTTTTAAAGAAAGCCTTGGAAACTCTAAGAGAGAGGGATGTTTTTGATTTGATGTATTTCGCAATTAAGCGTCATGCTGTTCTGGCCAGTGCCATGCAGAAGCTCAAAGGAAACCAAGGTCTTGTTGTAAAAACCAGTTAGTGAGAGAAAGCTCTGATGTGTGACTCAGGATTTCAGATTTGATCGTCTGTGTTTTCTTGACTAAAGAAGTGAGAAAAATCTGGAGCCTCAATGAGGACGTGCGACATTTAATAATTTAATATATGAATCAATTTCTTTCTCCTAATTTGATATTTGTATCCTCAAATAACTTGTCAAACCCAGTCGGTGGGATTTGTTCCGCCCTTGAAATCATTAAATCATCAGTTTAACGATTTGGTGTCAGGTTGAGGTATTAATCAAAAATGCTGCATGGCCTCATTTTTAGAATTTCAGTTGCTCTCAAAGCAGAACATCAATAACTGTGGAAGTGTATACCATATTTACACTATGAATGCGGCTTTATGTTAGACAGTTGTGCTCGAGAAGGGAAAAGTTATGTTGCTCTCTTTGAAACTCCATATAGAAAAGTTTGACTGTGACAGTTGCCTGGCTATTGATATCCTACTTTTATATATTAGCAATCCTCCGATAAGTTATACTTGGAGTTCTCCCCTAATGGGAAACTCTGTCGATGGAATAAAAGGTGCTTTCATTAAAACAAGTATCCATCTCCTATCTCACTTATTGGTATATATTATATACACCTCAGGTGTAGCAGTGTGCTGGAGCTGATCCCAGCTCACTTTGGGTGAAGGCACATTTTTCACATTCATCAGTACTTAAGATGACCGCAGTAGAAAAATACTTTATTGGTGACACATATACAACTAATGCATAGTGAAATTTCCCCCAGGAGCAGTGGGGAGCTGAAATGCAGCGGCAAAGGAGCAGATGAGGCTGAAATGCCTTGCTCAGAGGATTGAAACCTTTAATCACAAGCTCGTTGCTCCCATCTCTATGCCGCCACTGTCCATTAGCAGCTGTGACGTCACTCCAACAGAAGCTCATTGGTACGAGTTTGATCCATTTATGTCAGCAGCTCATCGATCCGGGTCCACCCAGTCCCAGACGTGGACGGAGCCGTCAGAGGCGGCAGACAGCAGCGTCCGCGGGCGCTCAGGATGCCACACGTGTGAGGTGACGGAGGCGGGGACGCCGTCATCATTCTGCTGTGAGGAAACGGCGTGGCCACGGTGCTGAAAGAGCGGCCGAGCATCCTGCGGCTCTATCCTCCACGTAGAGGTGCTGTAGAGCTGAACCACTCCACTGAAGCCTGATGGAGACAAAAGCTTTTATCAGTCATTTCTTTTAATCAAGAGAAATGTACTTAAAGCTCCCGTAACGTAAAGTATGTGGTACAGAAACAGTTTATACCCACACTGTAAAAAGTTAGAATGTATTTGTCCAACAAATAAACGGAAAGATGTGAAGAAGGTGTCATCTCTCATCACTTGCTTGCTGCACATCTTAACGAATGTGTGCTCACATAGGCAATCAGAGAGTTTCCCTTCATGACGTCAACTGGCTGTCAACTGACCGCTCCCTCTGGTAGTGGATACTCCCTTTGACCCTCCCGCAGGTAGATGTGCTCTATCCTCTAAAATTACAAGCAAATGCTACCGGGAAACAGACATGGAGTAGGCATGGCTTACTCCACATGGCTCATTAGAATTTAAAGGTACAGGCACAGAAACAACTGTCCTCAGCAGTGGTCAAGGGAGGGACTTTTAGACTGGATGAAATCCTGAAAAACCGTATAATATGGGACCCTTAAAACTAGTTGCAACAAACAAGCCAACTAAGCAGAGCTACAGCTACAATAGTGTCGGATCTTATTGGGTCTAGCACTTCCAATAAAATGAAACCCGTCTGACCTTCAGCAAAAGAGGAGCAGCCTCTAAAATGATTATTTATAATGATGATTATTTGACTCAGACTGCTGTTAAATTACAGACTAAACACGCTCTCTGACTTGTGTCTCTGTATAAACTCACCTGACACCGAGACGCAGTCCTTCAGCGCTGGAGCCCATGAGACGCTGACATCGTCCAGGCCGCAACAACGTGTTTGGACGTCGAGTTGAGCCTGACTCACGGCTTCTCCTGGGTTCCTCAAGTCTGACACCACTGCCCGTCCTGCAGAAGACAGCCTGACGACCCTGCAGCTGGACACATGCGGACTTGCGGACACGTCTGTCCACCAGAGGCTGGATTCTCCTGAGGACGGTGGTGGAGGTGAAAGCTGAGGAGCACCTGGTTTACGGGTGTCAGCGACGTAAACGCGCCCATTACAGCAGCCGGCGAGGAAAACTGTGTCATTTACAAACTGTAATGAACTCAGAAGATCTGCCGAGTCGGTCTCTGCTGGGACAACATGAAACAAAAAGTCCAAAAGACATCAAACTCAATGTTCTGAACAAAAGTTCCGCTGTACCAAACTGAGATTTTAGCCGGAAAACAAGCTCAATATTGGACTCTGAATCCACACAACTGTTCAAACGTGTGAGTTTAACCAGCAATGTGTACATTACAGATTTAGCACTGTTACCTAGTCGGTAAAGCGTTTTTCCTGACGCCACCTCAGTCAGCTGGACGTCGCTGCTCTGAGCTCCATGGAGGACCTGTGGTGGTGAAGAGAGCCGAGCAGCGATCCTGCTGCCGCTTTCCGAAGCGCTCCTCCCGCCCTTGACACTTCCTGTTCTCCGGATCACATCTGGTGTTGGACGACAACATGCAGCAGACAAACAGTTGTGGTGGAAAAAAGCTGAAAAATGGGCAAGACTGCATCCCCGAAGAATGCTGAGTCAGAACTTACTGGAATAAAATGTTGGTTTTTTTATGTTTAGTTATCAATTTCATAACATGTTGGGTTTATTTTTTTCCACTTTCAGGATTTGCATACATTAATCCACAATGAGCCCATTTAAATGAGCATAAAATCAAATAACTGGAAATAATCAGTGCATTGTAATAATCAAATCTGGGGGGTTTACAAGCAGTTCTGAGAAGTGATAATTGAAAAACTATTAATTAGTTCTAGTCCACTGCCTGATTTTGTTTGGAGTAGCAAGATACATAGTGATGAAATACTCAAACTTCCACAACCTTGTTTTGGTAAACCTGACGCATGTGGTCAGATTTTCATTTCATTCAGCTTGAAATATTTTCGCTCTTCAGTCCAGATGTGCCTCTTTGTCCATGTTTGTCATTCTATTATTTTCTGCTTAAGCTGCGATGACGTTATCTCCATTTTCCATGATTTTTGAATGTTTGAATTGATATGCAAGGGCAAAAAACAAATCAGATTAATAGGTACATTTATAATACGTCTAGGTGTGTCAATTCGATCGATGTAAAAAGGCTTACTGTTTTCTATTAGAATGGAGGCCACCATAGTTTTCTGACAATGATCAACTGGTACGCCACAACTAGATGCAAGATGTCAGAGGAAACTCACCGCTGTCGTCTCCTCCGAGCTCCCACAACTGCAGGTCAGAGGTCAGCCCATCATTAGTCACAACACACCTACCAGAACAACAACAAGGTGTTACATTTAAAGAAATTAATCATCATCTCTTATTTCTGCTTCATTCCTGCATTAATCACAGATAATGTCCTGACTGAACATGCAAACTCCACACATTTGCAGCAGAAAAGGTGGATGGATGTCATTAATGATGTTAGAAAGGTAAAAACGGTTTCAAATAACTGTAAAAATGATGATAAATTCTCTCCTGACTGTGAGCTTTTATTCTCTTTTACGTGTCCACTTGTTTTTTCTCAATTTCTTTTCCTTGAAAGTCTTAGTAGTGGCATTAATCAAATTCTTTCACCTTTACTAAACTAAATCCCACAAAAGAAACATTAAATCTGAGGTTTTCTGTGTTAAATTACTTCACAGGAATGAGACGTCAATGAAAGGAGGAAACACTGGAACGGCCCGAGTGCTGCTAATTCAGCCGAATGGTTTTCCTCACATGCCTCCGGACTCACCGTGTTCCCGGGATGTGTTTGAGGCGCCGAACGGGGCTGTCTGTAAACCCCCCGTGGGCGACTTTGAAATCCCGCTCTGCACAGAGGCCCTGGACACAGAAGGGGAGAGGTCAGCGATGCATCGAACGCACGTTTAGGAGAAACGCACTAAAAACATTAAACACCACCTTATTTTCATCGGCATAAAGTTTCAGCGGCAAACGAAGCTCCAAGATTTCATTTCTCGATGGGCTGTAGCCTGCGACGCAGACGGCTGCAAACACAGAGGAAGACAAACGACCTCAGAAAAAACAACCTGCAAATCTTAGAGGGTTCTGCTTCCTCCTGTGTGTCAGTGAGCACGTTTGTTATGTTTAATCAATACGATCCATCCAACCATCAATGATTTACATGTGTTTTAGTCAACTAAGTGTCATGGAGGCTGAAGATGAACGCGGCTCAAAAGGTCGTGAAAGGTTTCCTGTTTATCACAGGGCAAACACAGAGAGACAGTCACACACACGAGCATTCATACCTACAGGACATTTAGCCATATTCAAGTCTGAATAGTAAACATAAATACCTGCTGATAAGACATCAACATTCAATTATGAGCATTGAATACATCAAGTGTCTCATAATCCCTTTTGGGTAGTATCAGTAAAGTGTTTCTTTCAGCATGTCTGAATGGATCACACCTGGGCTGAAACATGGCATCAGATGGAAAAGAAAAAGAAAAAGAAAAACCCCTGAGGTGATCCTCACAATCCAACAAAGTCACAGAATAAATAAATACATCCACTCTCACTTTTCCCTGAAGTCCACTCGATGACCTGAGTGGGATGTTCCAGCTGATAAACATGAAGATCTTTGTACCTGAATAAAAAAAATAACTCATCAGTTTCGAGAAAAGAACAATAGAGTACAAACCTTTTTTTTTATTTATTATTATTTAATCACAATGAATCAAATTTATAATGGAAAAAACCTGTGACCCATGCTGCACAGTACTGGAACCCACATTTTCTATAGAATTGTTAATTATCAAGCAATTTTATCAACTCGATCAGTTTTATACAAAGTCTGTTAATATAATTTGATTTAGATTCAACATATTATCATGTGCACATATATTACAGCTACATTTCACTGGAGAAATCATTAAACATTTAACAGGAGATGTCTTGACCTTTCAATTTAATTGAAGAATAGCTACACTGCGTTGATTCTTTATGTAAAACGTATATTTAGACATAACATGTGTACATATGGAGCAGAGAACGGGTGTCTATTAGTTGCTTTTAAATACACAATTTGACGCGTTTGACGTCTCCAAAACTAGTTTCGCGCTCCACACACAGACACCAGACTCCATACAGAATAAACGATATTTGTCATTTATCTTTTTTGAAGACAAGTGTAGACAGTTTTAATGTAAAACGCTGTTTTATTTTTACATTCCTCTGACTATCCAGCCTTGTTCGTCTTGGTTACATTGGCCAAACTCACTAGATCCATCGTATAAATGGGAATTATTTGGTTGTAACTCATAACGCATCATTTCAGATGTGCACGAAAGGAGTTAGCTTTGCGCGGGTAGCGTCAACAAGCTCGCAGGTTGAGAAACAAATGTAAATGAGAAAGAAAAAGCGCTTTAAATAAAGGTTAAAACGATTTGCTCACGTTTTTAAGGACTCGATGAACCAGTCATCTAAAATATCATCAAACTCAGAGACCTCCATCTCCACACGTTTTTCTCGGGGGAATGTTTATGTGGAAGCAACTTCTCTTTTTCTTCGGATCTCTGCTTCTGTTAGATAGATACTGCAGCGCCACCTGCTGGCGTGGGGTCAATACTCACTTTATATATTAGTGCTAAACAAAGCGTGTATGAAGGAGGCAGGGGGAAACGTGGGAAGGTGAAAATGTTAGGAGTAGAGGGGGCAAAGTTACATGAGTTCAAGTACCTGGGATCAACCTGCAGAAAACAAGTGAAGGAGAGAGTGCAGACAGGATGCAATAGGCGGACATATATGTGAATATTTAAGCTGACGGATGTGAGAGCTACTGGCACAGGTGGCACGGATGAAGATGCTGAATTTTTTTATTGGGATTGACCAGATGGATTAAGAATGAACAGACCTGAGAGACGGCTGAGATGGAGCATGAAGCTCGAGAGGCCAGGTTTGAATGGTTTGGGGGTGTGATGAGGATAGATATTAGATAATGTTGGTGATGAAACAGGAGGAGAAGAGTGACATGGAGGTGGTTGATCTAATAGTTGAGGAGGTAGGGGATAGTTTGAGATGGAGGCATATGATTTGGTGTTCCCTAAAAGACTGAGATGAGAAGAAAAAGAAGAATTGGAATAGAAAGTACTTCAAACCTATTTAGGGTCAACAAATAAGCTCACATGCATGTCTTTGGACTGTGTGAGCAAACCGACACACACACGGGGAGAACATGCAAACTCCACACAAAAAAGGCCCCAGCCGGTATTTGAAACCGGACCTTCTCGTTGTTAAGTGAGAGCGCGAGTCAGCATTTACAGTCAGACTGTGCAGTGGATGAGTGTCGAGGGTTCTTTTATTCCTCATGTGACTGATTGGAAGTGAACCCGGAGGTTGGCTTTATATAATCTCTTTGCAGATTTGTGTGTCCTGCTACTTTCAGATGACTCGAGAAGCCTAATGGAGTGAAAGCTTTTCTAACCGTGTCAATCAGCTGCGGTCAACATATACGGTCTCCCACCTCCAGCGTTGTATCAAACAAACAATATAGATGGAAAACTGCAAGTCTAATTGAATTCCTGCAAAACCAATCTGTAGATAGAAATGTTCTCCTAAAAACCCCAAATTGTAATAATAATACAAATAAACTCACCAAAAGCAGCAAGATAATATTTCCAGTGGAAATGCATATAATATCATCACTATATTGTTTAATTTTTACCTTCATTGTCGCGATGAATAAAAAGTATGTTTGTTAAGATGCCAATATGATGTCTCATCTATCTTGTCAAACTATTGAGAAAGTGACACGGGCCTGCACAACATTTGACATTCAATACCTCCAGTACAACTTCAAGTTGACGTTATTTATGTCAAGACAAATAATTGAATGAATGACGAACCAGTGTCTGCTCTACTGATTGGCAGAGCATAGGTCAGGATTGCTTTAAATAAGTTAATAAAATGGTTCCCAATCTGGAATACAGAACATTGAGGAGGTCACCTGGAGCTCGGCCTGCATGCAGGCACTGAGGGGGGCAAAATAAAATGTGCACATGTCAAAGAAAACCAGAATAAGACACTTTCTAAAATCTAGCAGACCTTTGGGTAGTGGTTCTGTATGTGGTGAGAGTTTGTGTGTCTGAAAGCATTTGGACTCAGTCTGATGTTTTGGCAAATTAGATGCTAAAGAGGAAGTTCACGGTTTGTCTGGAGGCCTTAAAGAGAAAAAGAGTTTTGAACCAATTGGTTAATCACATGGAATTGATCTTGTCCAATTAGAATGAGAGAACAACTGACAAGATCAGTGTAATCCCAACATAATAGTTAAAGGACAAATTATTTAAACCATCGCTGTGTCTACTTTTGCAGAAAGACAGGCAACAACCTCCCTCCCACAATCTGCAGCTCTCTCTCACCCGGGCTGTTTGCTTTCCTCCGCCTCCTCTCCTCCTCTTCATCAGCTCTGTGGTTCTGTTCTTCCTGCTGTCTGACAGGAGAGAAACTGACTCACAGTTCTGTCACTCTGGCGCTCTCTTTCAGTCGCACTGAATCGAGCTCGCAGTCAGCAGGAGAGCATGAAACCTGAGAGCCTGCGTTCAGCACGGTGCAGTTTGGTCTGGATGTAAAGCAACAATGAAGTAATGACTCCGTTTTAAAGACATGATGGAGTCTTAATGTTCGGCCCTCCGTGAAGTTCATCGGTAATTAAGATTAAGGTTCGACTGAGGTCCTGTACAAACAGTCGCTCGGCAATCTCCCTAAGTCCAGATGATTTTCTCCAAACTGAGTACAAGTTCTGACTCATCCACAGTCGTCCCCCCCCCCCCCCCCATCTTTCCATCAATGTGCTCAACAGGAGAACTGGAAGCTGTGTAGTGCAGTACGAGGCCTTTTCCTATTTTTAGACCTATAATTAATTTCTTTTATATCTTGATTTGAATGGGACAATGCTCGCCACGACTGCTTCATGACAATTTCATTGAATGGCTAATCTGAGAACGGAGAAATTAACAAATATATTTTCAGTCATGCTTCCTGGTTCAAGATACAGGGATATGTATAAAAAAACATTTCACACCATCTCACAGTGAGCTGGTGACATGTTCACTAGCAATAAGACAACAAGCTTTTACGTCAGCTATCGTTTCTGAAACAGTGAATAAACTAAAAACATTGAAAAACAATTATTGTTAAATAATTGCGAGAGCAAGCTCAATCCATGAGCAGGAATAGAGCCTCTGTCAGACTGATTGTGGCTGCAGTTCTGCTTTACATTGTGCATTGGGGCTGCCTTTAGGGTGAGTTTTATTTTATATGTGCATTGCTTTAAAGGGATCTGTGTTATCCGTACGTCCATGATCTGTGTGGCGCCCGCAGGTGATCCAATCTGACCAATGGGCAATGGCAGGATACAACCTGGACAGGCCACCAGTCCATCATGGTCACACACAGTCACATTCACACCTACAAGTGATTCAGAGTCACTAATAAATCTCAAAGAGATGTCTTTGGACTGTGGGAGGACACTGGAGTACAACAAGCCATAGAGGGACCTTCAAACTCCACACAGTCAGGCCTCCCAAGGCCTGAATTCAACCCTGCAGTAGTTTGAATTTTTTTGCTCAAGGTTTAAAGAGAGTTTTTCTTTGACGGCTTCATAATGTTGAAGTCAGAGACAAAAACCTGATAGAAAATCCAAAGATATATTCAGGTAAAAGACTTCTATCAGAGGAATTTAATCTTGGAAACAGGAGCAATGAACTATTTCAAATGTGACTCAGATGATTTGCCCTGGCACTCCTATGAGCCAGGCATGATGAGAACCAGCTGCTACCAAGCAAATTACAGTATTTCTTTTGTACAAAAGAACAAACATATTAATAATTTGTGTTTTGAGTCTTTTACAGAAACAGCAGTATGCGTGAGATAAGCCGGCCCGCTGCTGAAGCTGTGAATAAGCCAGATGTGGTGGTCCTTTCATCCTGTGTGGTTGCTGAGCCGCTGCCTCTGTCTTTCTGACGTGACTGATTCCAGGATGATGTGCAGTTCTGGGGCCTTCAAGCCTTTTTTTCTCTCTGTCCAGCTCATGTAACTTACCAGCAGCGGTTCTAGACTGAAGCGTGTCAGAGAAGTTTAAACTGAATCTGACTGAACCTCGTGTACAAGACGCTCCTAAATGTATTGTCAGCTCAGACATGAAGGAATAGACACTACAGTGGTCTGTAAATTCACACCTCTTTAGATGAGTTGAGTTGATGAGATCACATCTGTGTGAGAATGGAGCTGTAAAGGCCCGTCACCACACAACTCTGGTCACTTCAACGGGAACTGGATGTTGGTATGGGGGAACATTATGGCTTTGTGGGGGAAGATACTAAAGCTGGTTGGAGAAGTTTGGATATCATGTCATTTCAAATGCCTTGATAGTTGATGGTTTCCTGAGTTGCTTAAAGAAATAGAAAAAGATATAACTGCTGCTTGTACTCGGCCAGTGAGCGTCTTGGAATGGGCCTCATCGACTGAGCTTCTCTGCTTTTCACATCCACGGCCACTCCAGTGTGGATCATGTCAGTAAGCGGACGGATGAATGGATGAATGGATGAATGGATGAATGGTGACTGTGACATTTCAAGGAAAAACCCCAAGAGAAACCAGCCTCTTTATTTCGCAAAAGCAGCCTCCGCATGCATCCAACAAGTTACAGCTGCGATCAGTAAATCTCTCACAGGGTTCAGTGTGACAGAACAGAGTGACTGAGTTTCACTGAGGTTGTGAGCGTCGACTTTATTCCATCACAGAGGTCTGACTTTGTCCTTCGCACTGCCGTTGTTTCACACTCACAGCAGGAAGACTTGTGTTTCTCTCAGGTGTGATCGCTTTCCCCAGCTGAGTATCCCCGCAGGAGAACGTGTACAATCTTTTCACTGCCTTCGGTCTGAGGTTTTATCGTCATTAATCCGCGCGCATAATCGTATTGTAGCTACATTAACAATCCAGGGTTCCCGTAACTGTAAGAACTGAAACATAATACAGTAATATCCAAATAAGTATTTTAAACCAATATTGAAATTCATATCGACCACACAGCCTTTAAATGTGTCAGCTTTTCAATTACATCACATATAAGAATGACGTCTGTCTCAGAAAAGAGTGCGGAGGCCAACAAATACTGAATGAGACCTGCTAACAGGCGTTGCAGCTCCACCGACTCGTTGGTGAGTTTTATTTTCTCTGTGACTCAGAGCGTCACTGTTGTCCACGAGCACGTCGATGAGTATCATTTCTGCACTCTGACATTTCATTTGATCACAATGAGCACACGCTGTATTCCACCGGAACTCATCGGCACATAAACGTCCAGTTACTCACTGAATCACAATATGAGTCTTTCAATTCAAAAAGTCATGAATAAATATGTTATTGGGCCTTTCTAAATGGAGTTTGCATGTTTTCCCTCTATGTGTGTGTGTGTTATTTCCCCCCAGAGTACCACAGGTACCACTTTATGTTGCTCTCAGGTATGAATGTGATGTTTTGTCTCTATTACCTCTGTGGGGGACTACTGGAGCCTGTTCAAAGGCAGACAGTTCAGTAATAGCAATAAAAAGTCATCTTATTTTAATGGAATGAGGTGTTGTCAACACAACTGTGGACAAAAAGAATCAAATCAGGATAACAGCTCTCATAAATACAGAGCCATGCCTTGTTTTCACCAGGTTGTTGGTGTAGTCATGTCAAGAATGATGTTTGCTCTGTCCTGGTGCATGTTTTCTTTTTCTTTTCTCCTGACTGAGCCTCTCTTTGAAAGAAATTAATCAAAAAAAAAAAACAACCCAACAACATTATGTTTGAAGCTTCAACTCAAACACATCTTGTAATCGAGTAAACAAAAAGTCTTCAAAAAGTATCTTTCCTCTACAGCTTCACTGATGTCATACGTAAAACTCAGAGTAGTGAACCAACACACAAGACACGTTTTTAAGCTGTAATGATGAACTCTGCTTCTGTGGATCTTAACCCGCGGGACGTTCCATGGGACTTAATGAAAACCTGTGATGAGGATTACTCTGAACCTGACCAAATGGAAGGCTCTCTGAACTCCATCATCTTCCTGAAGACTTTTCACCTCCAACAAAGTGGAATCAGATCTGGTGAGGTTATTGTGGTGATGAGCGTTGGGGGGGCTGTTCCCACAGTAGGAAAGCGCTATATAGGTGTTCCGTTAGTGAACAGTCTTCACAGCTGTGGGGTCACCTTCAGTCCTGGTGTTTGCCACAGACCCATCGAAGCCGAGGGTGGTCCCGGAGGTCCGCGGGCTGCAGCGTGGAGAACCAGCTGCACTGGCAGGCGTACGCCCGCAAACCTCTCCTCCTCTTTAACTTGCTTCTCAGCTTTTGACGGTCCGGCATGTTGTTCCTGCCCCACAGAGGGAGAGAGAGAGATGCTATACAGCGAAAAGTGAAGGTGCGAGCCGAGTGTTCTCAGCTTCACCCGGCAGCGACGGTGCAGCGACAAATTAATTAGGAGATAAAGTGAAAAGTGTGTGATGATTTGGAATTATTCATCAGCGGCACAGAAAAATGGTAAAGGAAGGAAATGAGGATTCGAATTGGCCTCAAATGGCCTCATAAACGACCAACAGTGTCACATTTTCATGCTGATCCACCTGCTTATTTGGAATTAAATCAAATTAATCCACTTTTTCAGAACTTCATCAACTGAATTTCGCCATCAATCAACTTACTGCATATTTCATTACGAATAGTAATAGAAAGGGCTATAGATTAAAAAATAAAACAAGTACTTTGAAGACATAGAGATGACTTACCGTTAAGTAAAGTGTAAAACAAAACAAACAAAAAAAACCCATCATAGCACATAGAAAACTGAAGCTCAGTGCTGCATACATCTCTCAATATAAAGAAACTGTGTGTGCAGACCACTGAGGTACAATCTGGTCAATCTTAAAACACAGAAAAGTCAAATGTATCACTTTAAAAGGTACAGTTTGTATATATATTTTTAAGCTTTTAGATATCGGCCAAAAAAAAAACCCAACCTGAGAAACATTTAGATGACTGAGAATGTGACTCCAAGCAAAACATGTCAATCATTCGGTTCTTTAACTTGTACTTGTTTGTCTGGATTGAATTAAAGCGTGTGATATAATCTCAGCTGACTGTCTCTCTGCTGGCTTTTTTCTTTCCTTTCCTGTTGAGCGACTGAAGCGTCGCTGATAACACACACGGTGACGGGAAGGGCGAACTCATCCCCCCGAGTGCTCCGGAGTGTTGCAAAGTGTTGTGAACTTAACAAAGTCACACTTCGGGGTAAACTCCACGCTTGCAGAGAAAAGCACGAGGCGGCGTTAAAATGTCACAACTGCTCGTGGCTGCGTTTCATGTTGGAAATGTGAAAAGTTGACATGAGAATGTTTTCTTTTAATTTAGTTTTTTTTTTTAACAATCCTTCAAAATCAACCTTTTTTTTTTTTTTGTAATAATCACACCGTGTCACACCTCAGTTTCATCCAAAGGGTGACAAACGTACATTTGGGGTTAAATAACAACTCATAGTTGTGAATGTTATTGGATGGATTTTATCTGCCCAGAGGATGTTTAGATGTCCACATGAAACATTCCACACATTTTGTTTCTTGCTGTTTTATTGACAGGACTGCTCCTTTTGCCGGCACTGTCACTGCGAGTATAGTATGGATGCATTACCGATGCCTCAGCAAGAACAGCTGGTGATAGATAAACATACAATCACGCCGTTCGCTCATTGTTTAGACACATCAGTGGGAGAGACGCATCAAGCAACGTCCATAGACGTCCAAGACACGTCCGTCCGTCCCGTAATCTGGACGTCTATCTGACAGCCAGAACTAGTTGAGAAATGACACATAGAAATATCGAAGACACCGAGAATCAGTTGAAAGAGAGAGGTCACGAGCCGTCTGTTAGGTCAAGCTGCCTGTATAATTATTGATTTGTCATTACAATATTGAGGGAAGTAGATCACGGCAGGCAAGAGGAGACAGCATGTGAAGTTTAATGAACAATGTCTGAGTTATGACCATTGATTGTTTTTGGTCACAAAGTATTGAACTTTTCAAGTCTCCACGGAGAAACTCGCCACTTTGAGAACCTTGATAAATGTAGAGTAAATGTTTTATCAACACTGTCAAGTGTCATTGTTGGTTAATGCTCTCGCTTTAGAGACGAAACCTCGTGGGTTCAAATCCAGGTGTTTGTGGAATTTACTTGTGTGCGCATGTGTTTCCTAAAGGTTCTCTGGTTTCCTCCCACAATCTAAAAAAAAGCATGCAGTTGGTAATGCTAAATTGACTGTCTGTGTGTGTCCTGTGTAAGACTTGATGACCGGTCCTTTGTTCTTCTGAAACGTTTTTTCATTGACTTCCACATGACATCCAGACAAGACGTGAATACAACATCCAAGAAAGACGTCTAACAAACTGAAAGAGTATTTCCCAATGACATCTTTTTTCAATTCATATGAAACTGGCAAAACGTCAAGGCAGCTGTAAGGTGGACCAGCAGAAATTAGGAGTTTGAAATATCAGATGGCAAAATTTCTTTGAAATCCATCTTCTTTTCTAATTAATTTACATGTGATATCAATGGCAGTATGAAGAACCAAGAAGCACAGACATCCCACGACGCTTCCTCCAACTCATCCACAGGGACCCCAACCCTCTCTCAGAACCACCGTGTATAGAATATTATTTCCCCAGAAGATACAGGCTCCCCCCCCTCAGGGTCTGGCTCTTCTAACAAGAGGCCCCAAAAACATCAACTTCTCCTCTCAATGCACGAGAGTATTGTCTTCACTTACCACTCAGATTTAGAATCATGCAGCAGTATGTGAGATTGTGAATGGTAAAATAAATGCAATCTATTAGCTACAATAACAGCTGCCTGTGGCTGAACACACGAACAGGCGGGAAATGGATCATGAAAAACAAAACTGGGAACTAAAATGAAGCTTATCAAATTTTTAAAAATAGCTCAACTAAAATACACTGACAATTGAACTGAACAGAACTTTGCACTACTGTGATTAAGTCCATTAAGTCTTGAAAAATGCTCAATTCTAATTTAAAATCTTATTTTTCTCTGAAGTTGCTCGAGAAAAAAGGAACCAAACTGAGCACGTGACTAACATTTCTATGGCTCAATACTGCCCTCTCCTGGATGTGTTGAGAAAGCGCTGATCTTTCTCCAGACTCACCTGAGGAACAGGTAATCGCACGATGAGTCCCACTCAAAGTCGTCGAACATCAGCACCCGGAAATCACAGGAAATACAGCGCAGCTGATCACATGACCTGATGATACACAGTTATTCAGGGTTTTAACAGTTTGATGGTACAGCCATTCAACCAGGAGCAGCTCTCCTGGTAAGTTACACATTAAAAGAACAATTAATCAAAACGCACCCAATAGCACATTGTGGGTGTTTGACTCACAAACCAAGAGCCATGAGATTAAAACTCTGTTTTTTATATAAATAAATGTTTCTCACACCTTTGGGACGTGGCTGTTCCAACCCCATTTGTGACGGCGCTCCCACCAATGAAAACAGGACAGCACCTGATACAGAACAGACCTCAGCATCATGATCAGCTCCAAGCTCCACAAATACAAGTGCAGCAAGAAGAATTAAATCAAGACTTTGTCCAAATCAGAACATCCAAAAACATAAATATAAAAACCCGGTTTTTATATGAATACATGCACATAATCATGAAACATGCGTTTACTTGTTTGGGCTGGACAACGTGAAATTTAGCATGTGATGATCAAACATGCATGTTTTTTAATCTAAAGTAAGTTACATTACTTACTTTCTTCCCCCAGACTGAGATGAAAGCTTTTTTTCCACTTCTCTTCCTTCACAACACTGTTTTGTCTGAAATAAATGGGTAAAAATAAAAACAGTTTATAACCTGTCACCACACAGGGACAAGTGCATATTAACATAAACCCGATTTTATCAACACCCGTACCTGCAAAGCATATTGAGACTGCTCTTAGTCATATTTGCAAACCTCTGTGTCTTGTGTTTTGTCACAGGATCCCTAAAATAAGCTGAAATACACACATGTCTGTGATAGGAAGATATATACCGTGAGATCTTAATTTGGAGGGATTTATTAAGGCTAAGCATTTGAGAGGTTAAAAACTATAGGATAGCTCATCTATACAGTGCAACTCCCCTGAATTAGACATGTCTACTACTAGATCTGGAGGAAAGTGAAAGTGAAGCTGTGTTATGTGTCTGCCAAGTTCCTAACAAGTATTTATGTTTATCTCAAGTGAGAGTGGCGGAAAAGCCCAAGTCTATTGAACACTTAAAGATGGACTGCTTCCACTGTAATTCTCTATAGGAGGTCATATGTGCAACTTGACCTTTGGCTGAGCTGAATCTCCGTCGTCTTCCTCCAGCAACTCTTCCAGCAGGGCGTCGATATCATCACTGACACTGCCCACAGCACGTTGGACATGTGTGACTCTGATTGGAAATCAAAATACAAATTCAAAGTAATATTGTGTTTCTGTCGTGGCTCTAGTTTGTATCAAACATCAGGAGGTGTTTTATTGTGAAAACGTCCGTTTATATATTAGCTTGAAGCTCAGTTGTTAGCCAGCCCAGTAGTGTTAACCTGAGTTTTTCCAGTTCGTCCGTGCTTTTGCCGCATGTTGTCGCCTCAGTCGAGTCCTCGCGAGCTGGAGACGTCACGGACACGTTACGACAAAACTTTTTCTCCACTTCATCCAGCAGATCGTCCAGATCATCATCATCATCGGCCATCACAACCCTTTAGCTCCTCGGCTAACTAGTGAAGGTAGCTCGCAGCATAGGCTAGCAGCACCCGGAGCGTCCGTTGTTGCTAAGTAACAGGAGAACAAAACGGAAAAGAGAGGCCGGAATTTCAAATTAAATGTCAAACTTGAAAATTTGAGATGAAATTTTGTGTGCCTGGCTTTGCTTTGATCTAAGCGTCTCTCTGGAAACAGACGCTGATCTCCTCTGATCTCCTAATTTTACCCAATAACAATGACATTTAGAGATCAAGATGGACAAAATACTTAAGACGCTATTGCAGATTTGAGTTTGAAAATGAGACAGGAAGTATCCTCAATGTAGGTCCCATTCACCAAAATATTGCTGGACAATAACAAAGCGCATAGTTCTATAGAATGTTGCAGAAGATAACTCTACATTACGGATTTTACTGAGTAAGGTAGCGCAATAAAAAATCCCCTGAATACACCAGAAGTATGTCTCTGCGTACTCACACAATCCTCGATGTATCCAGTAGATGTCACCATTTGTGACCGTGTGTCACAACCTGGTGAACTTGTTTAACCGAAACTACTTCGTACTGCAATCATAATTTACATTTTGTCATCGTTAAAGAAAAGTGCTAATTAAATAAAATCTTGTTAATATCAAACTAAATAACCCGATCCGATTCATCTGTTAATTTGATTTGTCAACAGGTACGCATGCGTTTCAATTGTGCTTCGCAACAATATGCCTGAAAGTAAAATCCAACCAATCACAAAAACATATTAACGTAATCTAAAATGTTACTTTACGATTGGACATCTTATTAAATTACGTAAGTGGATGAATTTAACGATAAGAACAAGAGAGTCAGAAACATTAATATATATATCCTTCTGGCATTTTGAGTGACTGCTCCTGTGGGGTCCTGACATGGGTCCTTTCTCAACGTGGGAGACGCGAAAATGTGAAGTTGTTTTGAACTTGTGAGGTTTGGTGATACTGACTTATTTACTGGTCGTAACCTCACACATCATAAACGAGTTGTTGTTTCGGACCCCCGCGGAGCTTGACCATGATGCCGGGAGAAAGTCAGAGCAGGACTGTGGCCATCGCCGCGGACGCAACGGTTGGAAACTGCCAGAACTGCTCTGTTCTGCAGCAGGTTAGTGGACAGAGAAGTTCATAACACAGCTCGCATGGTTATTCCTGTTATGGATTCACCTAAACTTGAAAGTTGATTTTTGTGTTGTTTTGAGTGTCTCTTCCCGGCTGTTGTTTCAGAATCTGACCGAGTATGTGTCCTCATTTGTGGCACTGAAACAGAAGATAGCCGTCACAGAGTGAGTATTACCTGCAAGATATAAACGTTTACATGAAACTTGTCTACTGGATATTTCTATCGCCAAGTCACCCGTTGATTCACCGTTTTATTTCCATTATGGACTTTATTATCTTCTTCAAGGGAAGGCAGATTCATTCATATAGCACCATTAACCTACATGGATATGATTAGGAAATAATTAATATAAAGTGTTTAACATAGTTATAAAAAGGAGAATAAACAAAGTAACAGATTCACTAAGATAAAGGTAATAAAATAAGTCAAATATGTTTCTTATTGGAAAGCCTGAGAAAATTATAATGCTTCTATGACCTGATTTAAAAGAAGTGTGTGTCAGCAGTCTTCAGGTGTTCAGGACGTTTCTTCCACTGATCAGGAGCCCAGCAACTGGCACCTTCATCACCTTGTTTACTTCATTCTCAGGGAACACTTAGTAAACTTCCTAAACATGATTTACTGTTTGTTTAGATAGAAACAGGATGCTACTTTACGTATGCACTTTTTACATCATTCCTTGCATAGAAATGTCCCGATAAACTGCTTGTGTTTTTATTAATACACTTAAAAGTATTATGACATTCTAGAAAAGTGTCAGTTACAGTTTCTGCAATATACTCGCATCAATGTTTTTCACTTGAATGCAGACTGGACCATGTTATGCTGCTTGCTACTGCTTGCATCTTTATTAACATGTCTGCTTCCTTAACACTTTGTGACATAGTGACAGGATTAGGCTTCAGCAACAGCTGGAGGAGCTGCAGATCCGGTTGGGTACTTTAGAGACGAAGACGGCAGATTATGAATGTGTGCAAGCCGAACTGGAAGAAAAAAAGGTACGTGCTTTTTCAGTTTGATTGCATTCAAATATTGTGATTAGGAGTAATAACTTGTTGTTATGATTGGTACACCACTATTCTCACAAGTCCTTTGAGTGCTGGGTGTTGATATTTTTCCGATGTCGGGCTGATATTAATTTTGTTGGTGTTTTACAGCATGCTCTTGAGGCCTATGTGGATTTGTCTGAAGAAATGGAAAGCCTGAAGTGCAGAAATGTCAAGATAATTGCAGAGTAAGTTATTGTATCTGTCAAAGGTATGGCAGTTGAAATTGCCGTGTTACTTTAGTGTCTAAAGGATACATTCTGCTGTTTGCGTCCCTCAGGAATGAAGACCTTGCAGATCAACTCAAGAGTGTAAAAGGTCCTTTTTATTTTCATCAGCAATGCGAGACATTATGTTTATGATATTTTGCCAAACATTACTCTGAATATTTCTGATTTTCTCCCAAATTGTTTCAATTGTTAGAAACGGCATCCCTCAGGAATGAAGCGCTTGCAGATCAACTCAAGAGTGTAAAAGGTACTTTTTATTTTCATCAGCGATGCAAGACATTGTGTTTACGATATTTTGCTAAACATTACTCTGAATGTTTCTCCAATTTTCTCCCAAATCGTTTCCATTGTTAGAAATGGCAGAGGCACAGTCACTTGAAAATTCACAGCTCAGGAGGGAAAAGGCTTCTGTGGAAAATGACTTGCTGCAAACCAAGGTAAGCAAAAACAAACTCCTACAGTTGGCCTGTTCATTGACAGTGATGTCCATTGTTCTTTTGACCTGAACTAAAGTACATCATCCTGCTTCCGTTTTTGTGAAATGTAAATTTCAACTTTTCAGGCATCTTTGAAGAAGTTTCAGACACAGGCAGAGAGAGTTGAAATGTTGCTGAAGGAAAAATCCAAAATGGCAAGCATGTAAGATCTTTTCTGATTTCACACGATGACAGAAGTCAAGTGTCTCTCCTTCAATGTGGAATTTAAAACTATATTTACCTCATTGTAAGATATTAGTATTTCAATTTGATCATCTGTTGTAGTCTGGAAAGTATTAAAAGCAAGTTATGCTCAATGGTGTTGTGTTGTTTTGATATCAACAGAAAAGAAGACCTTGAAAATAAAGTGAGATTTTCGGAAGGTTGGTATTGAGAATGAGATAGTCCATATGTTTTTATGCATGTCTTCGATATTTATGCAATCATGCTTTATTGTTCTGACAACGTTTCAGATTCGGTTTGCAAGCAGAATCAACAAATATCCCAACTGACCAAAGAAAAGAACCTACTAGAAAGAAATATTGATGATCTCCAGGTACAATAGGAACTTCACTTTGAGGCAAACATTTTCCAACAGTATTTAAATGACAATTTTCTCATTGTTTCATTTGATTTTTAGGTGAGACTGATGAGACTGGAAAGAGAACGCTGTAAAGGTAAAAAAAAATTTTTTAATCATCGATGGTGTCACAGTGAAAACATAATTTTTTTTTTATGTAACCACAATACAAATTCTCAAGTTTTAGACATTTTGGACTGTATCTGCATCTGTAACTATAGAGAGAATCTATCCTCATACTTTAGTCAGCATGATTTAGGAATATGTTTTTTTTTTTTTTTCTATGGTTGGACTGATATATAATTTCTCCCAAAGAATATAGAAGCACAGCCACTCAAGCAAGTGCACCCAGCGAGCCTAAAGTCAACAAAGGTAAGCAGTAGAGATTTTTGCATTGATTACATTAGTTAGATCAGGTAAGACCATTTTAGCCTAATCATTGACTTGAACTTCTTTTTTTCTTTTGCCAGAAAAGTTCAAGGCTCTGCTGGAGAATTTGTGGGCGTGTGTTCAGCCAGAGCAGAAGCAGCCCACTAACCAGTTGCACTTTACAGGTGAAGCATCATTAATGGCTTTTCCACATTTTTTCTATGTTTCTCTTTGCATCTTTACACTGATATTTATGTGTCCATCATATTTCACTTTTGTGATTGCAGATTCCAGTTACAAGCAGGTTTTTCCATCTCCTCAAAGCAAATTGGACTTTCGTGATCATGAAAAGTGTCTGCCTGCTTCTTCTAAGATCAGTGAATCCTCCAGTTCACACACGGCCCTAAAATCATCTCCTCAAGCACAAAATGCTATTGAAGACCAAGCATCTCCTCTGTGTTTAAGAGGGAAGAAAGTAGCAAAACGTGCAATGAAGGGCAAGCCATCACGCAAGGAAGACGACACCAATGAGTTTGTTCCTGACATGAGCAACCTAGAAATGTCGGTCAAGGAGATATTGGAATATTTTAAACCTATGCCTCCCTGCCTATCGCCCCTGCGAGATTTGGTGAGATTTGTTTACATTAATTGTTGTTGGTTTGTTTTGTACCGTTCCCTGTGTATGTGCCAGGTTAGGTTTGTGGCTTTGGCTTATTGTTCAAAGAGAGAAAAACTAAAGATTTGTTAGAATTACAGGTTATTTTACTCGTGTGAAATGAGACGTACATCTTGTTCAATTTCCATCCGTTTAAAGGAAATAATATATATTCATCTACTGTAGTAATTTGAATGTAGTACTGTTAAGATACAGTCTCTAAAAAAAAAAATGCATTCTTCTTTCTGTATTTCTCTCTGGACACAAAGGTGGACTCTATGGATATTGATGACAAGGGAAAGGAAACTCATCCTACAGTGATAGAAGACCTTTTGCCTCCCAAGCGAGAGGAGACCGCTACACTATTGTCCAATCAAAAGAATTCACAAACTACTGCATCCCCTCCAGAGGAGGACATGGACTCACCAATGGCCATAAACAAGGATGATACATGCGTTTCAAATGAAACAGACACTAAAAACTTGGCACAAAGTGTGTTGAGTTCTCCGAAGAAGGATGAAACTTATGACGTCAATAGAAACTCGTATCCTCAAAAAGTCATAGTGACTGAGCGAGAGCCAGCGTCTGTACGATCAGTATCAACAACAGAACTGTCACCTTCTCCGTTGGACGTCACGGTTTTGGTTGAATGTGTTTCAGTACCAACCGACAGTTTGAATCTCCCCAGCAGTGATGCCAGCGGCTCGTCTGGAACTGAAACTGGGAATTCTACAGGAGAGGCAAAGCAGGACCCGTCTGAGAGTCTCATCAAAATGGATGTAGACACAAGCCCAAGCAGTGGCACTGATGCAAAAACAGTCACTCCTGGTGACGGAGAGTCATCCAGAGGAAGTGATGCTACTGTGATCTCCAATGAAGCTTTAATAATGTCTCTAGCAACTCCCTCAACATTTGCAAACAATGTGAAAGACGCCGATGCTCCAAAAACAGAAAGTACTTCAGATGGTGAGAAGAGTCGAGATACATCTGCAATCAAGCCCCCCCAAAATACTGCGTCCCTACTCAAAGACCAAGAAATGTCAAAAGTGTCTCTTTCCGCAGCCAGTGACCTTTGTGTCTCACAAGACATTGTTGAACAGAGGACAGAAACGGATGCATCCATCACAAAGGAAGCAAGTTATGCGATACAAGAGAGTGGTGGAGATGATGTGAAAGCTTCCCCTATCAAGTCAAATGGTGACAACAAACCGCTGTCTCCTATGAATTCTCCAGCCCTGAAGGAAGATCAGGAACTTGGTCAAACTGTATTTACAACACCTCCAAAAAATTACACTACCATGGACACAGCGGAAATCAAGATGATGGATTATCACGTGTCCCTTTCATGCTTTCAGAAGAAGCAAACTCTTGACTTTAAATCTGTAAAGGAAAATACACATTCACCGTGCAGGCAGTTGAGCCCAAGATGTGTATCGCCTACTATAAAACTGCAGACTTCAGAAAGTCACCCCAACCCATCAAAACTGAATACGGATGTTAGCTCTGAATGTATTTCAGATAACAAAAAAATTCCACTTCCCAATTCAGAGAAAGAAGGCATTGAAAGAACTATTGTCCAAGATTTCCCTCGGGACAGCGTAGATGCAGGTAGCGCTGCCTCATTTAATCAAAATGCTGCTCCTACACGCAAACCCAATAACTGTTTGGAATCCCGTATAGAGGAGTGTGAAGAACAAGCTTCTGATTGTGACGGGGGTAAAAAGGAGAGCACTGCAACTATTTCAACCACAGCGTTTATGAGCCAGATTCTCTGTGAAGTGGGTGCTCCGCTCCCTCCTCTTTTGACCCCTCTCGACACGCCTCCAAAGATGGGTTCATCAATAAACCCAAGGCATGCAATTGGGAAGCTGTTGTTTCCTTCACCTATGGACGCGTTGCATTCGCCCACCACTCCCATTCAAGCCCACCTGACGCCCAACAGTCAGCAGCAGAGCTCTTCATCCCTAAACAGCCCGGTACCTCCGAATGGAGTCCCCTCATCTCCACTGCAGTTTGGCTCTGCCACACCCAAACATGCAGTTCCCGTCCCTGGCCGCCTCCCCATAACGGCAATGAATTCCTCCCAGCCATCTTCTACCAGTCCCTCTCAGGAAAATTCCATGAGGATTCTCGATAGCATGTATCCAGAGCTCTCCGCCCGAGCCCGGACTCTCAGCATTCTCAGAGGAAATGTCAGTCTCACGGTTGGGCCATCAGAGAGCGGCTCTCTTCCCATGGCTGCAGATAGTCAGACATCCAGCTTCAAGACTCTGAATTCCACTTCCACAGCCTTCACCAAGACTGACGTAAGGGGAGAGAAAAGATCCGCCACCTGTTTGCTCCAACCTGCAAACAAATGTCTCCGGCTTGATAGTGGCTCAGCGGATGTTGTTGACAAGCCTGTGCTTTCCTCTTCTACGAACGGCGAAGCGGACTCCTCCTCATCCCAAACTCCGAATGTCACACAGGCAAAGAATGAGACCAATTCTGGCTCACTGGAGATGGGAAACTGTGCCAAGCAAAACCTTATAGTTGACTCTTTAAAGAAAATTGAGAGCCAGTGCTTTGATCTGTTGCCCGTGATCCGGAGCCACCTGCATGTCGGCAACCTGCCAAAGAAACCTGTCCTGAGAGATGAGGAAAAGGAGGTCATCTCTGAAATCTGCGGGAGCAGCTCGGTGAGTTCTTAGTCATTGTGAATTAATATTTGCCACAAGTCAGCGGCGTCATTTTTGCCATCTGGCGATTTTACTTGTGATTTTTCAAGCTGGGGTTACATCACATGTATAATAGAAATGAGCATTCTATTGTAGTCTTTGTTCAAATAAATGTTTAGATAAAGAAAATTGGATTCTGACTTTTTCCGTGTTATTGGTTTTTTTTGTGTGTATAAACATACCTTTCTTTTCATCGTTGGCTTTTTCAGCACGTGGCAGATGAGATGATTTTGGCCATCCTCAACAAACTGAAAGCTGGAAAACAAGAGCTCGGCAGGAACCGCATGCAGGCCCTCTGTCGGGTCTACACAGGGATCTGTAGACAGAAGGGAGACCCGGAAAAGGCTCATCTTCTGGCTTACAGCCTTCTCACTGAAGGTGAACGATTGGTTTCTTGTGGTATTCAAAACATCTTTGCACCTGTGATACTTTTATCTTCAGTTAGAAATGCATGTTTTTTTACTCAAACCAAAGGGAACCAATGGTGTCGATTTTAAGCTAAACCAAATCTCAAAAATGCTCTCAGTACTGTACCCTTAATCCTTCTCACTGAGCTTTGTGGTATTTATTTATTTATTTTTATTCTTTCCTTCCCTGCAGATTTCCCAGAGTGTGCTCAGCTGGTTTTGTTTATGGTGACAACATGGCCCACTGTCCTTTCACACGGTAGCTCTCTGTGCCAGGCCATTCATACCGTCACAAAACTGAAAGCAACTGATGATATTCTCAGCTGCCTTTCACCATTCCTTGGTTGGGAAAAGGTACGTTATTGGACATTGTGCTGTAATTGTTTGTATTCACACAACATTCAGCTTGTCCCAGCCCACGCAAGTGACCAAGCTGCACCATTATGTGTTAATAAATCACATTAATTTAGGCATGGTAAGAACATTTGGCTGGCACATGTATCACGAGAAGAGCCTGTGATACCAGGCGAGGAGCATAATCTAATGCCTATCTTTCCCTATCGCCACAGAGTCCTCCTTGTGACATTGACCATCTGATCTCCAGGACTCTGTCTGAGATCCAGACGGGTGCAAATCTGTCTTTCACAAAACACAGTCGGTACGGGGATGACCTGAGCACAGGGGTCTGGGAACGTGTCTTCACACTGCACCTCCTTTGCTCGCACAAGACATGGAAGTGGACTTACGAACATTTACTGGGGTATACTCTGTTGTTTCCTTTCACATTAATTCAGCGTAGTCTTCCCAAAAATTTAAGAACCAAACAGTTAACAGATTGTCATTTTTGTTATTTGTACTTTTAACAGAAAGGAGCTGTGGCCAATGATGAATGCATGGGTAACCCAGCCAAGAGATCAACAAGAGCCGATCTCCGATGTGACTGTGGCCACTGTACTCCGACTCATAGGTGAACTGTTGCTTTTGTTGGTTTTTTTTTTAAACTGTCTCAAACATGTTGTATGCAGTAATTCAGTCATCAGAGGACAGAAAGACATCTTATCGGGTTTGTTTTCTTCTTGTAAATAGGATACCTTTGCCAGCTTGGACTCAAAGAGAAGTCTGTGACCTCTGTGGTGACGGTTGCCAATGTCATCAACACTTTTGGTAGGCATGCACAGACTGAAGGTATGTTGTGTACTAAACCACTCTCGACACAATCAATTCCTTTTTTTTTTTAAATTGTAGTTATCTTTGTTTGACGCTAAGAATGTTTGAGTTTTATCCATAATGTACTGACATATTGACGTTAAAGTGTCTGTCTGTGCCATGTCTTATGTCCGCAGGTGTGCCATGGGAGGTCCAGCTAGCAGCCGTCTACTGCATCTACGACTTGTCTCCTTGCAACCCCAAACATGCCCTGGATGCTCTGGGAGAGTGGAGAGGAGAAGCGTCTCAAAAAGTGCCTCCTGCAGTCACCAGCTACATCAACCAGTTAGCCTCTATTTGTAGACAAGTCAAACGTTAGGAGATGCAAATCCCCACATTAAGCTTGCCCCTCCATATTTTAAGATGTAGCAAGTATGACAGCGTTCACTTTATTTTGCATGTTTCCGCTGCAGTGTCTTGTGGCTGTTTGCAAATTGTACAATATCTCAAAACGTAATAGTTCATTTTGACATAAATGCCTTTTTTTAGTGTTCATTTCAACAAAAGGTAGAAATTTTAACCAGACACAGACACATCTTTGGGCTACTTTACAATACTCAGGTTCATTTGTCAAATGCTGTACATTTGTTTGTGTCTTCTGGTTAGGTTGTGGTGCTAATGTAAATGCTTTTTTTTTTTTTTTAATAAACTGTAAATAGGTGTTTATATCCATGTAAGATATTGACAAAGTAAATGGGTGGTACCATTTTAAGTTTGAGAGACTATTAAAAATGTTAAATTTTTTTTGTAGTCTTCATTCTTCTGCCTCTTCTCAGTTACATTCACAAAGACAAAATGTTCCAGGCAATGTTGCTTATGGATCTATGAAGAAAGTGAGAAATGAACATCAAACTTAATATGAAGCTGTTTTATATGACTTACACGTACTGAATATGATTAACCAAGAACACACTCAACACTCATAAAATAGGGATAAAGGCGGTGACTGGTAATCCAATAAAATTACTACAACCATCACGTTTTGTCTAGCCCAGGTTAATCTGTGAGGCAATTGCACAATCGGAAGCATTTCCGGATTTGACTGCCAAAATAAAAGCTTCACGTTTCCATTCGTTTCATCTACATGTCGGTAAAAGTAGCATTCTGAAAAAAAAAAAATGGTTTCAGGGAATCCTGATAACAGTTTTGAAATTGTTGATGGACTGGAACAATTGCAACAATTATTGCTTGGGCCATGAAGTATTCTAAATGTGTGGTTGCGGGTTCGATCCCAGTCGTATCATTTTGTTAATATATGGTAATATCACACATATGTATTGATTTATATTTGGTGTCGATAAAACGTTGTGTAAAAAAAAAAATAAAAAAATGATAGCATTAGGCGATGGTGTGTTTCCTGTGTGTGTGTGTAACTTGCCCCTGTCAGTTGTTGGGGGCGTGTTCACAGATTTAAATCCCTTGCACATGCGCACGACCTGATCCGTGCTGCTGGGTGCGCCATATTGGCTGGTTTACATGGGGAGTGGAGTTAAGCAAGCGGCTTTAAATAAAAACCCAAAGCAGTTTCCGGACATGAAGCTCTTCTAGAATATCGAGTAAAATCAGCGCGGTTTGGCTTCATTCGGTTCTCCGAGTGCAACGCGGTCAGTTTGCCGAACAGGTTGCAGTCCCCCCCCCACCCACCCCCGTGAGGAGCTTCTCTCGGCAAACTCGAGTCCAATGGATCCCAGGACCGCTTGGATCCAGCCGGAGCAGAAGGGACCTGCCAATTCCCTGTGGATGCACATTTGGGAAACCTCTCAGGGATTTGGAGCGAACCCCGTCGTTGACAACCACTTTCACCAACAGCGCAACTTCGCCGTGCACAACGCGGACTCGCGGGACGAGTGTCACCCGGGCGCAGCGCCGCCGCTGCCCGGGGTCGCGTTCGGGAAGCAGGCGAAGCGAGACGGTGGCGGTGGGAGGGGAAGTGTCCGGAGGAAGGGCTCGCTGTCGCCGACCACCTCCTCCTCGTTAGACTCGGAGGCCGAGAGCTCGTCGCCCTGCGGATCGTCGCTGCAGATCGACAATCTGAACGTGAATGAAGAGGCCAAGCAGTTCCTCCACTACGGCGAGCCCGGCGAGGACAGCCCCCGGCGGCAGTGCCCCCCTCCGCCTCTTCACGCTGTCCAGCAACACTGTCGCAGCATGCAACAATCCGGCGGCCACACCCCCAGCGGCATGAAGAATCAGCATGGGAACAAGCAGCACCACTATCAGACCCACTCCCCCGGCCGCAGGAGGCCACTGAGCCGGGCCAACACTTTCCACGGCGTCCACCCGGCCCTGTCCCCGTCCCCGACCCTGTCCCCGTCCCTGTCCTCCGGCTGTAGCGGCCACTGTGGAGACTCCGCCTGCTGCCTGTGGAGGACCAGGCGCTACAGCCCGGACATCAACGGGTAGGACAGACCTGCACATCGAAATCAATTGCATCTGGACCAGAAACACACACACACACACACACACACACACACACACACACACACACACACACACACACACACACACACACACACACACACACACACACACACACACACACACACACACACACACACACAGAGCAGGCATTTAAATCCAGTGTCTCTAGATGATTTCTGGCCCAGACATGCAGTGTGACATTTGGTCCATATAAAAACAGAACTACTGTGGAAGGCCCAGTCAAAAAATTCAACTTTTACTTCCTTTCTGTTTTCTTGGAAATCATGAAAAAGCAACCAGAAAAGCTGAATATGTACGTCATATAAATGGGAAGAATTGCAAAAAAAAAGAAAATACTAATTAAAAAGTACATTCTGTACATTGGCTTGGGTTGTCAAACATATGGCCTGTGAGCCAAAACTGGCCCGTTGAGGATCTATTTTGGCCAGCAAGTCAATCTTGCAAAGTGACATTGTAAAAGTTCCCAGCACAATTTTCAATTTACTTGTTTCAGTTTTTGTTTTAATTAAAGAAACTGCTGTTTTTGATCCACTCACCCAGGACAATACATTTTTAGTAATAATGGACACTTTTATTCACAAGGATTCTTACTGTTAAAGTAGTAGCTATAATCCTACACATTGGGGCAGATATATATCTATTTTTTTAAATCATGGAGGCTGAAAGGTGCAAAAGGCCCCATTAGAAAATGAATTGAGGATCAACTACTAAATGAATGGAGAATCCTGAATGACAATGAATTTGACACCCTTGTCAATGAAACCAACTCAGTGTTGCATGAAGCCAATGCACAAATTTCCATCTGCTTCATAATTTCTCATTAACATCATGCAATCCAAACAGGAACCCTGGTAGTTCATCAAATGTCAGTCTTTCTAGTTTTCACTTCCTGCTCCATTTATCTCTCTCTCTCTCTCTCTTCCACATCTTTGTCGTTTTCAGTCTTCACGAGGAGATAGTAGACTTTTTCAACTTCATGTCACCGCGGCCCGAGGAGGAGGCCATGAGAAGAGACGTTGTGAACAGAATAGAGAGCGTCATCAAGGACTTGTGGCCCACAGCCCGGGTGAGTGTCCGTCAGCGGGGTGCATTTGTAGCACTGCAGACGCTCAGAGAGGTGAACGCCCGCTGGGATTGCTGAATATTGAAGTGTCATTCCAGCAAACTCTGATCTTTTCTTTAAATTTCTTTGTGGGAATTACTTGAGGCGCCTCATGCTGCTCAGTTTTCGGCACCACGCTGTTCCTCTACTTTTATCCATTTCAATAGCGACTCCCCGGCATGGTGACTGCCATCTTTACAGAACTCCATGAAACCTCTGCAAAGTTGCAACTTCCCTTTTGATTCTTGTTTTAGCCTTTTCAAGTGAAAAGGCAATGAACATGACTTTTGTGAGTTTCAAAAATGTACAAGTCCAAACAGTGGTGTCGCGGTTAGTAATTCCACTTCATAGTTCCTCAACTTGGTTCAGGGTCCAGGTTGAGCGACTTTCTTTGTAGGGTTTGCATGTTCTCCCTGAGCACCGGGGGGGACTCGCTCTGATTTCCTCCCACAGTCCAAAAACACACCTTTGGGGCTAATTGGTCGAAATTGCTTGCAGGTGTGTGTGACTGTGTGTGTGACTGTGTGTGTGACTGTGTGTGTGACTGTGTGTGTGACTGTGTGTGTGACAGTGTACAAGTTACCAGTCCGTCACAGAGGCCATGTGTCTCCAGTCGCCCACAGTCAGTGTTTTGGAGCGTGTGAGCCAATCCCAGCTGAGACAAAAAACACAGAGGCACAACATCGCATTACCCACTTCCAGTAAGAGGGTAATAGATTACAAGTGAATCAGTTCAATATGCACGGTCAGGGAAGACATCATTCAAGTATAATCCGTTTAAAGCTCCGTTAATGTATTCGATGCAACCTTGTTCTGATTCTTCAATACATTTCTGTCATGACTCTAGTTTCCTGCTTTAGTTAGTAATACAAAGCTGCGACGCTCCCTGTAAATCAGTGTGATCAGTTTCGTTTCGATATGCAGACGCCATGTTCTATTCGCCACGCAGTCAGCAGCCTGGTTTACAGTATACGTCCTTCCACTACAGCCGAGACGTGATCATTTATTCATGTATTCCCAAAGTAACACAAGTGAGTTATTTTTTCGTCGTGTGCTGCCAACAGTCGTTGACAATGACGGTAAAGTTTTTTCTACAGGCAATGTAAACAATTTGAACTAGTCTTGGCCTGCAGGAGTCCCACAGGGTTTCACTCTGACCTATGGTTGTCGTTTTTCTTTACTTTTCTCCAAAGATCATTTTGTCTTGGTCCTCTAAAGCTGTGCATGTATACATATGCTTTTTTTTTTTTTTTTTGCCAAATAAGAATTATTTTGATTCCTATTTCCAGATTTGGTTAACATGAGTCAACCTGTTGGAGTCTACACCACATTTATTCGTTTGCTCTGTTGTCTGCAGGTGGAGATATTTGGCAGTTTCAGCACGGGACTCTATCTTCCAACGAGGTTGGTTCTTCTTTCCCGTGATGGTCTGAACTTACACTTTTGTTTAACGTGCCAGTCTTTCACTTTTCAGGTTATGATAGATGAGAAGAGTTGGGACCGACTGGACGAAAATAAAAGCAACTTAATTGTTGATGCTTACAGCTGCTTATATGGCCACATATTGAACACATTTAATGAACGGATTGCTTCTTTAGCTGTATTTCTATATGTTTGTTTTTCAAATCTCCAGAACAAAAGGTAGCTGATAACCCTTTGGAAGACAAATTATTTCCTAATTAACCCTATAGTCAAAGTTGCCATTGCTAATTTAGTTGTCTTGCGCTTTGAGTAAAACCCTTCAAACTGTCATCTCCTGTCTGCCAATCAAATCGCTCTGTGCCGTCTGCATCAGTGTGCATTGGAGGTGTTGAAGCATTACAAGAGGGAATGAAAGCATTTCAGGTGAGATCTATTTTTGCGCTTCTGTCCTCAGTGACATTGACCTTGTGGTGTTTGGGAAGTGGGACCATCCTCCTCTGCAGCAACTGGAGCAAGCCCTGAGAAAACACAACGTGGCGGGGCCATATCCCATTAAAGTCCTTGACAAAGCGACCGTAAGTCCCCCCCCCCCCAAACAACTTATGTCTGGCTTTTTACGGTCAGGTTCACTTTAATTTAACCTCAGACTAAATATTATTTGTAGGTGCCAATCATCAAGCTCACTGATCACCAAACCGAGGTGAAAGTTGACATCAGCTTTAATGTAGAGACGGCGGTCAAAGCAGCACAGTTCATCAAGAGCTACCTTAAGGTAAGTCCAGTTACTCCAGACATCTTTAAATTGTGTTCACATTAGTATTCTTTCAGTGATTGTTGACTGAATTGTTGTTTATTTTGCAGAAATACACGGTTCTTCCACCTCTGATCTTCGTTCTGAAGCAGTTCTTGTTGCAGAGGGACCTGAATGAAGTCTTCACCGGCGGAATCAGCTCCTACAGTCTCATACTAATGGCCATTAGCTTCCTGCAGGTACACTTGCATGCATATCATTGCAATGAGCATCAGATTCTGGGACCGTTCTAGAATCTCCCTCTTTGTTGTCAAAATACTTTGTGAAGAAACACCCTTCTACATGCGAGTCGGGAATTTCAATAATACCGAGGTCCAATGGGCTGTTGAGGAAGAAATACGTGAGGGAGGTGTTACATCGTTGTACCTACTAATTCCTCCAGGTAGTTTTGTGGCAGACTCGTGGTTTCAGGCCCTTTTAAAACCTGAGCCCAAGGCTAAATGAGATGGATTAGGAAAGGACCACAGCAGGTTTAGAAACCACTCGAGGTGTGGGACTGTACTGTTTGAACTGCTTTTAAACAGGAACTGTTGTGTTCAGCTATTTTCAACCCCATGAAAAATAGAGTTTATGCAAATTAAGACCTTCTGCCAATATTAGCACTGCATGTTAATACTACCGTCGATCTGTTTGATCGTCAAACTCATGTTCTAAGTTTTCAGTATGTTTTTCGCTGTGAAATGTGTTTTCCACTTCCCTCTGGTATTCTCACCAATTAAAGTTTAACCCCCCCCCCACCCCACACACACACGTCATGACACCTATTTGGGGTACAGTGTGACTATACTGAGTCCTTCCTGTTCTGTAATCACAGTTGCATCCTCGGATTGACACGCGACGTGCCAACATCAACCTGGGCATCCTGCTGATAGAGTTTTTCGAACTATATGGCCGTGATTTTAACTACATGAAGACGGGCATCCGGGTGAAGAATGGAGGCGCCTACCTGTCCAAGGAGGAAATGATGAAAGCCATGATGAATGGAAACAGACCTTCTATGCTCTGCATCGAGGATCCCATACAGCCAGGTGAGACCAAACCCTTTCACGCCAGTTAGTGCAGAGCAGAATGTAGACTTGGTGGGAACCAAATTATAAATGAGCCTCAGCGTGCACCCATGATATACACCCATGGGGGGGGACTTTATGTGCCATGGAGTACTCGAGCCTTCTCATTTCAAACTTGTGGTATCCGTGAGGCTTTTGGTCCTCCGTCTGCTGCGATGGCTTTCACGCCACAATTGGTTCTACTCAAGCAGCCGCTCTGACGAGGTCTGCTCCAGAGTTTAGTCTTGGCAAAAATCTACAATCCAGCGAAATGTGGCCGGTGTCAAAGCCCCGTTACATTTAGAGTGTGTTTTATATTGATTGTACTACTTTGTGGACAACTGCATACATTATCTGCCATATTGATTTCTAATATGTTTTCTTTGGGGGTGGGTCTTCACAGGGAACGACGTGGGCAGGAGTTCTTATGGAATCCTCCAAGTGAAGCAGGTGTTTGACTTTGCCTACATGGTGCTGAGTCATGGTGTGTCCCCTCTTGCCCGGGCATACCCCAACAAAGAAAACAATGACAGGTTGGCTCATTTGAAAACTTATGAGATCGGTTACTCTTTTTTTTTTTTTCATAAAACTTATTTCCATTTTCATAAATCTAAGTGTGATTAACTTTCTGTTGTGTTTTTTGAGGCAGAACTGGTGTCTTTGTCCTGTTACTTTAAAGAACTTGCCTCTCTTTTGTAGTGCACTAGGACGAATCATCAAAGTGAGCCCCGAGGTCCTGGCCTACAGGGAATGGACGATCAAAAAGTGGGGAGCCAAGCAGTTTGCCAAGCTGAATCACCATGGTAACCTTTGGTTTGCATCTACTTAATTGAACTTAACGCTACTTCTGCACTGTGACGCTCTAGTAAAGTGATCCTTTGCGTCAGATATACATGATATTATCTTGGAAACCAAAAGAAACCAGGGTCAATACTTGCATTCTGTTTGGTTTGTAGATATCGAGGCCTGTGAACAAGACCTTACCAGGCTGATGCTGGTGGAGGATCAAAGAGACAGTTCTTCCCCCACCAGTGCCGAGTCGCATTCACCTTCCCCAGTCTTCCTGCCCAGTCCTCAGCACCACTCATCCTCATCGTCCGCATGCTCGCTTTGCTCTTCCTCTGGAAGCGACATCGTAAGGAAGAAAATATTTATTTTTTTATCTCTGGTTCACTACATCTGCAGGAGCATTTGCTGTGAAGTTTTGACCTTTTCCCTGCAGTTCAGTTAAACAATTTTTTTTGTTGTTGTTGTTTTTTCAGGAGTCTGATTCTCCTCCAAGCAACAATACTGTTATCCAGCTTCACCCCATCACTCTGGCCTCGGTCCATTCATTAATCCAACTGGCTTCAGACCTGAGGGCCACACATCCTGCAAGCTTCATCCAAACATCACCTCAAGTAAGTTGATTTAAAAAAAAAAAAAATAATAATAATAATCTTACTTTCACATCTAACCCTAACCCTTTATTAAAATAATGTAAGTGTAACAAAGCACCAATTTCACTCTTTTCTTCTCTTGTCAGGTCCAGATGTCTCTCCCAGAAAGCGTCACTGTCCCGTCCCTCCCCGATTGCCAGTTTTACCAGGAGTCCCCTCCCTCCATCAGTGTTGTGCACCGTCACACTTCGCACGTCACTCAAGTCCCCCAGCACACCAACTCCACAAGCCCTGCCCCCAGCCCCCTCCACCAGCTCCACCACCCTCAGGTAGGAGGGCAGCACAGCCACGCCTACACTGTGACATCCGTTTCAAATGGCTCCACTGAGACGCACAAATTTGGCTTCAAGCACAACCAAGGTGGTGGCCTCCACCACCAAAACCCCTCCCAGAGTACCTCGAGTCCCCAGAGAAGGTTTGTCCCTCACGGCCATAACGTGGCACCGGGCTTCAGGAACCAGCAGCAGTACAACCGAAACACGTGGCGACGCAGAAAAAGGGACGGTCTTCCTGCTGCCAACCAGACCAGATGAAATTTAATTGCACAATTCAAGTCATCCCAGGCCTCTTGCAGCCCCTCCCCAAGGATTATATGATTTCACGCTAAGTGTTTCTACGGCTGGTTTTTCGAAAACGCGCCTACGAAGTGCGAGACTTCACAGGTCCATTCAAGCAATCTCTCATTAGATGTAAGAAAACTGTAAAAGGCTCAAAATCGTAAGCAGGTGGACTTATTTATACTATCCATCTGTAATCAGAAACTTTCTCTGAATTTGATGCACACCAGCAGAGACTTGAGTTGACTGAAGAATTACTGTTAGCCGAACTGGATCCTCCCATCAGTGGCACCTGCTAGTTGGTTGAAGAGTCCCCCTCCCATGCAACTCGAGCATCTTTGAGCATCACGTGCCATAGCACCGGACTGGTTGATCGAGTCTGACATCTTTCGACACTGACTGGGCCTTTTCTTTTTATATTGAGGTTTGGGCTCATCTGCTCTTCTGAATGCAACTCCTTTTTAGCTTAAATCTTGATCCCAAATTGTTAGAGCTTGGACTATTGTCTAAAAATTGTATTCCGGAGTGAAGCAAAGCACTACCTTTCTACCTATGCAGCGCAACGCTGACGATGTTTCTGTGTGACGGCACAAAATGGACCTTGTCTCAAGTGCTTAAACTGTGATGACTTGTTTGAATGTAATGCGTGTTTCTTTTTCAGTGTTGGTCGTTCTCTTGCTCTCTTTTTATTTTTTTTATTTTTTTGTCACTGAGGGATTTCTTTTTCCACATTGGCACTATATTTTGTTCCGTACTGTAAAAGTTGACACGTTATTTTACGTCTGTTGCATTGATGTGCAATAATGACTGGCTTTTATTTAATTTATTTCACATTTTATTTTAAATTTTTAGGGGGGGTCTTCCCTTTTTTTCCCAAGACTATACTGATCTGTGCAATAGATGGATTTAAGGGCCTAAAAGGAATGTGTGTCTGTGTTTTTGAGTGTGCGAGTGTGAATGTGTGTGCAGCTTTCAAACACAAGAGGGAGCTATGGTGTAACATGAGAAATGTGCCAAAAATCCCACAATGCCAACATAATACTCATGTTTCATTTATAACTGTATTGTGATCACTTTGAAAACTGTTTGCCAACTGCCTGTCCCAAATCATTTCCCACCAATATTCTCCTTTCGAACAACATATCACTCAGTATTCAGCGGTTTTACTTGGCTGTGTTTCCACACGATAGACTCTCTTGGGGAAATGCACATTTATCTGTGTTTACGTGTGTCATTACAAAACTCGTTGGTGCTACTTAATACCAGCAAAGTACTTGTTTTTTGCCTTCTTATTTTGTCAAAGCAACAGTTTAACTGCCTTCTGAAATGACCAAATCTGCCCTTTTTCCCCTGTACGTAGCCAGAGCGTCATGTATTTGTTTCAACAGGCACTGCCAGATTGACTTGGCTTTTATTCTTCATGAAGCGTCCCGATTTGAGGCTCCAGGAGCGGACTACCATTGCAGTCAGTGTTTGTTAGCATCATATCACGTTTTTTTTTATTTTTTATTATTATTTATTTTTATTTTTATTTCTCCATTCAACCGAGGATGATTCTAAATCAGTAGTTTCTAAGGTCCTTATAACTTTGAGGTAATCCTATGCCATATTTATAGTCAGCCCAAGACAAGGTTTCAAAGCAACATAGTTTACGCAGCAATCCACAAAAGGTTCTGAGCACGCAACGCTATTTCCAAAACCTATTTTAGATTTGAGCGAGCCAAATCTAAATCTAACACTCTCCATGTTCTGTTTGTTCCACTGCGGCTTTTCAGCAAGTTGTCAGATGATCGGTAGATGATGATCATTTGCCACAGGCCAATTCCCCAGCTCATATCTGTGTAATTAGGTGGGTTGTAACGTGTAAACGACTGACATATAGATGTATACCTTGTTTTTTATGCAAGTTTTCTATTTTTTTAAATAAAAATTTTTAAAACTATAGCCACATCAGTGTGTCCCGTTTGTGCTGCGTCTTCATTCCTCGAGCTTGGAAATGATATTTACTCTGCTTAAAAACTGGTACAGTGTTCTCATGTGTGAGATCTTTAAAGCAGATAAAAACCACCGGACTGAATGTGTGACAGTCATGGACGTAACCCAGGTAGAAATATCATATTGTCATTGCGATGTGTATTTTCAGACCTTCCACACTTTAACTTTGTAATTTCACGTTGTGTCTGATGGGGGCACTCTTGGATCACTGCTTGTCTGTATAAAATCCATGAGCTTTCAAATTGTCAGCAGGGAAGTGGAATATGACAAAAGAAGGTCTTTAATAAATAAAATCACTGACGAGAGGGTTAACTGCTAAAACCACTGTCCTTTTTTTTTCTTCTAATTAGCACAATGACGAAAAGCACCCTTTGCAGAGACCCCTTTTACCCTCTGACTCAAACTAGCTGACTAAGGAAATTAGTCCATGTTGCAGTGCACTTTAAAGGAAAAAAAAAACCTCTGATACATTGGCAAAGCTGAGGTTCATAATATTATTAAAAGCTGGCTCTTTGTTCCCAAAGGATATATTAACCAGATTAGATGAGCACTACCAAGAGCATTGGTTCAGTATTTTTTTTTTGTGGGGGGGGTGTGCAGACAGAAATACCCCAACATAGGGGAAGTCTTGTCAGCATACTGATGAGGATTTAATTTTCCATGACGCACTGTACTTATGTTTACAATGAATGCAGCATCAGGTTTCGTGTCGACATCTACAGTATTCAGGGAAAAAATAAGGCGCAACCTCCAGCTTTAAGGCTGCATTTTGTGAAAATGACACTTGTCTATGATACTCCTGTTATGAAGTGGTGGTTTGCATGGCACAGGGAGATAAACACAATGTAAGATTTGTTAATCACACAATGAACGTGAGTTTAAAACAGCTTACAGCTGGTGTGAGAGCCTCTTCAACTCCCTCTGGTAATAATAGAAAAGTTCCTCTCAGAAAAGGTCAAAAGTTAGACTCTGGCTCTCTGTGTCCTGACATTAGAAATTCTGCATTTCTCCCGCATCTTTTCCGTGTAATGCATTGCAATTCGGTATGTGAGAGTTATTAGTGTTTGCAAACAGCATTGTCCAGATGACAGTTGAAATGCTTGGACAAAACAGACACCAGTGGAAGCTCAAGTGATATGTTGTTGAGATTCTCTGTCAATGCACCTTAGAAATAAATGCTGTGTGTCCTTGGTTTCTTCCTCGAGCCATTAAAACAGTTAAGATTTCCTTATGCGGCGTGTTTAATATTCATGTATTTTTGGAAGTATGTCGAGTAAAAATATTTACACTTTAGCCTTGGGGATGATCAGAAATAAGATGATGGTTGTCTTTACCAAGGATTCTCTACCACAGTGTCGAATCTGCAGAATTGCAAAATATATAAATATTGTATTTCACTTAGTTAGACCAAGACACCTGTTTGCCACGTGGTGACAGTGAGACCAATTAAAAACCGTGAGAGCAAAAGCGATTTCGGGCGCCATAAATGCTTTCAAAAGTTTTATTTTGTTTAGTTTTTTAAACATCATTAAGGCACTCATTGCCAAAACTTTACCCACAGAACCTCATATGTTGGAAGCATTGGAATGAATGGAAAAACCATACCCATTAAAAACTAAATAAAAAATGCACTTCTGCATTTTTGTGTGAGGAAACGGGGTCCAAGTTTAACATCTTACGGCTCCATACTGAGGCCCATGTGTAACTCATGCATTTCTTACAGTTTTTGGACTGTTTTTGATTAACATTGCCTCCAGTGTTAACATGTTATCTATGTGAGCAGCGCTTTTAAATCATGACTGCTATTAAAGCTGGACAGAGAGACTGTGAGCTATTGAGGAACAGCTTTGTGAGTCTTTTTTCAATTCCTGCAATGATATAAACCTTGTGCTTGTCTAAACAGGCTCAGGTCTCACACTGGGTGAGTATAAATAAAACCAGAGGCAATAATGTTATTATGTTTGCGGTATTAGGCTGCCGAGCATGATTAGGTAATCTGTTTTTGAAGGCGGGCCAACAGACTTATTGAAAGTTAAAAAAATAAAAAAAAATGCCTTGATGCAGAAAGGCTTGAAAGAAACTGATATATACACTACTCCCTCACTGATACATGATTTCTTTATTACTGAGGATTTCTGTAGGTAAGTAGGTCAGTGGAAGAATTCTGCATGAGGAGATTTGACGTCTTCTGTTTCTCAGGTTTAGACAGCAAATGATGCTTCTTATTTATACATGTAAAGAGGAACCATCAACTATTTCTTCTTTATTCTCTATATTTCTTTTTAAGCATCTCCTCACTCTCAGGGGGAAAAAAAATGTAAATTACAAGGTTTTAACATCTGTTACTGTATTATATTCACAAGTCTTTTTTTTAGTAATGGGTATCAGTATATGTTTTAGAGCTTTACCAACCCAACGAGTCCCCTGCTGCTAATGCAAGCACTAACAAAGACTTCATTTTGGACGATGAGCTGAAAGAAACCACAATGTCACAAAACATTGGGAAAAACTTCAGTTACGTTATGTTATAGTGTTTTAGAATATTTGTCCATGTTGTGGTTGTTTTGTGTGTATTCTTCCATTCCTTTCGGATTACTGCTCAGCCTCTTACATCCTGCTGGTAAAGACAAGGCGAGCTGTCCAAACAACAAAGGCAGCATTGATTTTATAAGACTCCATTGATCTTGAGTCATTATGGTTGGAGTTCTACCTTGTGTCAATAAGAATGACTTAAGTCACTCATGAAGGCTTTTTAAATGGATGTCAATGTGGATCTTTAGTCTAATAAAGTGAACCTCCTGCTTACATGTATATCCGGACACATGATTGGTCTATATATACGTATATATATATATATATATATATATATATATATATATATATATACACATACTGTATATGCAGCTGTATATGCAGCTCTGGTCAGAGTTAAAACCAAGTGTGGAAAAAGAAGCCCTGATAAGACTTTCCTCAATGTTTTTGCCAATTAATCGTTGGGTCTGCCCGTCTCTCTTGTTCTTCCTCCACATCGTCCCAGAATACAAAGAGGAATGTGATCAAGGAGCTCTGCCCTGACTACTGACAGGCTTCATTTGTTGTGCACTTGAGATGTATGGAGGACACAGTTCTACGATTATGTGGTTCACGGCTTGAAGCCACCTATACACATTTAATGAAATCGCTGAGTAAAAAATTAAGATGATAATAACAGACAAGACCGCGGTAATGGAACGGAGGGGAAAGAGTCAATGGTTTCCCACGAAGTGGAAAAAAAGAATATGTGACTCCAAGTTCGTGGACTGTTGTTTGTCATCATTTCATTTATCAAAGCATGGTGTCATTTATAATAAGTTGTTTCCCCGTTGTTTGTGTTTTCCCATTAGTAGTCACACTTTCTATTTGATTCATTGTGTTTTCTGTTTTTCCCATGCACGCTATAATCGGTATTGCAAGATGAAAGATGTGGACACATATCAATGCAGTAACACGTGCAGCGGTCCTGCACAGTCTGTCATATTTACAAAGTCTATATCATTTCAGGGCAATGGTGTTGATTTTGGGGGTGTATGATGTTGTAGTGGTTAACTCTCAAGCCACATAGCAAGAAAATTCCCCGGTTTGGGGGCTTTTCTGCCAATTATGGGTTTGGATTGGATCTAGTCCCTTGTGACCTTCAGTTGCCGTGTAGAAGATGGATGGATGTTGATGTTTGCTGTACTTTCACAAACATTTAAATTGATTTTCCTGAACACTCCGCCAGTGTTTTTCCTGCAGAAGCCCTTAAATTTCTTTTATTTCCTTCCAAAAGCTCCCATGCTTCTGTTACTCCACCATATTCATGGCCCCGGCAGAGTCGGGACTATTAGGCAATGTAGACGTTAGAAGTGTAGAAGTTTGAGCTGCTTTTTGAGGTCATCCCTCATCTGCCACTCACATCTATGCCTAAAGATGGACCACGCCCTTCTGGCTGGGGTCCTTCACTTCGGCTTCTTGTCTGATGAAGTGAATCCGTGCCTTTGGGGTTGATGACATGGTTATGTTAGTTTAAAACATTTGTTCCGTCGAAGCCACTGCCAGTTGTCTCGATAGTGGCGGCACCCTGGGTAACAGCTGATTGGGAGGCAGTGGTTGTGTGCTGCATCCAGGGGTTTTGGCATTGTGGAGACAGCAGTTGCCCTCCGGATAACACCAGAGTAATAGGAAAGATGTCTTATGTAGACTTGATCTAGAATCTCAACCTTGATATGAAACCTTTTCAACGTCAGCTCAGGTTAAGGGCCTTTTGGTGAATGCCTCCCAGTTTGTTCACTTTCCTTGCAGCCTCTGGAGCAACGCTTGATCTGGATTTCTGCATAAAAACACACAGGTTAAGAAACTTTTGCTTTTCATAAAAGCAAAGTATTAGTCTTGTGCCTCGTTGGCACTGTGCTCATTCGTATAACACTCACACTGCAACCAATAAATAGAAAGTGTCTCTCATTTGAAAGTTGGAGCACACATTTTTCAGCCCAGATATCTTGGCTTACCATGATTTCATGCTCAATCACAGCCCAGTTCAGTGTGTTCACCCCCCACCCCCCTCCTTCAAGGCCGGATGGATTCTGAGTTCTGTACAGTGAAATAGCTCCATTCAGCCTCCTCCTGGTATAAAAATCAATAATGACCCATGGAAGCCAGTGTTCAGATGCTCCACACAAGACCCTTTTCCTGAATAAAAGATCGGCTTTTTTCTGCAGCTTTAAGAAACATACTTTTTCTCCGAAGACCCTTAGAGCCGAGTGGAAGAAACCCAAGTGCGAATCTGTATTTGCAGATCATTACTTTTATGTTTGGTATTTTCCTCTAAAGCTTGGCGGTAGGCTGGGTTCATTTTTCATATTTTACAGGGGAGAGTTTACAAATATTGCACGAAGAGTGAAGCTACTCAGGCATGACCTTCATTGACTGAGCCGCTGGCGATAAATGGTTAGATATCGGATGCTGGGTAAATATTTTTGAAAGGTGTTGGTCACTTGAAAGACTGCATATATCAAAATCAAAACATGGGCACAGTTAGGTGACATTTGTAGGTGCAGATCTGAAAACCCTGCCTCGTATGATTATAGATTTAAGAAGTATTTGAACTTGCCGAGGCACTGTTAACAAACTCAATCTTTTCCATTTGCCAGAGACTGAAAAAGACCTCCAGCATTGAAACTGATAAATAGCCCACATGTTGTATCGCAGCCTTGTCAAAGATACAAAGAGTTGCAAATTTAATCCATAATCTAATATACAACACAGGGAATGTCAAGCGGAAAAAAGATTTCATCAATTAATGACAATAGAAGCTCCTTTTCAATGATTAATCCTTTTTACATTTTCCAGCAGTCAATGACCTTTATCCCTCAAGCGTGAAGATTTTTTTCCAGATTCTCTAAGTTGTGTGATTTTATGTACATTATATGACGGGATCTTTAAGGTCTTCGCAACTATACATTGAGCCATTAACCTAATCAGTTGTCAAATGTTATTGCAGCTGCTCCAATTACTTTTTCAGCCTTCTGTAGCACCTTTGGCTGCAATTAAATGAAAAAAATTAACTAGTATATTTGATGACATGGAAAAATGTCTTACTCCCAAGTCCCAACGTAATATTTGTTGGATTTATTGTATCATAGATAAGAATGTGCGTTTATGTAATCGTTGCGTAGAATCGTTTCAGTCGGAGTGTGAATGTGATGAGTTTGACTGTTTTTACATACAACTGAAATAAAAATGAAATAAGAACCAAAGTTGTCATGGATAACTTTAATAAAATCCTGGCTTCTGATTGTTGCACTCTGTATTTTTCTTGGTTGTGAAAGGAGACCATTTTCCATTTCATTATTTCAGTTGTAATAATGGACCGACATAACTGCTGATCAAACAAACACATGTACATGTATTATGCAATTAATAGATCATTTCTCTCTCTCTCTCTCACACACACACAAACTGAGATTTATTTAGTGTGTGTATCGTTACTTTTGTGTTGACGATTCGTGTGTGTGTGTGTGTGTGTGTGTGTGTGTGTCTGTGATTTCACTCTACATACTTGTGAATCACTTATATTAGAACTAATGTTTTTGTGCTGATGTGCACACTTTGCACTTTGCACACATATGTGTGAAATGACACAAAATGCATCCAGAGATACCGTACATTTAGTTGCATTCATTCAACAGCAATATCTATCTTTTGCGGCTCATAACTTTGGCATAATTGACGAGGCACTAAAAGGACATGATACAAAATACTTAGATAAAAGAAAGTTAACAAACACAGTCATTGACATATTCATTTACATGCCCCTTCTAACTCCCTGAACATGTGAGGCAGGACTTCTCATGGACATGCATTTTTCTAACAATTTGTTTTCCCACTTCTCTTCTTTGCCGTTGATCATCAAGCCACATGAACATGAGCTTTCCCTTCTCCATTAACAGAAGAAAATCCACCCACACCAGCTCGGCCAGAGTACACAACCACAAGATGCAGCTGAAATGAAGTGAAGAGCACATCAAACCACCAATCTAATTACAGCTATCAGCAGCACTCCTGGTGATAGCAGTGATGTTTCAGAAAACTGAAAGCTCCCTCGCCACTCTTCAGAAACACCAACTTAAATCTTAAAGATCTTAAAAATGTGTCCAACAGTCTAAACTTCTGATTGGATCTGGTCACAAACTGGCAATACAAAAAGATAAGTCATGGCGTTTATGCTGTTTAAAGTGCATTCTGACTCATTTGTCATTGTAGAGATAAGATTCCTGTTATCAGCGATAGGAAAGCAACTGGAATACCCAGAGAGCAATACGCAAACTTCACACAGAAAGACCCCCAAGCCCATCTTGATTTAGGGGGACAGAGAGAGAGAGAGAGAGATGCAGTCGAGACTATCATGGCACCTCCTGAAAAACCTTTGCACAAAATGCCACTTTTAAGCATTTCATTGAATATCCCAAATGTATCAGACTATTTCTTGTACCGGTATATGATGTGGCTTCGAGTGCTACTCGAATGTCATCAACAGCAGAGCGACCTAGATGGCCAGCTTTTCTGTATCTCTTACTCGTAAACATGTTGTTGTGTATGCAAGTATATCTGCTATTTTACATTTGTGTTTTGCTCTTTGAAACACTTTTTTCTTTGCTTGCGGAATAAGATCTGACACATGAATAGCGCTTTCACAGGCCACAATCGTGAAAAGATTTTTCAGTCTTCCCAAAAATATGGTTGCAGCAGTGTAGCAAGTGCACAGAGTGCTCAGACGTACAAACCCAAATATTAAAAATGATGGCATTTAATTTAGATTTGGTAGAAATGCATTTGCTAAAAAAAAAAGCAAAAAAAAAAGCAAACGCTCTCCTCAGATCAGCGGAAACTGGACCATGGATTTGGCAAAGTTGACGCCGAGAAATTGCGGCAATATCAAAGTTACCATTTTTGCAGTGAGAAATAGCAGGTGTTGCTCTGGAACTGACATCCATTCACACCAGTCTTGTCTTTGACAAGACATCCATTCATCCATCCATCTTCTATACCCTCTTTATCTGGGCTAAGGTCGCAGGGGGCTGGGGCTCATCTCAGCAAACACAGTGTGGGAGGCAGGGTAAATCCAGGTCACTAGTCAATCACGAAACAAGGCCGCCACTGAAAGACACAGAATGACACACACACACACACACACACACACACACACACACACACACACACACACACACACACACACACACACACACACACACACACACACACACACAAAGACACACACACGCACTAATACCTACAGACAAATTGGAGTCATCAGTTAATATAACATATATATCTTTGAGCTGTGGGAGGAGGGTACAACACGCAGAGAAAATTCAGGCAGACACAAAGCATGTAAAGCTCACACTGAAGGACCCTGGATTGGGTCTTCATCTATTTTCTTTGAAGTAACAAAACACAAGCCACCAAACAATTCTACTATTGCACCCATCAACTTGATCAATGAGATTTCCTATACAGTCAGACTTGACCTCCTCGAGGGAAAGGTGAAGCCTGGTTGATGTGGACTGCACTGAGACAACGCTAAATGGTTCCACCTGCCTGTGCTGCAGCCTTTAAGAAAGACGCACGCCCACTGTGCAGGTTTTGTCCGCGCTCATGTGAGATGCTGCAACAGCAAAAGGGTGAAAGTTACTGGTTTATTAAAAGTTACCCTGTGCAATGTCAAGACATCTTTGAGGGCACTGAAGCAGCCGGTAAGATGATGAGACTCTTACTCTTTTGTTTGTTTGCTGAGCAGTTTAAAGACGGTTGTTAGAAAGTGTTAGAAAGCAATTACTCAGCGACTTGTTGGATGCTGGTGGTTGCTGTATATGCCTAAGTGTTTGAAAGTGATTTATTCACAACACTGGAATGTAATTAATACATTTTATTAATGAATGGTTTCATAGTCATTGCTTGAATAACTTGGGATTGTTGTTTAGTCAGGAAATATTTAACACCACATTGACTAAGTCATATTGGCCTTTGTTTATTTATTTAATACATATTGAGCAACATTTCAAGTTTTCCAACTACAACTATGACTAACTTTGTGCATGATTTAAGTTGACTGCCGAATCAAAGGAGTAGACACAGAATATGGTTGTTGCAGCAGTCTGAAATAAATACACGGCCATGGTTGAGATTAACGGCATCGTAATGCGAAATAAAAGCGCTCCTGATACAATATCTCAATATGACAAGTGGGCTGACAATCGCCTGCAGTGCTGGGACACTGAAGGAGAGTGACAGGTAAATTGCCTTTGCGGATGATTAATTCTTCATGGCAAAAAAACCCAGATCATTCTCTTTTCTAGTGTCATTTGAATGAGTTTTTCACGACAGCAGTTAATGTCTTTTAATTGCTTAATTTTCATCTGCACCCAACTCACTGCACGGCAACAGATTAAACGATAAAATGAATGTATGGAAATACTTGTGAAACCGAAAAAAGAGATCAGCTTCAAATCCTCGTGTTATTAGAAAACGTTCTTCCTAAATTAATTCATCTCAAACATACAACACAACAGTCTTCAACTCTTTGCTTTGAATTTTCGGCACAGACAACAAAAACCTTGTAATTATCAACAATTATTATTCATTTGATAATTACATGAATAGAGCCGTGAAAAAAAAAAAAGCTTTAAGGCTTTAGCGTCACACTTTCAGTTTCAACTTTCCTCCAAACTCTCTGTAAAAATCTGTCATGAAGGCTGACGGCTTTTTCCGAACATGCTGGCTTGGTCGTCACGTGTCTCACCATAACTCAGGCAGCTGTGCTCCGGTAATGACGAGACGGCTTTAATTACAGATCGTGTTCATTAACACGTCCTCGTTTGCGTGCGCGCCAGTCAGCTGTGCGCAGTATTTTTGGAGACAGTGTGTGTGCATGAGTCAGTGCCCTGTCACACTCATTATTTCTGTGAACCGTGTGACATCAGCAGGTACACGGTATAATACACTTCATTCACTTTTCATTTTCATGGTCTTCTTTTCCTTTTCAAGGTTTCAGTAATAGGCTTTTTTATGTCTGATGCTCACAATGTTCTTTTTGATCTTTTGAACGGCTCGGACTCTGCTTTTTAACAACTTTGCAATATTCACACCAACAGTCGGTGCCAAAAGGTTAAACATGAGACTTGACCCCCCCCCCAAACTACTTTGCCCAAAATCAGCAATTTGTGGCCAGATGGAAAAACGTGTCGATGACGGTGTTTCTGACGCATTTTGCAACTTCATGATCTCAATATATACTTTCATACTCTCTTCATCTTTGCACCCGTTTGTGTTTTATGGTTCTTCTCATGCAGTGCTTTTATGGTACAAAACTTTTGAGTTGCTGTGTCTCTGGACTGGATTTTTCCTCATCTGTCAGATCGACAATCTTTCAATCATCTATCCATCTCCAAACTACGTTTTCCAATTCAGGAAGTTCCAATCCCTGTCACCCATTTATAAAAAGATTGATTACCTAATTGTTGATATGACATACAATTTTGTTTCCCTTTTTTAAAAAAAAAATCAACAAAACCCATGAACACAGCATAGCCATTATTTATTACAATGGTTCATTGTAAATCAGCTTACTTTGAGTTTATTCTAGTTTTCTAGCATTGCTTAGTTTTCTAGTTAGTGCAAAAAAAAAATAGTAACTCAGTACTTGGTAAGGTAGCTGTTGCTTTATTTCTAAATGTCTCCCTCAATGGTCAGGGTGCTTAGTTTCATCATACTGTTGCAGTGACATTCGTGTAATTGATTACAAGTTGCTTTATGGTGTTTTGAAAGGAATCAGCAAATAATAGTTCAAGATATCATTACTTATGTAAAGACTGAATTAATACCTCGATCACGGGGTTTGGGTTGAAACGTTCTTTCATTCAAGGTTGCAAATCTACACTTCCCTGCAAATTTTGAATACAAAACTACTGTACAGCTCATATCTGTCAGTGTTCCTCCTGCACAGTACATCACTCAACCATAAAGGACGTAGAAAAGCTCACCCCGTGGCTCTCGCTCCCATGTCTGAGTTTAGACTGTCAGAATAATGGTTTCTTTTTTAAAGAGCTCTTGTCTGAGCACTGCCCTCCTACAGAAGGCTGATAAGAATGAAGGCCGGCACAAAGACGTGAGCGGCCCATACAACTGCACTGAGCTGTGTTAGCCCGCTGATTCATTATCATTCAAGCTTATTCTGAGAGCAAAGGACATCTGGACTGTTACGCTCAGAGGATGACGAGGACTGTACCAAGTGTTTGCTTTTTTTTACTGTTTTCTAAATGTGCCCGTATTGCGGTTTTTATGTCTATATGCTTTACTTGGTATAAAAGATGTTCTTTATTTAATGATGAGGAAATATCTTGTGAAACGTTGTCAAATGAAAAAAGGTTTGCTGTTAAGACATCGGGTCACAACTGTCAAACTACTACGACGAGAAAACCATTACAAAACTATCCTGCTGATTCTAAATTCTAAATCTGAACTTGGATATAGTTGCTTGGCATTGATACAACATTAAAGGTATGTTGTTGCACTCCCAAAAAGGCACGACTCCTTTGTCTTTGTTTGGGAACTTTATTTGCCACAAAGCTGGAAATTTTATTTGAATTTATTTCCACAGCAGCCGGTTACATGAGTTTCATACGTACATTTTCAACCTACGTTCACACACAATAATTTTCAACTCCCAAAAAAATAAAACAGATTCAAAAGAACAAACTTTACTATTATTTTTCACCCAAGCCAGTAAAGAAACATAAGATATTTACAAATGAAACCAATATGTCTGGTCATCCAAAATATGTAATCAATAACATTTCAAATAATATTTCTAGGTCACAATATATGGATTGATATTTAATCTGTGTGTAGATTACTGACATGCCTCAAATTTGGGGCAGTAACAATAATGACTCAATTACAATGACTGTTACAGCCTGCAGGCTGAATGGCCTCGCCTCCGCCTCTGTGTGTGTTTGACAGGAGGTACCCTCAATCAGCTTCCTCCTCCACCTGTCCTGAGGTGGAGCACTTTGATTGGAAAAGGACTGCAGATTGGCTCAGCTCCGCCCACCAGCTGAGGCTATTTAACCAGCTCCAGCAGACTCCGCTGGGCGGCTGATGCAGGAGGTGTCTGTTCAGTCTGCCCTCAGAACATTGGTGTGTGATCTTTTGAACTCGGCACCATTCTAAACCTTTCGAGTTAAACCTTGGTCAACAGGACCCATCGTCCAACAGTTTGGTGAAGGTACCAGCTGTTTCGTTTTGTGTCGATTAGGGGTTTTTGTTTGTTTCCATTTTGCGGCTCTTGTTTATTGAATTTGTGTTAGTTGAACTTCTAGAGAAGAAGTTGGCTTTTTTGTTATATTAAATCAAACTTTGTATAGTTATATAACATTACCTGTTTGGCCCTCTGTTGCATTATTGTGTCTTTGGGGTTCTGTTTGATTATTGTAAACCCGAGAACTACCAATAAACCCCTCACTTCACCCAAACTCATCTGGTTATTGTTACTCCCTACATCCTTGTCTTAGCAGAGCCGGGTCGTAACAATGACCGTGAAGTTTCCACCAACTCGTCACCTTTCCATTTATGGTACATGAACACTGCTGTGAAGCTCCTGCCTGTGCTTGTCCTGCTCCCTGTGCAACACCTGTTGTCTGCCGATGATCTTTAATTCCAGCTGTTCTGTTCCTGTTTTCTGTCACTTCATTTTGTTGTGTCCCACCAATTCACTTCCAACTAACAGAGGCAACTTCAGCTGAACTAAATGAGTGAAACAGATTAGTCAAGGGACTTTTACAGCTTTGTGCACATTAAGACATCCTCGTGGATAAAATTCAAAGTAATGTATAAGTTGCTTTATCTAGTTAGAAATAACTATAAAGAACTAATTTCTTCCAGGTTGCTGTTCATTTGTAACAAATGAATTAATTGAGATCTTCTCATTATTTTGTGATATTTATTCTGATGTTATGCCTTTGAAGCGGCTACAATGAAGGTCTTTATATTAATAATGAATGAAATGACTACTAATGTGAAAGCAGCCAGTGATGGTGGGGAACCCACCGAGAGTTACACGTGCCTGCAGCTCTGCTGAGCTCTGCACAGCAGCACAGCCACAACAAACCTGCTGTTTTCAGCAAGAACGCCTTATTAACTTTACATCATGCCACCAGCTAAGACACAAGGATTGGATCTCAGACAGCAGCTGCTAAAGCTTCAACACGGGAGGGGGTTTGTTTTTTAGGTGTTTGTACACCACCGTTGAAGAAGAAAGCTAAAAAAAACACGTCGGTGCATAAACTCTGGTTTTGGTCAGTTAAGTATAACTCTACATCACATTTGAGTGGTGGTGATACATTGTCAATTTTGGTTGTTAGACTTTCACAGAGAGGCGAAAGAAATCAATCAGAACTAGTTAAATATAACAGGATTTAATGGCAGTAAGGGCACTAAAAAATGTAGACCCAAGAAGAATGTGTTAATTAACATGCCATGAATTTTAGCAAGCCTTCTAATTGACACAGAAGACACTATTCGAAGCTTGACATTTTGTTCAACCTTTAATGTGGAAAATATTGCGAATGGAAGCCCAATTATCCACTCATGATTTTGACGCTGAAGCCCATTTTCAATTTAAATGTGACCATAATGTGACTCAGAGAGGGGCATTGGATAGCTTTTAAAATATATAAAAAAATTTCAAGATAAAAATGATCATTTCTCATGGTATTGCTACAGCAAACTTTTAAAATAACAGAAGTTAAATAATAAACAGATGATATATATACACTAAAAAGGTGGAAAAAAAAGGTGCCTCATGCTTAAATAAGATTGAATAATTTGCATTGCTGACCCTTGCTAATATAAGAGCTTCTAGAAAATTGGATTACAAATTTGTGTTGGATATTTAAAAGACAAGTTCAGTATTGAACTACAAATGCAGGCGTTCATAATTAGAAGGATCCTTATTTTCTTCCTTAATTGTCTCTTGTCATCTCAAATTCATAAATTAGAAATGCAAATAGCACTTTCATTGTCATTATGTGTAGCATAATCAAGTTTCTTTAGCCTTTTTGCCCCCATGTGGGAAACATTTTCATTTATTTTACCTTCCAATGGATTTTTAATTTTAAAGTTCCCCATGGTGGTGCATCAGATTAAGTCTTGACGTTGAGGTGTGTGGAACCTGGGTTCAATTCCCAGTTGCAGCAGGAAGGAAAACTAATACAAAACTAGAAAAGTGGCAGAAGAGGGAGAAATCAGACGAACAGACACTTGAGTAAATTATGATAGTATGAATGTAAAATTATTAGGGAAAGATACTGGAATATGCATATTTTCCAAGGAATGGGTTTTACTGTATATACTTGATTCGTTTGAGCACCTCTTCAGTTAACATTTGTTATGCTGGAGTCTTAAATGCTTATTCTAATCATATATTTGGGATTGTGTTGGTCTTGCTGCTGTGCAGTGTTCCTAATTGATTATTATTCAAAGTACACCTGATTTCTATATCTAAAATTTGTAAGGTAAATCATTAAGATAGGTCAAAGTAATTCTAAGCATTTATGGATGGAGGTGTTTTTGCATCTCTTCATAAGGAATCTTCTATCTTTTGTCAAGCAATTTTAAAAAAATATTTACTATGAAAAAACATGGCTGAAACACAATATAAACTTTGTCTTTTACTGTTTAAAACTTCTGAGTCTGGTTCCCTTTAATTACAGAGTCGTGAAAATCAAGAATAAATTCACACCACTGGAGTTGTTGCATGTGGCACTTTTTTTTTTTTTTCCAGGCACCAGTTTAGCTTCACCTGCATCAACCCTCATCATCAGACCAAAGGGAGCCTCACGCTGTAAGTGAAAATGAGAAAAGATGAAGGGCTGGGAACAGTAATGAAATGGAGAAGCGTCGAGAGAAAGGTGAGAAGAAGGATGCAGAGAGAGACAGAGGGAGAATACTACAATAGAATAACATCGTAAAATGTGGTTTTGCTGGAAAATACAGCAAAGGGCAGAAGACGATTGCCTCTCGCATTGTGTAATGTAACAGAGTAAAAAGAGGACGGTGTGAGTGACCGAGAAGGAGTCTTGTGATCACACTCCAGCTGTTCTCACTCTGACATGGACACACATTTCCCACTAATTTTCTTTACATTTGTCACACTTACGCTTGGTTTCCATCTATATTTCTTTAATCAGTCAGTGTTAGGATGACGCTCCCCACAGGGGAGTGCAATGGAAAGTCTTTTGGAACTGATTGGGGAGGAATGTAGTCCCTGGTTAGTTGTTTCAGGGCACATCAGAAAGTCAAAAGTAGATCGGAGTTTAGTCCAAATAAGTCACACACTCTGAAGTGTGAATGGAGGAAATTTTCCACCTCTGCTGCCTCGGAGAGTCTGTGAATAATTAAAGACATTTTCAAAGACAACCAGTCGAAAAAAAAAATAAAGCTCCTCTCCTTCTCTCCTTCTTATGCCTTGCATATTTACCCAGGGTTGTTATATCAGTGGATGCTTCCTTTGGATCTGGAGTATGGGTAATTGTGGCAAAGAAGATATTTTGTTGGTGGTTTGCTCCCTCAAGAGTCTGTTCAAATCTTGCCTTTTAACAAGTAATTTTTCTGGGGAAAAGAATCCTGCTGGTATGTTGCTGCATAGTAGTATGGTGGTTTCCACCCCTGCCTTACAGTAATAGTCTATCTCTAAAGTTGAGGATCAAGACATATATACGTATAAATTAAATATTTTCTTCATATACAGGTAAGCTTCCTCTTATGTTTCGCTTCATAAATTTCTGAAAAGGTGTCAATCATCCATCCATCTTTCAGTATCTTAAGGTGTGGCACAGCAGCCAATCCCAGTGGACAATATGGGAAAGGCAGAGTACAACCTGGACAGGTCGTCTGTTCATCACAGGCCAGACAGACAGAGAAGGGCAGTCCCACGGGTGGAGACCGGAGCACTCAGAAACACCCGACATGCACAGGGAGAACATGCAAACACCACAAAGGAAGATTCCCGACTCAAACCGGTGATATTTACACTGTAATGCAGGAACACAAACCACCCAACCAACATGCAGCCCTGGAGTGCCATAATGCGCCGCATAATATAAGTTAAATTTACTAGTATGAGGGATCGACATGCTCAGTTGAAATCCCATATTTGGGTTTTTTTTGATTTCCTTTACAAAAACTCAAAGTATCAAGATTAAAAAAACCTTTGTAGCTGTATGGAGTTTGAGTGTGGAACATAATTCCTAGACTAAAGAATGTGGCACAAATACGTATTTCAAAAGCTCTGTGGGCATCTGTGCTGTTTACTTCCCCGGAGAAGCCTGACTGAGTGAACGTAAATGTAAATGAATGGAAATATGAATCTCATTAATAATTAATTTTCAACTGAATTTTTTTTTTTTTTTAAAAGGTGCTTTCAAAGAGAAAACTCACACAACGAGGCGTATGGAAGAAAACAACAGTATATTCATATATTGTTCTACATACCAGAGATGTACTTCTTGTATTTGTCAATTAAAGAAGTTTCCTGAAATCTATGTCAGTGTTTGAGACAATTGTGCGTCTGTAGATTGAATATGGTTTATATCACAATGAATAGAAAGTGGCATCGTAACAGGATCCTATTTCATCATTTTAATCAGGGACCAAGACATTAGAATGACAGGTGAAAGGTGAATTACAGTGCACAAGAAAGCAGATTATGTTGGAAAATTTCAAGGTGAAATGGATTAAATGAAGTTTGTTACACTGCAGATTTTCACTCACAAATTCTACACCATCATCATCATCATCACTATCACCTAAAGCCCTGCTTCAACCTCATTTTACCTTATTGGCATAAAAAGAAGCAAAAGTGCAAACTTGCAACATTTGGAAAACAACATTCATCCAGATTAGAAGTTTTTTAATCTTCTCTGTGTTAATGTGGTTGTGGATTGGAGGAAAGGGGGAATAGCTTCCCAGCAACATAAGGATGAAGATGTATTAGACAAAAATATTTTTTGTTTTTTTCTGCTCAAGCTGTCACGACCACATCCAACTCCATTAATGACACTGAGACACGGGAGAACGGATGAAAGAGGGGATGGATTAGAGTATAGGAGGAGGAAGTAGGTCGAGATGGAATGAGCTCACCAATGTGAGGAGGGTGAAGGAAAATGAGGAAGAAGATCAATTTCTTTAAAGGCATGTAATTCAGGGAAGGTCCGGGATGGAAAATGGTGGATGGGAAAAATTGAAAAGGGTGAGACAAAGGAAGATCATATAGATCATATATGTATATAAGTGTAGGATTGATTTTTGTAAAAGCTAAGAACAAAACGAGGGGTGTAAGGATGACATATAAAGGAGGGTATTAAACAATGGAAGTGCACGACACGGGTACATTTCTGGTACATTTCAAGTGTGCAAATGAAATAATGGTCAAAAGAAGTGGTGAAAGATCATAGAAAGACGATGAATGACGAAGGAAGAGAGAATACAGTTTATAAGGACAAAAGTTAGTTCATTTCTTTTAATGCTTCCCACAGAATGAAAGCCTTCAGTCCAGCCTCCATTACCGGCCACATCAACTCCCCTCAGAGCAAATCAATACAGTGTTGTCAGACCAAACTTTGTTTTTTTTTTTCTTTTCACTGTTTTAAAACAACAATCCTGAAGGCTTTGATTGTGGGAAACATTTCGCTTTATTTCCAAATTGCAAGCCATAAAATTGACTAAGCAGATAAGAATAGTAATTAAATTGATTAGATGAAACAGCGATGATCCCCATGGGGAAATTGGGCCTTTGAATCTGCAAAAGGAAAGATTTAGATAAGACCAGAGCCAATTAAGCAACACTCCACTGTTACTATGTTGGCCCCTATTTAGAATTCAGTGCACACGGATCCTCTTTGTGATGTATTGAAGATTTTAGTAAAATTGTTAACATTGTATGAACAAATATAAATTAAACCTTTCCAAAATACACTTTACACATTTACTGCTATTTACACAGGGGTCCTAAAAACAAACATGTATTCAATCACTCTCTTCCTGTCAACTCACATCCACCTGTAATTTGTCTTAAGCACAATGCATGATGCATAGCACACATTATCAACAGTTGTTTGATAATGTACAGCAACGGTGACTGTTGGTCATATGCCACACTCCAGCATGTTTTCAGAGTCCTGTTCCAGCAGCAGAGTGTAATGGCACCGTCATTAGATTCAGATGTGCCGGAGTAGTACAGAATGAAAAGATGCAGGACTGCTGCCCTCGAGAAGCAGGGTTTGCCACCTCAGCTCGACCTGATCTGTACGTTCATACCTCCTACATATTCTACCATCATTAAAAAACTGCAAACATCCGACATGGTACACTGTATAACAAAGAGTTAATGATTCCACACTCAACCACAATCTCTGTTTGTTCCATATGCGAGGAAGGTGTTGCTCGGTCTCTATTTTTAAGATCAGGCTGAAAATGTTCCTATTTAATGAAGCTCATAGTTATGACCGACTCAGGTCACCACGGAGCATTTTCAAGTTAGGCAGGTAGAAGTTTACAGTGCTGTGGGTCTTCTTGTTTCCTCCTCCCATATCCTCTTGCTCTGTTCCTGGAGGCTTTCAGACTGACAAAAGTCTGTGGTTTGTGCTTCCTGCCTCGATCAGGTCTGCAGTGTGTGGATCAGCTCGCTGTCCAATGTCAACTTTTCCTGTCTTTCCTTTATTTACCCCTAACAACATCCGGTGCAAGCAGGCATATTTCCAAATGCAAAATAATGTTGTTGAAATATATGTTGAATTGAATGCTGAATGCTGGGACACTGGATATTATATGCTTGTCATGAATGTCTTTCTGTGAGTTATCTATTTAAAATCAGTACAGTCATTTTGATACTTGATTCAGAATCCCAAAATGGATTACTGTAACACTCAAGTGTATTCATAAGTTTTTGCACCACTGCAATCTATGTACGTATATGTGTTTTATATTATGTACCATATTATACATGCATATATTATATATGACCTTATAGGTACATGTAATGATAATGAAAAGAAAAACTATAATAGTACACTCAGATATAAGTTAATTATAGGGTAGGTTAAAGGCTATCCCAAAAAGATACATTATCTCTGTAATTATCTTTCTATTTTTCTTTTGACAATAAATAAAATAAGATATTTCCACTCACGTCAAGTGACGCAGGAGGGATTTCATTCACATTTTCAGGCATCACTGATCAGTTGTCAGCATGTGACACATACAGACATAATAACATGTTGTTTTCTTACTCTAGATTCTTGAATGTACAAAGTGGATTTTCACTCGCTCTCCTGTGCTTGTAACTGCGATGCCCCGCGCTGCACTGCACTGCATGGATGACCTACAAATTAATGTGGCAGCTAAAGGCATTCTGACTCCATTGTTCATTGATTCTATTGTACAGATTAAATATTCTGAAGCTAATGCATGTTGTTGTTGTAATATGATCATTTCAAAGCCCCAGTTTTTAATAACTTAGAGAAAAAAATATAAATTTTTTACATCATATTCTTGGTTGTCTGCTTCTCGTTCTCCCCGATGAGAGCTGCTGTAACAATTCCCAATGAACTGTCTGGCTGTATGGTCTTAGAGCAGGAAACAATGAACTGATGTTAGTTTCTAACGTAAAACTTCATTTGATCTGCTCCTGCCATGATGCTATGAGGAGCACAAAGCCCTGGCAAGGCTTGATTTTGAATAAAACACCTAAAATCTATATTTTATTGTGGATTGAGATAATATTTTTGGGAATTGTATCGGGAATTAATAAGATATTACAATTAAAAGACAGATTTTAAGTTATTGAGAAGCATACAGCATATTAAAGTAAATCTGAGAGAGAAAACACTAAGCTCTGGGATTGAGAGCAAAGCCTGTGCTTTCTGAGTTTGTAACACGATCATATCATATAATGTGTTCTCTGTAAATGTCAACATAGGAATCTCCTCTTTTCCATTTTTCTTCCTGTCGTCTCACTGGCTGACTTCTCCCTGCTGCTGCACCTTCTTTCTCTCCCTCCCTCCCCCCTCCCCCTGAGCCCTGTCTCCCTCCCCTTTCCCTTCACTTCCCTCCCACCTTTCTCTCTCAATCTAAAGAGCACTCAGTCTCTGCGCTTCTCTTCATTTTTCCACCCCAACATGTTGGAAGGGGGAGAAGGAGGAGGATGCTGCGCTCTAGCCTCAGTGCGTTCTTGCCACCTCTCCGGCCGGCGCGCACTGCCTCTGACTCACACTCAGCCTCAGCCTCAGCTTTCAGTTGTCTCCGCCTGAAGGACTTAAGCGAGGAGATGGAGGAGGAGGAGGCAAAGAACAAACTGGAGCCCGGGAGCTGTCACTCCAGGGTCCCTAACAGGAACAGGAACAGCAGGAGAATACAACAAAACAACTGCTCCTCATCTGTGGTGGAAACTACTCATACCTCAGCAGTGGCCACCTCCTCCTCCACCTCCTCCTCAGGCTTCCCTCCCTCCTTCTCCCTCCTCTCAGTTCCAAGATCCATGTGGCAAGAGGCAATAAGAAGGAAGCGCTATCTTCTTGACCGGACAGGAGTGTCTGGTGAAGTGGATAAAGGAGGCGGAAGAGGAGGAGGTCAGGACAGGAGGAACAGGTCTCCAGACTGGCTGTATGAGTCCTACTACTGTATGAGCCAGCAGCATCCTCTGATTGTGTTCCTGCTGCTCATAGTGATGGGAGCCTGTCTGGCTTTGCTGACTGTGTTCTTTGCTTCAGGACTGGTGAGTTGTTCATTCACAACATGCAGGACCACACAAACACACACACACACACACACGCACACACACACACACACGCACACATGCACACACACTGCATAAAATGTGTGAGCACTTCGCATGGAGGGTGGGGGTCGTGGTGGCGGGGGGCAGATACATCCTGGGAAAGTGATGCACATACACGCTTTATGTGCACGGATAGATGGAGGAATTTATAGAGTGAATCGTAATGTACTTAAAAATGGTCATATTTACACACACTTGTGCACAAGTGCCTGTGCAACACCTCGACGCACGCACATGTGGACTCTCGTCATCTTCACTGCAGGAATAATGTGAGGCGAAGGCTGAGGTAAAAGTGAATGGGGGAGGATATGGGGCTCTGTTATTGTCTGAGCTCATGGCTGAGTGAACAACAGAAAGGGGATCAGTTTCTCCCTGTCACTATTTTGACAGGGTTATCTTTACTCTAAGAACCTGGAATTCAATTTCAAAGCATACTGAACTATAAAAAGATTTTATTTTTTTTATTTTTTTCCAAGTACACTTTTTAAGTTTAACATGAAATAGTGTTTGGTGGGTCACACTACATCAAAAAAGGAAAATGTTTTTTTGGCTGGCATGGTATATTGTCACAATATTTTAGTGCACTTGCTAATGTGACTGTGTCATTGGTTGTTGCATTAGGAGAGTGCCTCTTCAATTTCTGTCTCTGCTGAGTCTGCTATTAAGAGGGGATTAGTCTAAAACACACCGGAAAAATAGGGTGAAGTGATGCACACCCGGCAGTGGAACACACATCACATGGTTAAACAGACCATTGTCATTCAATGAAATCTTGCATGTTGGGTGCTAATTTAAAAAGAGGGGAAAAATCCTGCGTCACAGATTGTGTCTACACAATGCCAGTATTTGTGTTTAGAGACACACAATCAAGACAATTTGTCAAAATAATAGTTACAATTCCAAGAACTGACAAAATTGACTTTGCAATTAGTCTTTGATTTATGTCACCACTGCACAGGGTTGTATTTACGGTGAGTGGTTGTTAAATGTCAATTTTATAATAGTGTTCAGTCCAATGTGAGGGCATATGAAGCCAGCTTTATGATCTCGGATCTCAGAAATGATGAATTCTCAATTGCAATATACACGTTCAAATAAGCTACTGGATGTAAGGAGAATTTCAAATTGAATTGATCAAAATGAGCTCTGCAAGAATAAGCTGAGAAATCTTTAAATACCGCGTTGCTGTTAGACAAACTTGTGAAGATCCCCATCATTCAGCACTGAGATTATAAAACTTCATCTGGACTTTTTGTTTTGTTATTTTCTCTGCTTTAGCAAGAACAACAAAAAAGAAAAAGCTTTTTTTTTTTCTTTTTCTTTAGCTGTAGTACCTCCCACCTTGTTCACAACAAACATTTAACCTGTGACTTGATGAGTGGATGTTTTGAATTTGGTATTTTCTTTAATTGGAAGAAGGCAGTCAAGGTTAAAGAGAACTGAAGTACCAATATACTGTGCTCGCTACTTTCTTGAATTCCAAGTCACTCCTGACACACAATGGCATTAATAATCCAAAAAATCTAACTCTGAGAGTTAGATTCATTCCCGTCTCTGTCACTTCGGTCGTTTTAGTTTTTAACGGCGATGCCTTTCAATTCATCACCACAGTTGCTCCATGACAGAGTATTTCACTGTGAATTTACTATGTGTACTGTCTGACAGGGTTTGTGTTAAAAGCTGTGCTAGAAGTGTCAGAATATTGATTTTAAAGCAGCGACAACATTAACTATTAATGCAGTTAGACCATCAAAGCCACAGAACCAGACTGAGGGTCTTTAAATGGTTTTTGTGAATTATATTCTCTGACAATAAGACCCAAACTGTATGAATCAGCATGTTGTGTTTACGCAGTATTTGTAGACACGAGATAAACATCTCAGGGACTCTTTTCCTGCCAGGGCCACCAGTCGGGCTATCCTCTTATTTCTTCCCGTTCTCATGGCATCTCTCACCACCTCATATTTCTGTCTCCCTCCTTTATTTGTATCCCATCATCCCTCCATCCTGCTGGCTGCCTGACCTAAATCCTGTACTGTTTTGGAGCTCTGCTCAGGGCGAGACAAACTCTGCGTGGCTCTCTGCAGCCATACACACATCCTCTCCTGTCCTAGTACATCGACTGAGCATGAGAGACAGAGGGGAGTTGGGGGGTGGGGGCTGACGGAGGAGAATGAGAGAGCCGCGGAGAGGACAAATGCAATAAAAAGCAACGATGAGCCGCCAGGCTTTGGGGAAAACAGATGATATAAATAAAAATGTTATTGTATTTAGTATTTAATTAGCACTGTCCCAATAGCAGCAGATACTTATTGGTAGGTGATTAACTGTTGGATTGACGATGATTGGCAGATGTGGCAAATGTCTTGAAGATTTCCACACTTGCACAACCAAATGTGGCACATTCGTGTCAGTGTCCCTGTCCTGACCCGCCTCCATCGCCCGTCGCGCCACTCATTTGGATTAAATTCTGGCTTTCTAGAAGAAAAACAAGGCAGGTGACACAAACATCTCATTTCACTCTGCAGTCCATCTACATCTACCTTGAAGAAACTCCTGAAATTTTATGAGGAGGTTCATGTCCGTGAGTGTTTCAGAAACTTGAAGCCACATCCATTATGGATTCACATCTGAAAATTCATTATGGATGTAGATTCATCTTGCTGCTGGTTAACACTGAAGGGTTTTAAGGGATTTTTTCTTCTTCTGTTGTTTTCTCAAATATGCGCAAACATGCTGATTAAAAAAAGAAGGTTTACACATATAGATTTTGAGATTTTATTTTTGAAAGAACACAAGGTAAGACAATAAATTGCAAAATGAAAATTTTCTATCGTCACAATTATTTTGATCCAGATCAGCACCAAAATGTAATGGGTTCTTCCTTTCATCAATATGCACCTGTGTACCAATTTCTATGAACATCAATCATTAGTTTTTGAGATATTTTATTATCAGGCAAACAGATAAACAGGGATGATTTTATAACCTCCTTGGCGGACGCAACAAAGATTTCTCTGAACATCCTGTTTGATCAGTATGCTTGAAGTTTGCTCATGAAATGTGTCGTCTTTTCTTCTGCAGGAAAATGTTCTTTTTTTCTTATTCTCTCCTTTTGATAAATTACAGTATTTCTGCTTGTCCCTCTCTTACGATGATTTCTTCTGTCATGTCCTTTTGCAGAACGTGGAAGACCACGTGGCCTTTGTAATCACTGTGCCCACGGCACTGGCTATATTCCTGGCTGTGTTTGTTCTCGTCTGCATCGAGTCCATCTTCAAGAAGCTTTTACGTGTTTTTTCCTTGGTCATCTGGGCTTGCTTGGTTGCCATGGGTTACCTCTTTATGTTCTTTGGTGGGATCGTCTCTCCATGGGATCAGGTAAGGAAGAGATTCGTTCTGTGGTGCTTTCATGCGTTGCAGAGGAACACCTGGACATTGTGCGGTGTCTTCTATTTGTGCCTGTTGTTTATTCAGAACATCTATGATAGATTCATTGGCCTTTAAAGTGTTCATACACTGACAAGAAAATATGATCTGATCTATGTCAAAGTAAGCACAAGTAAACACACCATCAGTTCCAATATCTGGTGTCTTTATTGTCTACATTTGTACAAATAGTATTTTTTATCAAAATAAAGGAAACTTAATTTTCGGACATTTAAACAACAATCAATAGGAATTTTGACTTGGCTAATTCAATTCAGACATATTTTTCCATTATCAGTTAGGAGAAGCTTTTCCAAGCCTGGGCTCCATCTCCAAAAGTCTGATATTATTTCCTTGAAATGATACTGATGCTTATAACAACAACAACAACAAAAGACATCACAATAATGTATTTACTGGCTACATGTGGTGGTTGTTCCCTTCACCTTAATGACGGCGTCCTTACTGCAGTCTGTCACTGATGACAGCCACACTTGTTTCTTTCCCATCTTCTGCTCTCTGTGCCTCATGAAAGACAGGCCAGCCCCAGCAGCACACACACAGAGTTGAGCAGAGGAGAGAAAGGTCAGGTGAAGATAATGTAACCTAATCTGACAACTGTGCTTGTTACATTACTGTAAGTGTGATGAAAGTGCACTGAAAGCCGAGAGGGTTCACTTGGAAATGACCAAATGCGAATTCAGGACAAAATATCAGCAAAAAGTTAAATAGTTTGTAATGCATTTGAAGAGAATTTAAAATGTTTCCTCATTTGTATCCGGATATGGCATTTGCACGACATGGCATGATTCTGATACTTGTCTTATCTTTTAGCCCAAATAATTGAAGGTGTTTGCGGGAGAATACTTGGCTCTGGTTGTGCAGAGTGGCATGGCAGCGTCATGTGAAGAAATTGGCAATTTCTCTAATCATAACATCAAACTATTTTGACACATAAATGGTACAATAGACACATTTCTATAGATATATATGTTTACAGATCAACAATAACACGTCTCTTAGAGCCAATGACTGAAATAGTTGTTTATAATTTGAACATTCTCCTGTTGATGTCGTTGAAATTACTTTTTAACCATTTAACATGTGACTGCAAAGCTATGTCTGTCAAGAAATGGTTTAAGCTGCATTTTTCATTTGTTCATTTCACCTCCATCTGATTGAATTATTACTGTTCTAGTTAAATCGATCTTTATACCAGGGGCAGACGTCTGTTTCCCAGAGTTTAATTAAATCATCTTTTGTTTGGACCATGAGTCTTCCTAAAATGCAAGCAAACTACAGTTATGCCTGAACCAATTCATTGCGTGCACAGGCATTCATTCATTCATTCATTCATTCATTCATTCATTCATTCATTCATTCATTCATTCATTCATTCATTCATTCATGTTAACTCCTATCTTGAGATAACTTGAGGGAATTCAAGGGCCATTTTCCTTAAATTCACATTCATAGTTTAATCCCAGACCATATTTTGGGAGCCAGTTGTCTACATAAATGCAACATTTTGCAGAAGTTTCTCAACTTTTATCTGGACACAATGAACTGATTAATGAAAACACCAAACATGGTTTCCAGAGACAGAAATCTGGGCCATTCGATTGTGGATACTGCTGGTTTAAGTTCTCATCTTTTTATTTATAAATTTCTTTTGCTTGCTCTGTTTGCTAGTAAAATTAATCATGTTTAATGGTGAGTAACAGATCACTTGGGGATCTTTTATCAAGAAAGTTATAACCAAATAACCATGCATGAAGTGAATGTTTTCATTTCTCAGCGTGAAAGCAATAATCATAGTGCTCATGTTCATTTAAACGTGCACGCACACTTCTTTTCCTTGATTGCCGGAAAATCTCATGGACCCCAGAGGCAGGGCAAGAGACTCGATCTGGGTTTTATTTACTTACATCTGTTCTGCTTGACTCGTCTTTGACATTACACCCAAGCTGCTCTCCAGCCCAGTTTCAAAGTCTATCATATGACGGAGTGTAGACTATCCTCCGCCTTTAATGTGGAGTGTTATTTCGAAGGAATTGAAGTGATATGAAACAAGACACAGGAATGTAGCTGGCCTGGGAAATGAAGAACATGTCTCTTAGCTTGTACCCTATCTCTTTTGATTTCTGACCTACATCATAAATCAGGAGTCCTAATTTGTCTCTTGCGAAAAAGCTGAGAAAATAATTTGGCCGTATTGAGTATTTATGACAATTTTTAAGGAGCTCAATGAGAGATATTTGAATGAAATATTAATGGGATAAATCTGTTGTTGCTAAAGAGGATAATTCTCCATTCAGAGCATTAAATGGCTTGGCCTTCATCAATAAGCTTCCATTATTAATACTGTATAATGGGAACAAGGTTGATTGTTCACATAAGCTTTTTTTTTTTTTTTTAATACTAGCCGATTACAAAATCAAAATGAATAATTTATCATGAGGGTTATTATAATTATTTAATTTATAATAATTACTGTCGTTTATTTTTGTAATGAAACCACACAGACATGTGTGCAGAAAACAATATTCTATAAACGTGAACAAAATCGAGAGAACCCGACATTCGTATGGACTTATGACGAATCGGATGCTATCAGAGGTGATTCAGGGCCATAATAGAAAATGCTGTTGCTAGAACTTTTATTGAATATCAATTTCCATTTGGCAAGACTGTAATTACATTTCTTTCTTTCAATGTATAATTATTTTTGTAATGCTGCCCATATTTAGGACAGCGTATTTTCAAACAAGTAGCGCAGAACAAAGACTAGTTGTTGGTAATTTAGAACGGTTCTTATTTTGATTTTAAGCATGCACTAGCTTGGTTTAGGGATCTGCACCCTCGTGTGAATGTCCCCTGTTTGGATTTGGCTCGAGGATCTTTAATGTGTGAAGTGTTTGCATGTTCCCAATGTGTATGTGTGTTTTTTTTTCCTATTTTCTGATTCCCTCTCACACTACAAAAGCATGTATTTGAGGTTAATTGATGATTATAAAATGGAATAAAGGTGTGGTTGTTTGTTTGGCCGCACATGTAGACGTAAAGCTGCGATAATCTTACAACTATGGTTTCATGTGACAAGACAAAGTGCTGTACCTCGCTGCCACTCCACGTGTCCTTCAACAGGGACTAATTGAAAACAGCAAAGCCATTTGAAAGCTGCACTCATTCACCAGTGTTTGGCAAGAGAAATGTCTAGTGTGGACCTGTGTCTCAAAAAGAGGTAGCTAAAGATGCACTGATTCACACGCCTCTCCATTCAGTCCTTTCTTCTGCTCACTGAAAATGTCAGGCCATTATGCCATTAAGGCTCTCTCACTGCTGCATCTTAGCTGTGTTAATTAACACTTATTTGAAGAGACATTACTGTCGATAGGCTCTTTGGTCTGCGTTTTCAGGGGCTTCTTGTCGCTTTATAGTTTAAGGAAATGGCTAATTAGGGTTCTCACGTTGCTTCATCTCAGTGTTCAGTATATTCATTTCACTGAGGAGAACAGAAAACTTACATCATGCAGCAACAAAGTGGATGTGAACCTTTTCTCATGCAATCAGTAATTTAAAAGGAAAAAAAAAAAAAAAAGAAGCTTTGAATGATACATAAGAGATGTTTGCCAATAACCCGGAAAAATAAAAGTATTAGTTCCCAATATCTTCCAGATTGAGTAATGGATAGACATATATTTACTTTTTCTCAGTCTATGAATCAGCTGGATTACGTTAACCTCTTTACTAAGAACATAATCTGAACAGCCATGCGATTATGCTTTACTATAACTTAGGGGTTAACTGCTAGGATAAATTAGCCCTCTTGTTAAATCTGACATTGAAGAAGCAGGAAGATGGGCAATGGCAAGGATTTAAGTAAGTTTGACAAAGGTCAAATTTTGATACGAGGTATAAGAATCTCCACAACTTCAGCACTTGTGTGGGGTTTTTACTTTGCAGTAGTTTCTCTCAGAAAAGGCTCACTCATGAAAGTAGTCCCATGAAGTCCTAATGAAGTCGATGGATCTGAGCCTTAACCATCACTAAGCCAAGTCGCAAAGTGAAGAGAGAATCTTTTGCAACTGATTGTCCTTTTGTGGCAAAAAGGACATACAAGTGGTTAAAATGAAATGAAACGCAATTTATTGAAGAACGTGTCTACATTTAACCATTTGTATTTTGTTGAAACACAAAGGAAGAACACGGGACAGATGACTGATGAAAGTCGGTATCGAGGACATGCCAGTAATCCCTGAAAGTGGACTAGGTCAGCACTTTTGGACGTATAATATTTTGAGGGTTGAGATGCAGCATGCAATGTCTATAAGATTATGGCCGTAGCAGATTATGCTGGGTTTTAACAGTAAATCTGCAGGAGGAAGGGAGAATTTTAATCTCCAGTAAATTTGCAGAAATTAAATGTCCTCTTTTGGACACAGGTACCACAGGTCCTCCTAATACAGGTTAATGTGTGTCAGCAGCAGTTTGGTGGCACTAAATGTCACTGTTGAGCAGAACTGACCAACACCGGGATCGCTTACTGGCTGACGGAGAACGTGAGCTGGGTTTAGACCAAAAGATGCTTCGTATCACAATCTGATCCAAGGTGTCAAATTACAAACTAGAAATAAATAAATGTAAAATTAATGTATGAAAGCATACGACAACAATGAAAGAAATCTTCACACTTGTTTTTCTAAATTAATGGGAAAGTTCCAGAACTTATTTTCAAATATGTTACAAAACGATAAACTGATATTCTGAAAGGTTACTTGTGTACCTGTATGCTTTCTGAAGGTCTGTACAGTAGCACTAAGTGTTTGCTACTCCAATTAAGTGATTTTGAAGCATCTCCTTAATTTACAAAAGTAGAAGAAATGTCAGTTTAGAAAAACTGTTTTCTTTTTCTAAGTTACAATGTTAATTCAGTAAAAAAATAAAAACACACAAAAAAAGAACCCAACTGTTTTTCTTGAGTGAATTAAAAAACTTCTCATAGAAAATGTTTTAATTAGCTTTATCTTTGTAATATTTCTCGAGTCACATTCTATGAGCGAAATAAACGGTGCCCCATTGAAGGCGTGGGTAAACGCTCGCTGTGCTCTTAAAGTGGCTTTGCCACATTGTAGACTGAATCCCATGATTCATAAAGTTTTGAAAAGCAAATGAGAGTCCGACATGTGTTTTTTTTTTTTTTTTTTTTTTTTTTTTTTTTTTTTTTTTTTCTTGCCCTTGTCCTGTTCGGCAGCTTGGGCCAACAATATGATGTGATTGAGAGCCTTCGGAGTCAGAACAGTTTTTGGTCTTGCAACAGGGAGAGACCTGGAGTCTCCTCCTGTTGCCTTCTCCGTCAGAAGCTGGCATGGCTGCCGTACACGACCGGGGGGGAACGCACAAAGAGAGAGAGAAGAGAAGAGAGAGAAGAAAGTCGAGGGGGGAGGGGGGAGGGGGGTGGGGGGAAGGGGATAACATACAATGTCCTTGTTGTGCTACATATATTATTTGCAATAATCACACTCATCCAAATACTTTCCAACTGTTATTAGATTGAACCAGCCTGAGCAGCTCTATCTAGACAGTAAGATGATTTCCTAGATTTAACCAGCCTGAGCAGCTCTATCTAGACAGTAACGTGAAGCAGGAACATGAAATAACAAAGAGGCAACAACAAAAGAGGAACATGATTTTTAAAGTTTGAGCAAATGATGACAGACAACAAGCAACTTCAGAAGCACCTTTCGTGAGGAGTGAAAGTGTGTGTGTGTGTGTGTGCGTGTATGTGAGTGTGTGTGGCTTGTCCACTGGGTGTGGCCGGAACTGTTGTGGGGGGACCCGTGGTGACACCCCGGGGTCCGAGGCCACCGCGCCCGGACACCGCCACCCCGGCAGACAGAAGCCCCCCAGGCCCGGGGAGACCCCAGCGAACCACCCCAGAGAGCCCCGCCCCCGCCCAAAAAGCACCCGACGGAGAATGCAGAGAGGAATCCCCCCCAGGCAAGAGGGGCCCACAAGAGAAGGACAAAGGGCACAGGGCCCCAGGCCCCGACCCAAGCCGCCAAGCCGAGAAAAGGCCGGAGCAGGGCCCCCGGGCCGAGCGGGCCGAGAGCCCCCCCAACCCCGGCGGCGAGTCCCACCGCACCCCCGGGAACAGGCCCACCCACCGCCCCCCCCAACCCGGTAAGGCAGAGACGGCCCCAGCCGCCGCGCCCCGGACCAGCCCCGCCCCCAGACCCAGGAAAGCGAAGCCCGGCGCAGGCCCCGGTCGGAGAACAGTCAACTCTACACCCCCAGGAGCCTCATAATCCACCCGCCCCATAACCCCTCCCCCCGGGTCTTGATTGGGAAACCCAACCCATGACCCACCCCGCACACCCACACACCCACACACCCCCACACCCCCACACACACACACACACACACACACACACACACACACACACACACACACACACACACACACACACACACACACACACATACACACACACACACACACACACACGGAACGGGGGGGGAGTGATGACTCTCGCACCCTCAGGCCGCCGGCCGGGCCCCCTCCCGGCCACCGCGGTATCCCAACCTCCACCAATCCAACAGCAAGTGGAGAAGGAGCACCGCACCCCAGCCCCCCCACAAGCGCCGCGCCCGAGGGAGCGCGCCCCCCGTACTCCAGCCGCACTCACCCCGGGCCGGGGCGGGACCCCAGCGGGAGGTGCTGGGGGGAGCCACGTCTCCCGCCCTTCCCCTGCCCTATATGTGTGTTGGATGTATGTAAGGGTGTGTTTTTGTGTTTTGAAAAGGTGGATGCGATGTGTGTGTCTATGGTGCGGTTTAAAATTGGGGGGTAGCGGGGCCCGGGCGTTCTACCGCTGACAAGCGGCAGAACCCCGAAAGCGGCTTACCCCCTCAAGACCCTGCATGACTAAGTGTGGTTAAAATTGTGGGTGGTGCAAAGTCGGGGGAGGACCCAGACCGCAATTAAGTAGCCTGGACCCCCCACCTAGGCACCGCCCCACTCTTCCCTATTGTGGGGTAATATAAGGTGAGGTAAGGCAGGGAGGGTTCTGAGGGAGGGGGTCCCCCCGTCGCTAGGACCTTGGCCCAGCTGGACCCCCCGCGCTGCCCCACCCCACCCCCCGAGCGGCCGGCCTAGGACCAGGGGGGCCACACCCCCCCAAACAAGGCGCCGCAAGGGGACCCGGGCAGGGAGCCCCCACCCCACCCAACGGCCAGACAGCAGAGTCCGAGACCCGCAGGGCCCAGTGCGAGCCCAGCCGGAGGCCAGTGGCCAGGGCACCCCCCCTCATTCGCCCACTCCACACAGCCCCACACCCCAACCCACACACCCCAACTCACACACCCCAACTCACACGCACACGCACACCCCTATCAGGCCCTGGAGGTCACTCTCAGTTAACCGTCCATCCAGAACCCGGAGCCCCCCCCGTACCCCGCTCCCCCCAATCCGGGAATGAGGCAGACCCGGAGCGCGGCAGCAGGGGCCAACCCGCCCCACCGGGGGAGGGGGCCAGAGGGAGGACCCACCCCCAGCGCCGCAGCGGGCACCCCCACCGGGAAGGGGGAGGCCCCGCACCCCCAGGGCCCGGACAACCCGCCCCCAACCTCCCCCCAGTCGACAGCCCAGCCGGGGCCCGACGCCCAGCCCCCCCATCCCGCCCCAGCGGGCCCGACCCCGGCCCAGAGCAGAGCCCCCCCCACATCCCCGCCCAGGACTCCCCAGGCCAGGCCGTAACCCTCCAGCATAGATGCCAGGACACCCCCGAGCCCACAGAGCCACCAACCACCAAAGCCACGACGCCCCAGCCACGGACGGTCCCCAGAGCCCCGGGGTGGAGCCACTACCCCCCCCCACAGGGCTACATGGTGTATTTAATTATTGGGGACCATGTGGACTCAAATTCTGTCAAATGATTTTTCCTACAAGCAGACATTCTCTCCAATGTGATGTGGTCTAGAAGTAAGTTTTTAAATAACTTTATATTCAAATTACTTTTGGATTTCCAGTTCATGAGGATCGCCTTTTTTGCGACGCTTAGGGAAACCAGGAGCATGCAGGACTCATTTTTTTCTCTTTTAATTTCTGTGAGATCTCCTAACAAGCAAAGTGAAGGTGAGACTGGAATAGGGTGGCCCAGGCATAACGATAAGTCTTCACAAATCTTTTGCCAGAACGTTTGGACTGGCGTACACAGCCAAAGTGCGTGTAGATAAGTATCTGGGAGATCACCTGTGCAGTTTGAACATATGTTAGTGGGAGTGAGCCCCATCTTGAACATCCTTTGTCCTGTGTAATGAACTCTATGAAGGACCTTGTATTGTATGAGCTGTATATTGGGGTTTTTGCTCATTTTGAATGTATTTGTACAGATTTCTGACCAAAACGTTGGGTCTCTGTTGATGTTGAGATCTTCTTCCCATTTGAATGTGGGAAGGGATATTGAGATATTTGAACCTGACAGGATTGAGATAATTTTAGAAAGAGGTTTAGGTGCTGAGATCTTCAGGAGGTTTGTCACTGTCTGAGGTAAGTTCAAGTTAATCTGTTCTAGTTTGAACTTAGTTTGTATTATTGACTTAAGCTGAAGATATTCCAGATAGTTGTTTTGACTGATACCATATGTTTCTATTAGTTCATTAAATGGAATAAAAGAGTTATTGGAGATAAGTTGTTCTAAGTGTCTTATTCCTTTATTTTGCCATCTTGGGAAGTTTATTGGTTTTTTTCTTTGCAGGATGTCGGGATTGTTCCAGATGGGTGTGAGTTTGCAGGGAATGAGTGTAGATCCATTTATTTTAAGAAATTCCCACCAAGCTGTCAGCGACGTGTTTATATTGATGCTTTTGAAGCAGCTGTGCTTTTTGATGTCAGGACTGAAGAAGGGAAGATCTCTGACTTGGAGATCTTCACAGAATGTTTTTTCAACGTCTAGCCAGCCTTCATCTAGGGGTTTCTGATTGATCCATTTTACAACATAAAGTAGTTTATTGGCCAGATAATAATTATAAAAATTTGGGAGTTCTAAACCACCTTGGTCCTTGGTGTTCTGGAGTGTTTTTAAACTTATACGTGATGGTTTATTTTTCCATAAGAATTTTGAGACATGAGAATCAAGAGTGTTAAACCAGGTTTTTGGTGGTTTTGCTGGGATCATTGAGAAGATGTAGTTAATTTTAGGCAAGATCATCATTTTGATTGTTGCTACTCTCCCCATAAGTGAAATTGGGAGTGTCCTCCATCGAGTGAGGTCCTCCTCTATTGCTTTAATAAGGGGGGTGTAGTTTAAGTGTACCAAGTCTGAGAGTTTGGCTGAGACGTTAATGCCGAGATATTTGATGTTCCCTGGTTTTAGTAGGGTGTTAGGTGTCTGCTGAAATGTAGAGTTGATAGGCAAGACTACTGATTTGTTCCAATTTATAGAATATTCTGAGATTGAGGAGAATCTGTCTATCAACCCTATTGTTTCTGGAAGAGAGGTCTGTGCGTTTTGCAGGAAAATTAGCACATCATCCGCATAGAGACATATTTTATGTGTTATATTTGCTGTTCGTATTCCTTTTATGTTATTATTCTGTCTGATGGCTGCTGCTAGTGGTTCGATGAAAATTGCAAAGAGAGATGGTGAGAGTGGACACCCCTGTCGGGTGCCTCTCTCAAGATTGAACCTTGAGGACATTTGGTCATTGGTTTTAACACAGGCACTGGGTGAGGTATACAGTATTTTTATCCAGGAAAGGTAATATTCTCTAAATCCAAATTTCCGTAGTGTAGCAAGTAGAAATTTCCAATTTACCCTATCAAAGGCTTTTTCTGCATCTAAGGAGGTGATAATGGCTTTTTGTTTATTGTGGTGGCAGTGGTCTATAAGATTAATTAATCTACGTGTATTATTAGTGGAGTGTCGTCCTTTAATAAACCCAGTTTGATCTGGGTGTATGATGTGGGGTGTGATTTTTTCCAGTCTGCTTGCTAATGTTTTACTAATTATTTTAAGATCTACATTGATTAGTGATATCGGCCGATAGCTAGATGGTAGTGTGGGATCTTTATCCGGTTTTAGAAGAAGACTGATATTTGCACAGTTCATATGTTGGGGGAGAGTTGAAGATTCTTTAATTTCCTCAATTATTCTGAAAAAAATAGGTGAGAGTAAAGACCATAATTCTTTGTAAAATTCAGTGGGGTATCCATCAGGTCCTGGAGCTTTACCATCAGGCATGTGCTGGAGAGCTTCCTGCAGTTCTTCTACTGAGATGGAAGCTTCTAGACCTTGGATCTGTTCTTCTTTTAATTTTGGGAGGTTGACTGTGCTCAGAAAGCTCTCTATTTCAGATTGTGAAGGATCAATTTGTGAAGAGTAAAGTTTTTTGTAATATTCTCTGAAAGTATTGTTTATTTCTTGTGGGTTAAAAGTGATTTTACCATTTTGAGTTTGGACTGAGGGGATTGTACATTTTTCTTTATTTCGTTTTAACTGATTGGCTAAAAGTTTGCTGGATTTATTACCATGTTCAAAGTTCTCCCAGCGTAGTCTCTGCAGTTGAAATTGTGTTTTATGTTCAATTATTTTGTTCAACTCTATTTTAAATTTTCTTAGTTCCATTAATAGGCTGTCGTCTTTGCAGGCAGCATGAGCTGTTTCCATGGTTTTGATTTTATCTTCCAGTTCTTTCTCCTTTTTTTTTTCTCTTTTGGTCTTGTATGAGGAGTAAGAAATGATTTTACCTCTCATGACAACTTTAGCTGTCTCCCAGAGGACGCAGGGAGAGACACCAGGCAGGTCATTTGTTTCTAAAAAGATTGTCCATTGTTTTTTAAAGAATGTGAGGAAATCTGGATCCTTAAGCAGTGACGTGTTAAATCTCCACTGTCTAATAGGAGGGGTGATTGTTCTATTAGTAACTGTCATAGTGACAGGTGCATGGTCACTGATAGTAATGGGGTGAATCTGTGTGTCCAAGATGTCTTTAATCACTGATTTACTCACCAGAAAGTAATCTAAGCGCGAATAAGATTGACATGTGTTTTTAATCACTTACCCCCCCCCCCCCCCCCCCCCAAAAAAAAAAAAAACTGAGCTCATATGCTGCGTGGGTGTAAAGGTGTCTCTAATAAAAGGCTTATCGCCTATATCTCCAAACATATCCAGGGAGGATCTTTAGGTTAAAACTCATGTTGGCATGTGCTGCACTCTAACTGACTCCTGAAGTTCTTCACTTTTTTTATCCTGGACTTGGACTAAGCTCTGCAGTGTTTCCCAATTATATTAACAACCGCTCTTTGAATCTGTGGTCACCCTGGTGTTACTGTGCAGACGCTAAGTGGATCGCTGCTACAGAGAAGACACATTCTGAGTGAAACCCAGAGCTAATTAAATACTTTCTGTGCTGTAAGAAGAAGGTGGCCATGAGAAGTAGGGGGATGAAACAGTGATTAGAGAGAGGGATTCATGCTCTCTCATCACCTCGCCTGTCATGTAAAGCCCTAAGCTCATTAGGAGCGGTGGAATTTTTTTTCATATCTTTCTTGCACAGTTGCCATTGCTAGTGAGTGGTTGAAAACAAAAAGGTGCTGCCCTTTCTCACAATATGGAATATATATATATATATATATACATATATACACATATGTATGTGTATATGTTTGTAAAAACACAGACTGGTTGATTTCTTATGTCAATATTTATTTAATGGAATGCATTTCGTGTGTATGAGCTATCAAATACCATCATCCTTCCCCGTGTTTATGTAATTATTAGTTTGTGTCCCTTGGAGCTCCAGAGCTTCTCTTTTGATCGATAACTATTAAAAACGTAATTGAGCACGTAGATTCTAGCTCATATACTTTATTTACTACAGACACACACACACACACACACACACACACACACACACACACACACACACACACACACACACACACACACACACACACACACACACACACACACACACACACACACACGTTGTGTGGTAAGAGATGGTCTTCTGCACACCTCAGTTCTGACGAGTGGCTATTTGAGGTACTGTTGCATTTCTGTCATGTTCATTTCGTTGGACTCTCTCAGTAGTTGCTTTCTTCTTTTATTAACTTGTCCATCATCATCGTTTTCCTCGCAACTTATTACATACTTGCATACTATTGAAACTGAGGGGCCTGGACCCAGGGGAGTGGGGGCAACACCCGGGTTTGATGACCAGCAGTTTAATGTTGTACATGTACGTATATGATTACAAGGTCTTTACACAAGTCAGCGCTTGTGGGATTCATATTATGTTCCACAAGCTTCTTTCAGGATTGGTGGTAACTTGAGTCATTGATGTACTGGTAAATGAATGGAAGCAAAATGTCTCGCATGAATATATAGACTTATTTAATGTTTACAGTTTATTCACTACATGCATGGTGTGTGAGAATCATATTGTGCAGGGAGTAGCCCCTGGTCAAGACAAATACCACCCATTCACAGTTTCAGCCCAGCTGATGCTAAGATGCTTAGAGGCGTAGTTAAGGCACAGTCCTTCACATCTGCACTTGACACAACCAGCTTTTTAAAAAAAACTTTATCAATTCAGTGTTTGACGAGGTCTTTCCAATTTGTATTCATTGGAGCAAGAGGTCATATTCCCAAAGTCTTTAAAATAGCGTTTTTTAAGCCTCTTTTACCAAACAGTAGCCCTGATCCTTCAATTCCTAGCAGCTCTTGGCCAACCTTCAGTCCCTCGGTTTTAGAAATAATTCAGGAAAAAAAAAACCACATTTTGAATTCAGCTATTGTATTAACTTGACAAATGAGTTTTTTGGGGTTCATCAAAGCACCAAGACAACCTTAGTTACAGTAGCAAATGACATCAGACGCGATTTAGATGCCAGTAAAATGACATGGTTGGCATTTTGTTATGTGAAGTCTGTATTCAATAAAATGTAAAAAAAAACAACAACCTTTTATTAGTATCTTTGCAACAGTCTATACACTGATGTTTCCTCACGAACTTTGAGCTTTTACCTTTACTTCTCACGTAGATTCTGCCACCAACTGTGGCTGTGCATTCATTTCCATGAGAATAAGTGACATTTTAATGTGGAAGAGTTTACATTTATTAAAATTTCTATTGCAAAACCTATAAAACTGTTGTTTTTTTCCCAAATTTCCCCCCAAAAATCTCATCAATCCCACTTTGTACTTTCTCTTTAAATTTTGTTCATCCAAAAATGCAACAAATTAAACTTTGTGAGACTTTATTTAGCAAATGTACTGATCATTTACTGGCTCCTAAAAAAAATGCCTTCTTCTCTAATTTATCCTCTCATCTAGATTCTTTCTTGAAAACAATGTTTGGCCAAAATCAACACTACGTTCTGCGTGTATGTATGAAATTAAAGCTCTTAGGTAGAATGAAGGACAGTGACGTACAGTACAGGAGGGTTATTTTTCAGACACCATGAAATGCCACATTAGCACAACTTAAAAAAACAAAGCAAGAGTTATTGTAGTGTCCCTGGTTTAAGGGGTTTAAAGGGAAAGTGACCAGTTTTCTCATTGAAGGATAAGATCACCATTTGCTCAAAATTTCTTGTCATTGAAGGAAACTTTTACCATATCGACAAAATAAAATAAAAATAAAAAGCTATTTGGATCATCTTTTTATTCACTGAAAAACTGCTGACTGGTGTAGTACAGCAAGTCTATTATTAGACTTTGTTGGCTTTAAAAAGAGGGTGAAGTAAGGTGAGTGGTTTGCAGTGTGGTGTTGAAGTTCTGTGCAGCTTCTGCTCCAATAAGCACTCAATACATCATGCCCTGCTTTTTTCCTGCCATGGACAGCATTATTATGAAAGGCCGAGATACTTGGACATCTTTTAAGTGGTTGAAATGGTTGCATTGACAAAATACGTGCACTGGTTTTGAATTAAAAGCTGTCACTGTCCAGGGTCACCTATGTATGAAAAGTAGTGTGATTACCATGATAGAGGTATCCGTTCTCTTCTTCATGTCGGTACAAATGTTTTTCCCCACACCCTCTGCATAATAACAAGCTAAATGGACATCCACGGTGTCAGAAATTAACATGATATCTGTCCAGTACTACAGTACTGTGCAGCCGAAGGGACACGCTGTCAAAAAATAACAAAATTAGTTTATGTTGACAAGCTCAGAGGAACTGAAGAGGAAATTGTTCCATTATAAACTGCTGTGAGCAGAGTACACTACGAATGCAGGGGAAATATGCAGATAGACACTCCCATCTATATAATCCTACATTATCCACCTTTTAGTGAAACATTTAAGAGCGCTGGGGATTATTGCACATCCCTCCCTATTATGTTTAACTCTGCATTACTGGCAGACTGGACAAAAATATAAAATCAATGTATTAAAAATCTCAGTAAAGCATGGTTCTTATCACTCACATATACTGTGAAAATCACAATTAACCCCAAAGCCACATTTTAACGCCACGTGTGATTTGATTCGTTATAATCCACAAATTTGGTGAAATAGTGTTTGACTCCACCGGCAATAAAGAAACTATTTTCTGAGCCCTCAATTGTCACACCTGCCACAATTATGTCCATTAAAGCTACATTAGATTCTGCTCTGAAAATTTGGCAATTGAAATATATATTTGGAAGTCTTTACATACATTACTATACAAGGTAGAACTTACAGTATGTTGGGAATGCCTTTCCATTCTGAGCAAAATCAAAACATCACGGATCATGCTATAAATATTTCTGCACTCGTTTTCCCCGGAAGAGTTTGTATCGAGTACACTTTTGCATTTTCAAACCTTTGATCAATTGGATTCTTATCCTGCCCCCACAAAGCCCCCGCTGTTTGCTGATGGCGAGGAGAAGGGCTTATCTGTGCGGTCCAGCCTCTGCCCCTCACTGAGGGATGCCTGGAACCTGTCCCATCTCCTCTCCCAGACACACACACACGCACGCACGCACGCACGCACGCACGCACGCACGCACGCACGCACGCACGCACACACACACACACACAAAACCACGTTAATTTAAGCCAGAAGACCTGGAGAAAGGGGAGCTCGGGCAGAAGAAAAGCCCTGTCAAGGTTGGAAGAACAAAGAAGAGCGTAGATAGTGTTTGGGCACAAAATAGTGAGCGAAAAATCAGGAAAGCAGAGGGAAGGATGATAGAATAAAGGGAGGCAAAGCCGATAGGGGGATATGAGCTTACCAACCTTTAACTTATCTTAATGATTTAAGTCAACAAGCCTCGACTCACTGAGGAAATTACAACCCCCAAAACTTAGTGGATAATTTATCATTAATTCTGGATTTTCACTGTAAATGGATAAATGTTTTTTTTTTTTTTAGCAAGATTTAATAAGAATAGCGAGAAATTAAATTGGTTGTTAAAAAGCAGGCTGACAAATACAGTGCATACTCACAGAGACAATCACACCACATTGTAAATCTAACCAGTAAACTCATCTCATCTACTGTGTGTGGACTAAAAGCCTGATGTAATTGACACACCATCTCTATAATTTGTTTTATGAACCCTCCTTAGTGTCATTATTGTGGGATGATTCACGATGCAGAAGCAAAGTGGACAGTACCATGATAAATCTCAGTGGATTAAAAAAAACAAAACAACAGCAGCCTTCTTCACTTAACTGTCGGAGATGATGGTCTTTATGTGCTCCTCTTCACCACACTGACGAAAGCTCTTCACTGTGCCATTACTGGAACACGTATCAAATACGCAGGAGAACTCAGCAGGTGTCTCACCCCCTGCAGCTTCTCCATTATCCTTGGTATTCATTCATGATTGAATTAGCGGCATTGGATTTCAGAGCATTAATTTTGGAAAAAGGCTATCTTGACTCTAAGCAAATTATGTTTCTGTGCTAGATGATAGTTGGCAGCAATTAGCACCACTCCCATGTATTGGGAACTAAGTTAATCTTATCTCTTCCAGCATTTTGTATAAAGGCAACTCTTTTAGGCACCAGGCAGTCGGGTGTTTAAGGCAATGGCTTCTGAGCTTGAATACACAGAGGTAGTCGGGCCTCGGAAACTGTCCATTGGTTTCATTTTTAAAAGTTCTGCAGGTGGACTCGCCCACTCCAATGAGATATGTTTATGGTGTTGACATTATCCACCCGCCTTTGGTTTCACTGCAACATTTTAGCAAATGAAGGTTCGGAGATAGGATGTAAAGCCTTTCATAGAGGCAGTGTGGAAGATGTTCCAAGGAAAAGAGGCCAGAAAAAGTATGAGTTTAAGAGATATCACCTCTAACATCCAATTGCCATATTCAGGTAATCGCTAAAGGGATCTCTGTTACAGCTTTGCTCTTTTCATAGAGTAAATTCTCTCTGGTATGAGATGAAGTCCACATCCAGAAAATGCATATGTAATGTATGAGTCTACTGATCTTACACGGGTGGCCTACTTCAGCTGAAGCAGCCTTTATCTGCTCAACATTTTACAAATTCATGTCGTGTGAGCATTTTTTTTTTTTTGACAAGCTAACAAAAATGATGTGACTCCAGGCTTAAACCTCCACATCCACTCTTGTAAGGGCAGTTGTTACTACGTATAACTGTCTTTTCACCCTTGGGACTTTTTTCTTTCCCTCACCGAGAAACTCCTGTTCAGTTTCCCCAGTTCTTCTTCTACAGCTAGTTTTATCTTTTTTTCTCCCACACCATAAACATGTTATTCTTCTGGTCTTTATGTGCCACTAACTAATGATTGTCTTGGCAATTACATCCTTTCCCTTTCTGCCTACTTCCCTCAAGCAGTCCACCTCCAAAACTTTTCAGCTCTCTCTTCATGTTTGGATTCAGATCTGGACTATTGTTGCCAGTATTATTGAAGCATGACATTGTGAGAATAAAACAAGACTGCACCCAATTACAGCTCAGTCAGGCAGTGGTACAGCAGGATTATAGACTAAGTCTCTCTGGGGCTGCAGGAATGCAACTGCAATGCGTACAATTTTATTTAAAGTTTTGTTTTAGGAATCATTGTCAACAGAAAACCCTTTATTTTCTTTTAGTGTTAAACTTCCCACTTCTGTCATACGGTTACATGTATACAGCTATAGAAGAACAGACGGTAATTATTCTCCCACCTAGTTTTTGTTTTTTTGCACTGAATAACCCCAGTATATTCCCGTCTCTGTCCAAATACTAGAAATGATGTAATATTTCCCACAAAGGGGATTACTGCAAATACTCATAAGTTTATATAGAAAGGTAAATGGTTTACGAAGAATGCAAAATGGAAACCCCAGACAGCAAGTCCAGAAAGATACCTGATTAAATGAAAATAAATGGTTGAAGTGAAAGCTGAGCAGCTCCACAGCATGGCGGTCATACTTCTATGACCCCTACAAGCCCCAGGAGACAAATTATTATAGACTTGGAAATGGTCAGATATTAAATTTGGCAGCATGGATTGGAATCCTGTCAGTGGGGTAATCATTACTTGTCTTTCCTCCGAGTCATAGGATGTCAGAGTTTACTCACCCTGACATCTGTATGGCCCCTCCAATTATAGGCTGTCTCATCAATGCTGTTGTTCCACCAAGACAAGGAATTATAGGCCTGCAAGTGAAAAAGACCATGGGCAATCTACCAATCGAACCATGCCTACCTGTTGTGAAGCGTGCAGGGAATGAACTGTAGTCTGTGTGGAATGCTTATATTGTATATTGTATGGGTTTTAAAAACTCTCAAATTCCTGCGCATTGTGTGTAATTGTTTAAATTAACAATTTTTAGTAATCAGTGAGCATTATTACATTTGAAGCTTCAAATTGGTCAAACAAAAAAAGTCACATTGGGTCTTTTATTACAGTATTAGTATGGATTGCTGTTTTTCATCAGAATGGGCATGCAGCATGTTTAAGCTTCTCGTCCTTTAATTTCTTATGCAGAATGTTACAAATGCATGATACGTTTTATTCTGTCTAACGAAGAAACCAACCAGAACGAACTCTTGGGAGAGTGCATCCCTTTTCAAAGGCCACATTTGTTTGTTGAACCGAGTTAGCAGTGCTAGCGGGTTAGCAGTTAGCTCATCCCGATGCTAAATCGCCTGTCAGATAGCAACATCACTGTGCAAAACACACTGCGGAGCTCCACAATGGCATAAATACCTTAGCTCTCCAGGAGCTTTTCGACCCCAAAATGTAATAGATTGGTCCTTGGATGATGACCAATCATCCTTGAAGATTTCATACAATTGGGGTGAGTAGTTTTTTGTGAAAAGTTGGTAAAATACATACAAATCAATCAATAAATGAGTAAATAAACGGATGAATAAATACATACACAAATAAATAAATAAATTGATTAATTGATTAATTAATCAGTAAAGAAAGAAATAAGGACAAAAACATAACCTCCGCCTCAACTCACGTTGGTGAAGGTAACAAAGCTGGAGAGAGTACAGCTTTAACCTACAAGGAAAAACAACTGTACTTCAAACCCAACAGGTCACTCTATGAGTCATTGAGCAAGACCCTGATTCTGCTGCTCCCTGTGGCGGCACACTGCGCCCAGCATTTACTGTGAAGGTTAACTAGGATAGGAAATGCAGAGGAGTAATTTCCCCAAGGGGAATCAATAAAGTATGCCTTCTTAACAGATATTACAGAAACACCTAGCCTGCATCAACCCAGTTTGTCCTAAGAACATCAGCACCTGATCATATTGGATTTCTCATCAAGATTATTTCAGAGTACGATAATCAGATTTTTGCTAATCTTGTGCACTGCCCTGAAAGTATATGTGCAAAACAGATTATGCATGACGAGAGTGCCATACAGTGTGTATTTAATGTCTATGAATAATATATAATACTATGGTAAGCCCTTTGTATCCAATTAAAACAGCCAAATGGCAGTCAATAACGAAAGGTGGATTATTTTGGTCTATTTTAGCAGAAACATGGGAAGTTGTGAGGATATCTCTTGTTGTGGCTGAAAGATGGTGGAAGTGATATAATTGTCATAGTGTAACAGAGATTCACATGGCCTTTGTTATGGCCATGTGTCCAAAGATAACCTGATCTGAACGTCTGAAAGTGTTCAGAAAAGGGAGACCACAAGGAACTGTAATGCATTTTGAAATGATGCAACAAAACAATAATTTTCAGATTTCTATGGAGGTAAAAGCCTGCTCCACATCAACTTTCTCAGTCTATTTTATACACTTTGCTTTTTCTCTGAATACAAATGCTACTCGAACAATTGATAGATTTTTTATGCACTTCGATATATCTTTTGAAGGCATATTGTTAGTGTACGTAGATGACAAACAGGATAATGTTATCCTTGCATAATAATATATGTCACACTCAAGTTTAGGAAATTCACATTGCATAGCATAGCAGGGAATAAACCTGTATTAAATAAAAGTCTGTTGGTGCCTTCAGATGCAAGGGACAGGAATGATAAACCAAAAAGGAACAGTCAGGGGAGAGAGCTGGACCTTATAAACACATGGGAGAAGAAGGAGAAGAAGACACAGGTGATACGTGTTGAAACAAGATGGATACAAGTTCACCTGGCAAGGTCACCCTCATGTGAAACAATTGACAAAACACTGAAATGTATTATTGGAAGTTTAGTGCCACTCGACTGAAAACAAAGAGATGCACCATCAGATCAGAATGATGCTGTATATAGGCTGTATATAAACCACTGCACATGTGACCTTTTCATCTGTTGCTGTGGTTTGTGTAAAGTAAAAACTACAGACTGATGATAAGGGATTGAAAGTAAATGGGCATACATGTGGAATTCACTGGAAGTGTATACCTGTTGTAGATATGGATCTAAGGTTGAAATACTTCTTTTATCAAAGAATCCTTTGACATTTGCCAATATGTGCATTCACCGCTACAGTTTGCCTTTAAGAAACGCAGCAAAGAGCAATGTAAGTCTCCAAAGCCTAACAGACGGGGTCCTGTTTGACTATCACTCTCTCCCTCTCTTCGGTTTCTTTTCCTGTCTTCTTTCCATCTCAGTACACCCTAACCGAGCTTCCCCAATGACCCTGAAAATAAACTCAGAAAGGTTAACCTGGCACCTGGCTGCAGTGCATCAGAACACTGGCCTCTTTCTATCCATGAGCGGCAGCAGATGAGGGACTTTAACTGTGCAGCAGAAGGTGTAGTAAGAAATATGTGTGTGGGTATGTCTATGCACGTGGAGCTTGGATCAAAAAGGAATCACTCCAGAGTCAACATTAGAGGTGGCACTTTTGAAGTGCCGGAGCTGATTGTCCCATTTTCTGCTTCCGGCAATCAAGAGAGCTCAGGTAAACCAAAGACGCTGCAACTGCAAAAATTATGAGCTTATTTAGAAGCGGTGAATATTTTATTTTTATTTCTTGACATCATTTGGCATGTTTTATATCACATGCTTATTTTTAATGGCAAATATGAAACGGTCCATAAATATATTTTGTATTAAAAAAAAAAAACAGAAGGGGAAGGGTTTAGGCTGTTTTTCTTTTCCCACCTGTACCTTATACTCTATTTCATGCATTCACCTCCCTCGCGCTGTTCCTCATTCTCCCTCCTGCAGCTGTGTTACAAGTCTTTCTCTCTCTCCACAGGTGTCATTTTTCCTGTTTATTGTGTTTGTGGTTTACACCATGCTGCCATTCTCCATGCGGGACGCCATCATTGCCAGTGTTCTGACCTCTGCCTCTCACACCATTGTGCTAAGCGTCTCCTTATCCAACACAGCTGACCACATGGAGCCCATAGTGTGGCAGGTAAGGTCATCAAACTCTAACATGAATGCTACAGTTGAAATATACGTATTACTGCACAAACAATGCAATGATAATACATACTAAAGTACTTCCAAAAAAACATGCACATGAGGTTGACCTTCAGTCAACACAATCATCACATCTTTTTAAACGAGAATGGACGTTGCACTATTATCAATTTCTACCCTCTTCAGAGAAAAAAAAAATTCGAATTATATTATTATACTTAAGCAAAGATACGGTGTACACTATGAGCCTTCTATAATTCATTCTGCATGAGGAACAGTTTAATATCGCTTATCTTTTTCCCAAGGGTTCGCTAATGGAATAGTCTTCTACAGATGAAGGAGGTTTCCTCCTCTTCCTAACAAAATGGATATTGTTACCACAAAATCTGGTATTTTTAGCAAACAAACAACAAATATGACCTTTAACTAAATCTAATTGAGCAAAACAGGTGAACAATGGAAATTGTGTGTGTGTGTGTGTGTGTGTGTGTGTGTGTGTGTGTGTGTGTGTGTGTGTGTGTGTGTGTGTGTGTGTGTGTGTGTGTGTGTGTGTGTGTGTGTGTGTGTGTGTGTGTGTGTTTTGTACATCATTAAAAGGTCACTTTGTTCCAGCAGTATGGCTGTTAGTATGCTAAAGGTTTAGGCAGTTTTCTTATGTTAACACAGACAATGGCAGACCAGTATCAGGAAGCTAATTATGTGGATAATACATACTTCAATTAATTTAAGCATATCTAAACCTAATTCCTAAAGTCAGTGTTTGTCAGCACTCTGAAGGCTAATGTCAGTGAACGCATGAGCACCATTAATCCAACAGGCATGTCATTAAAGCCAAACCTCGGCATAATGGAGAATTAAAAAAATTTAAGAAGCCCCGATGCACTCATTACTGCCAGCTCTGAAATAATGTTGAGGTTATGTTTACTGTACAGAGAGCACACGTTTTTGTACCATTATAAATCATTTGATGAATCAAATGGGGAGTATAATACCCATTTTTTTCTTTTTACTTTGAAGAATAAAGTATTTGAATTCTTAATGAGGTGATCATGAATTTCTATTTTTAAGGCCCCATTTACATGACGTTTCACACACACGCCCGCAGAGAACAATATGTTGTAAACATTAACAATAGCAGAACACAGATATTAGTATGCACAGACAACGATGTTGGATCGCTATTACGGGTGACTCTCACCTATAAAAATACCAAGTCCCACGAGAATATGGATTGGGAGTCGTGACACTCTGGAGGCAAACATTGTTGCTATTGTCCATCTACTCGCACGTTTGCAGAATAACTATTAATTACTGCGATGGCGTGCATGCGCTGTAGCAGCGTTTCCACTATCTACACAACCACGTTGTCAGAGCGCCGTTAAAAAGTTCCATCTCAGGAGCCGTTTCCAAAAAGTTGTGTTTTCAATGGCACCGAGCTCTGTTGTCGTGTAAACGGACACCCGAAACACAACAAAAGTTTTGCGTATTTTCTTGAACTTTTTTTTAATGTGTTCATAGTTCAGTCACATATATTCACTTATTCATAGTTTGAATTGTAGTGACATAAAAAAAAAAAGAAAAAAAAGAATGAGAAGTGCAGTTTAATTTTTGATCACACATTTGTGCCAATAACATTTTATGAAGGAATTTCTTAGAGGAACTGAAAAAAAAATGGCTCAGTTAACCCAGGATATCTCACTTAAATGTAATATAAAAGGAACAATCACATCAGAGGTGGGGACTTCTGTGACTCACTGACCACAACTTCAACATGTGAATTTAATCAACTTTACATAAAACTCTGTAGAAAGTTGAGACATTTACTTTGATCAGGTGTGTTGAAGCAGAAAGACCCACAATTATCCCAATACCGACTGTGCAACTATGGAAATGTATTTATTCGACACTACCTCCGTCATAAGAGCTCTGTTTCTCCATCCAACAGTTGTTCCTTGGTTGTACCATATAGCAACTGTGAATTATTCAGACAACCTGTTTTTGGATGTTTGCCCATTTTTCTATCATGTAGCATGAACATATGGGAATCTTGGCTTCATGGGGTTGTAAACAAGCAACTGATGTGCCAAATTATTTTGGATATTATCTTTGTTTTTCAGTAAAGATCCCCTATGAAAACACAATGATATAGTTATAATATATGATAGCAGTAGAGAGATACTGAATAAAGGCGTTGACATTAATTGCATATGGCCTGAATATATTTATATAGTACCTGTATTTTGTATATGTACAAATTGTATTCCTAAATATTTTAAACATCAAGGTTGCGAAATGGAGCAATACTATAGCACCCCCCCCCCCCCCCCCCCCCCACCTGCAAAAAAAAAAGCACCTTTACAAGCGTGACTATACATGTATATAAACTATCAAATGTTCACCAGCTTGTGCATTTTGTCTTGAATATATTTATGTATTTGCAGCACAGAGCAAGTGTTTGATTGACAGCTAGTTGACAAACAGTTTTCATATCTTAGGAGGGGGCGGGATGTTTGTAATTTTGTTTGAAATGGAAATTCAAACCAGTTGACTGTATGACAAATCAAATTTGTGTTATCTCATTTGCCCCCTTGTGATGTGTTGGAGACCCATTTTATATTATTGTGTTACATTATTTGAAGTTTCATCCTCAGATGAACCCACAGTCTCAGTCTAGCCAGCATTTACTTGGATGGCTGATGTCTTCAACAAGGCTGAGTTACCTTCCTGCTCCATAAAAGGGGTTGACACAGCATCACTTTTCATTCCGTTTTCACTTCCCTCACGTGCCACTCCGATCAGCATGGCAACGATCCCAAAATTAACCAAAAAAACCAGAACATAGCGATCGCTTCCTGGTACTGTCAAGAAAAATATGCCGTTTTTGAGGATCTATATTTTATATAAGATATTTGGATCTGCACTTAATGTTTAATGGTTTAATAAGTGAGATGCCCACCAGAATTTGGTAATCATCCCAAATGGAGTGTTAGGAGTTCACTTTCTTACTTTGAGTGCAAGTTGAGACATATCCTCTTGGATTTCAGTTTTCGGTACAACCCAACAACCTACATTCAGATGAAAGTGGTCATCAACACCTGGCATCCATTTTCAGCAAAGTGTAGACTTGAAAGAAGTGTATTGCACAGCCATGACACAGTAAGATGGCCGAGCAAGCGAGCCTGAGCTTTATCATTATGGTCACAAAGTATCAACTAATACCCCCTCAAGATTTTCTACCATCTGTCCAGTAGCTACACCACGTTTCCTGAACATGGCAGTGAAGCCCTGTAGGTAACAATCATGACCTCTCTGTGCTCTCTGCTTTCGACCACTTTCCTGTCATTAAAAGACAGCAGCATCTCCTTTGCGCCCTCTTTCTGAGTCTCAACAGATGCGTAAGGCTCTTGGTGATGATGGACTTGGCACATGGTCTCCAAGAGTAGAGCTGGTTGTCACTGCAAAACATGCGTTTCGCTGAAAATCTGTCATTCCCATGTCAGTGGATGAGGGCATCATGAGGGCAAGAGGTTCCGTAATAAGCAAATACAATCTTCTGCAAATGCACTGGCGATGAATAAGAATTGCTGAAGCTGAGATAAAAGTCACAGACCTTTACTTTCAAGCTGAGTGTTATGACAAAAAAAAAATAGATTCCATTAAAGGTATTTTTGGAGTCTTTACCTCTAATGCAGAGTCTTTTATGCCTCATCACTTCACCACAACACAGGCATCCTGATGGTTGGGGTCAAATCAAACAATGTGCATTTGTTTACTTTCGTACACTTCTCTGCATGTCACCAGGGGCGTTTTGCTTTCTACATATAAAGCACATCATTGACAGCTTGAATTTTCAAAAGCTACCTTTTTAATTTCCTCCTGACTTTGAGAATATTTCCTTTTTGAATAGTGTGGTTTTCCTGTGCAGGTACGAACGAGTTAATGCCAGATTGGTTGCTTCCTTGCATCCTTCTCCTCTGTGTTTTTTTTGGCAGGAACCTATTTCTGTTCCCTCTTTTGTTTCAGGACGGGCTGATGCTGATGTTCTGCTCTTTAGATATGATTATTGAGGTTGGGTGACAAGATGCTCTCAGGCTCCTGGTTTCTTGTCAACCCGTTGCCAACGTGACAGTTTGCAACACGGCAGCGTGCTGTTTAATCAGTTGGCAAATTGTCTGTCACACTTTTGACGATACACTACCTGATACACACCCAATTAATTGCCTCCGGTTGTACAGTGATGGGGATTTTTTATTTATTTTTTTCATCAATGCAGTTGTGTAAATGACTACCGAACTACCTTAAAATACAAACTCAGTATGTTGACAATATGCAGACTATATGACTTAGAGGAGCTCTCCAGTTAAGGTTATGATTATTTCACATAGATATTTACAGAATTTAAAAAAACTTAGTCTCTCCCTATATTTTGTGGAGTCATGAAAAATGCATATATGTGTAAGCAAAATCATAGCTATTTAATGCTTTTTTTCCTGCTTAATTTACATTCAGCCTTCTGACTTTTTGTTCGTTTTGTTTTGTTTTGTTTGGCTGCACTCAAACATGAGCTGAGATTTTCCTTTTAAAAAAATGCAGGTGTGTCATCCAGTTGATGACACATTCATATGAATGTAGATGCAGTAGCCTTCGAAATATACAGCATTGCAGGTATTCCAACATGAATTGACTTCTTCAACATACTGTTGGCACATATTAATATGATCGCTCAGTGATAACTCTCAGTCTTTTCATAGCTGGGATTGTATTCATTCTGGTGGTTATTAACACCAGAATGTCTAATGCATGTAAAGAAGAATGCACATACTCACATATGACATTCACTCTGCATTCATTGTGTGGTCACATGTGCATTTATTTAATCAACAGCTTGTTAAGCAGCAAGAAAAACTTTATTTAGTTAGATTATTCAAGTGTGGCCACAAACTGCCCAGGGGGCTATCGAGAGAGAAGGAATCATGCTGACATTCTCACTGTGTCAAGTCCATTACATTTTACAATGCTGGCTCATTGGATTACTAATGAGCCTGCTTTGATTTATTGAAGAGGTGAAAGCCAAGCTGGATCCAAATTCCTGCGATTGCAACATTTAGAAATACTTTGTCATGTGTGAACTTTGTTATTGATGCACAATAGCGTTTTTGCAGTTTTGCTTCATAGAGGCATGTGATCATATTTCAAAATGTTTCTGTTGTCATCGGGCAACTCGGCATTAAAACAAAACTTTTACACAATTCTGCTCACTGTTATATTTATACTATGTTAGTAGTAGTATGAATTAATTAGTCGTTGTGATAGTCATTTTTTAATATAAGGCTATTTAAAGAATAATTTGGACACATTCTTTGATAGTTTTCTTATTCTTTTCTAGAAATCATTTTGAACTGTTTTGATGACTTAAGAGAACAATCAAGGACTGACTGAGACAAATACGAAGAGTTTTCAGTCCACTGACTCACGCCAAGAAATTCATTGCGCAGGAATCACCTGCACACTGTTGCAACTCGTCTTCGTCGGCACATGGTTTAACAATAACAGCAAAAATAGTCGTCATCGAGCTAAACTCTCTGATGTAGATGATTCCAGATTCCACCAGCAGGGCTTAAAACCCGTGAGAGGTCACGCTCCCCTAACCCTGCTGTTATCTGTAATTGAGTACCAGCAAGGTGCAAATGATGTGCATAGCCTGTGTGTTCACACAACTGACCTTTGAGATTGTTGAGAAGATGTCTGGTCACGTCTGTCAGCTGATATAGCAACACCCACGTTTAAGTGAGTGTGGTATACTGAGCACTGAAAACACAATATGCATCAAATCAAGTGTTTTGGAGTTTATTGATCCCCCCCCCCCCCCTCTGGATAAGGGTAACGTCACTATTAAAGATTATATGTATTTGTTTTTGTACAATTCCAATGAAACAACCCCCACCCCCAAAAAACAGTTTTTTGGGGAAAAAAAGACAAAAACCTATTTTTTGAGGAGTCAAATCACACTTCCTAGAAATATAGACCTAGGATAGCAGACATATCCTTGGCGACTCAGATGCTGTCATATACCGTATTGTTACATGTACAATATGCTTCAAGGTCTACAATGTTCTGATGATGTAATGCTATTTATCGAGAAATCATCAAGTATGTTATTCAACTTATGTGCTACAGAAAAGCCCTTTTTAAAGTACCTTACAAAAGCCTTTATCTTCTTTTGTGTTTGCTTTCACTCGTCTGCGTTCTGTTCTGAACCCTCTTCTCTGGACACTGCCCCGCAACACGAAGTTCAGACTATTTTGTCAGTCTTTTTATTGAAACCAGGCGCTGGCGAACAAAACCAGCCTTGTGCACATTTTAATTTGTAGAAAAATACCTACGGCTTTGTGTCTTCTTTCAGCATTTGGAAATGTGCAGGGGAGAGATAATAAACTCAGCACAGGCCGGTGAGAAGGACATCTGTCCCAGATACAGTGAATACAGGTGAACAGAAGCACAGCCAGCAGGAACACACTCATGTATTTGGCCTCTGACCCTGATGTTTGCTTTGAACGGATATAAAGCAGTGACAGGCACATCATTGATGTGTTCCTAGTGTTTGATGTGTTCTTTAATCATACAGGACAACTTCATTTGTCCGTATATAGTCTATTACTGCTCAGAGTGGTTGAGACTGGTTTTTATTACATGGCGGTTCTGAAGAATGCTGATGAGAAAACATCGCCTCAATCAAAATCTCTTCATTTTTTCTTCCGCTTAAAACATTTTCACACTTTGAACAACTACAGGGTGGTGTGCTTCTAGACTGAGAGTGAAAAAGAAAAGTCGGGAGTCAAAGTTTTAGAAATTAGAGGCCGTTAAGAGGACAGTGTATAGGCGGGGAGGGACAGGTGGGGAATACTTTTACAACGCAGTGGCTGTAAATGTTTAGATTGTTAGAAGTTTCAAAATATTGAGACCAAGGTTATCTTAGCTGGTCTTTATGCATTCACCTACTGTATCATCACAGGCTGCATCCTGTCATAATTGTTTCTATAATAGGGCTACTTTTATAGTGCTCCTATGAGTTATGCATGAGAAAATCAGGGCATGTTTAGAAATGGAAATGAACAGAAGAGACTAAACCTCTCAGCGATTGTGCACAGCAGCAGTTTGCTGTTTTGTATTGTGGATTTTTGGAGAATTATACAGAATGAAGGTAGGACAAGGTTACTTGTATGATTGGGGTTTTATCATCAGGTTTATTTTCTGTTTGTAAGGACTGTGCCTCAAAATGAATCACTGTACGCAATACAGCATTGCTATCTTGCAAACACTCTAAATTTTCTATTCTCTGTGTCGACACAAAAAATCCAAATGTATTTCGTCATTGAAAGTAGTGGGACAGTGAAAATGGGTTTTGCATGAGGGTCGTGATTAAGTTGCCACAATGACCCCAGTTTTTAATGTTCAGTCTTTCACATATGATTTGAATACACTATGAGCTTTGTCACCAAAATTATTACATTTTTAATCGCAAAGTCTTGTATTTTTGTTCTCCATAACAACACTAATCAAGGCACGTTCGGTCTTCCTGCTGTGCGATCAACTCCAGAGAAATTTGCTAATCCAGACAAAGCTTTAAGTACACGATTAGTCACTGCATGGGTTTATTTAAGACTTATTTTTCGTCTCTCTTTTACCTTGTTTCCTGATGAACGCGAAGTGAAAAATACATGACTATTTTTAGGAAATCACTGAGCAGGGCCAGTGTCGAGTTCTATATCCTCACATCGCTTTGTGTGTTTCCTCTGGATGAGAAATCTTCTCCAGCCTTCAGTTTGTGCAGACAATTTCTTTTAGATTACTCATCCCCAGTGAATGAAATGAAAGCTGCATATTTATGTGCCACTGTGCATTTAAGTAGTGTCACTTCACGATGATCGCTTTATTACTTTCTTTTCCAGTTTTAGCACTTTATCTCAAACCTTGGATCTGTGTCATGACAACACGTTACTTCAAAAACCTGTCACTGTTTTCACAATGGAACAGGAACAAAAATACAGTTTGACTTCCTTTTACAGACTGAATAAAGGTGTATTTGTTTATGTAAAATATAGCTACTAAAAATAGGAGGTGGCAAGCGATAAAGTATTTGTCGCTTGGTTCCTGATTTTTCAGGTATTTGTATTTTACTTATCTGGTTCTATCTTTGGTAACTCTTTACTTTCGGTCCTTACCTCTGAACACAAATATCTCTGATTTCCTGCTCCTTAATAATACATTTATGAAACAGCCTCGTTACTCCAGAGTTACAGTAAGATGATCACAGCATTTAACTGCATTTCCAAAATGGGAGTTTTGAATGAAATGTTTGTAGATTTTTTTTTTTTAATTAATATAGTTGCTGATTGATATATGTACAGCATGTGCATGTGCTCACTGCAACACCATCACCCGAAAAAGACTTCAAGATCATTTCAAAAAAGACAATGTGCATCTATAAAGTTTTTTTTTTTTTTTTTTTTTTTAAGTTTTCTTTACTTTAGAGTAACCTGGGTTCAAATCCAAGTTATAGCGGGAGGGGCAATCAGCTTGAAGTCAAGTCTACAGTGACTTGCTATGGAGATACTACTACCTTTGTACTTGAGTACATCTTAGAACTTGCACTTTCTGTTTTATTGAGTATTTCTATCATTTAAAGAATGAATGCTGGGGAAGAAATTGCCTTCCTGAGATGGTTTGTTTCATTCATTGTTTTAATAGACACCAATATTGGAATTATACAATATGTTATTACTCTTATAAATATGTCCAGTACATCTGATATTCATTCACCCATGAACACCAACATACTTTCATATCATTGCTGTAGAATATATCTAATTGATACCAGTTCTACATGTCTGTGTTCTACTCCTGCACAGATTTTGGCCAATGTTATCATTTTCATGTGTGGCAACATGGCCGGGGCATACCACAAGCACCTGATGGAGCTGGCACTCAAACAGACTTACGAGGACACCTGCAACTGCATCAAGTCCCCTATTAAGCTGGAGTTTGAGAAGCGACAGCAGGTAAAATAATCAATAACCATTACTGAGCAGAAAGTGAAACAAGCGAGCAAAAGTCATACAGCAGCGCAAGTAGAAGAATCTGTCCCAGTCACGATGACGGTGAATACAACGAGTTTTAGATTTAAAACAGAAGCTCGGGTATTAATTAGATAAACACGCAGTTCAGTTTGTTGATAAAACAAAATAGATCAGGTTTGGAATCGGATTTCTCCGTTTGTTTCATTCAGCTAATGGGACATTGCAATCATTTATGCAACTTTGATATATAAAAAGTTAGACCAGTTGAAACAGTGTATTACATAAAACATACTTCCTATATTTTTGGCCATATTCTACTTAAAGCTTCAACAGTGGTGTAGTGGCTTGCAATATCTCCTCACAGTGAGTGCACCTCTGGTTAGAGTCCATGCTTGAAGGCCTGCCTCGGAGGAGTTTGATGTGTTTATGCGTGTGTGCGTGTGTTTTTTTTTTCCTGGGCGGTCTGTGTTAGATAAATGGACTGTAGGTGTGAATACAAGTGTGTTTGTCTGTTGGGCTGGTGACCGGTTCAGGTAAAACGCCGCCTTTTGCCAGGATTAGCTCTGCAACTCGAAACTTGGATAAAGAGGCAGAAATGATAGATTGATAAATGGATGAATGTTCTGCACTGATTGGATGATTGAATTGGTGCAGCTGCTGTCCTGCCATGCAGTTTCATCATGTGCGATATTAGCAAGGTGTTGATGAAGGCTTGCTGATGTGAGATTCTGGGAAGCAGCCAGCTCGTTGCAACAGCTGCCGGATTTACTTGGGGAGTTATTTTGTCAGATAGAGGTAAATCCAGCTGTTGTTCCGAGAACTGGGGCTTTTGGTGGAGCTGGTTTTTCCCTCTGTGAAATCAGCTTGCGTTGTTTGAAATGCCACGAGCGAGGCTGGAAATGTTGTGGGAGGAGCAGGTTTTTTTTGTTTTTTTTTTCAGTAGCCCTGGAGTGCTGCTGCTGCCTGTGACAGATGGTAGTAACTGTGCAGAGGTACATTTCTCCTGGGCGCTCAGTGCTCTCATAATATATGCTGTTTGCTGAATGCTTTTATCCAAAGTGCTCGGTACTACAGTGAGTGCATACATTTTCGGTTTGAGTGGCCCAAGTGGGACGATGTTAATTCATCACAAGCCCAAATCCCTGGAAGCCTTTTTTTTTTTTTGGTAGGCATCAGCCTCCACGTAGGATCCTCTGAGTGTGAGCAGTGCAGTGATACGATCAGCAGTTGTCAAGGTGGAAATGTCATTGGATTATTATAAGTGTTTCCTACGATTCTGAACTTCTGCTCACCCCAAGATAAGTTGCTCGCAAGTTGCTTCAGTGTGAAACTTAAACTGAATTCCTGTTAAATTAAAGGAACGGGTGGCACACACATATGAAGATCGTAAGACCGGTCATAACTTTGAGTACCAGGGAGTCAGCCTGACGCACTGTAATGTCTAATTGACTTTCATTTCGCACTTGAAGCTTTAATGGAGGCCACTGAAGGCTTTTTGTCTCTCGTCATCATAGGTTAATATATTAAAAAGTAGATTGACTGAATTCAATTAAATATCCATTTGCTGGAAAATTTGAAAGTTTTTTTTTAGAGACAAGTGAAAGTTCCCAATTGTAATCTTACAACACATGAAGTTTCCTCAAACTCTCTGTCAAATGTGTACATCTGCCATGTCAGTGTTGAGACTGTTCTCCCAGGTATACAATCTGTGCTGACGGTGTGATTTTATTCATTTACTGTGATTTTCATGTGACTTTTTGACATTTTACAGGTTTATTTATGTCCCATGATGTAACTTCTACTCGAAAGGCATCGTGTGAATTTGATGCAGGCAGGACTGCAGATCGTCCAACTTTCTCTCCTTAATTGTGATGTAGCCTTTGTTGCTACAGGGCTAAAATTAGGCTTAAATTCTGAGCACACTTTTTTGTAATCTATTAAATCTTTATGTATACAGCATGTTTAGCTGATACTTTTTTAACCTGTGAATTGCTGTAAAAGTATTATCTTAAATAGAAAAATGTAATTACCACTTTGTTTTTCTTGATTTCAATTGCATTAACTTCTTGTTGTTTATTATCACCTTTAGGAGCGTCTCCTATTGTCTTTGCTGCCAGCTCACATCGCACGTGTCATGAAAGCTGAAATCATTCAGAGACTCAAGGGTCCAAATTTTGGCCAAATTGAAAACACAAACAACTTCCACAATCTTTATGTCCAGAGGCACACTAACGTCAGGCATGTAGTGTTTTTTTAAAAAAAATTTATTTCTGAATTCTCACAAGTAGAGAAGTGTGTGATTAGGGTGTTGAAACTTTTGTAACTTTATAACTTTTTTTTATCTGTAGCATACTTTATGCTGATATAGTTGGATTCACACGGCTGGCCAGTGACTGCTCACCTGGGGAGCTGGTGCACATGCTGAACGAGCTGTTTGGCAAATTTGATCAAATTGCTAAGGTAACGACTTTATTATCTGCTATATTGTATTTCTGAATACATAAAATCATTTTTCTTTTTGACTAATGTATATAGTGTATATCATTGACTGATGGCAAAATATTTGCTGCGAACCTAAAATCCCTTAACACTTGACCTCATTATTGACAATGTTTTTTTTAAATATTGTTTTACTATTGCAGGAAAATGAATGTATGCGGATTAAAATTCTTGGTGACTGCTACTACTGTGTGTCTGGCCTGCCCGAGTCGCTGCCGAATCATGCAAACAACTGTGTGAAAATGGGTTTAGACATGTGTGAGTCCATTGAGTAAGTTCCAGCTAAACATTTATTTTTTTAAACTTATATGGTTCTGTTAGTCACACTCTAACACACAGTGTTAAATAGTGTTTCAGCAAAATAATACATGCATGGTTATTTAGCAAGATCGTACATCAGCGATGGATCTTTGTCCACAATAACCTTTAACTTTTGATACCCGACAGGAAGGTACGAGTTGCCACAGGGGTCGACATCAACATGCGTGTCGGCGTCCATTCTGGGAACGTCTTATGTGGTGTCATTGGACTTCAGAAGTGGCAGTATGACGTGTGGTCACATGATGTCACACTGGCTAACCACATGGAGGCAGGAGGTGTACCAGGGTGAGTGACAAAGTCTGAGAAATTAATCTTAATTTGCACTTTATGTTCCCTGAGGAAAACCAAAATGTGTTTATGTTCATAGTAATGGATTGAAATCTTTAAATCCAGGCGAGTCCACATCACATCGGTGACACTGGAGCACCTAAATGGTGCCTATAAGGTGGAAGACGGGGATGGACAAGAAAGAGATCCCTACCTAAAGGAACATGAGGTCATCACCTATCTGGTCATTAACCCAAAGGTGCTGTACAAAACACATCACAGAGTTGTACTGGGGGTTGAGAGAAATGCTGTTGGATCACTTGATTTCCGTGTTTGTCCAGGTGGAGCGTCGGAGCCCACAGCATCATTACCGACCCAGACACACTCTGGATGGCGCGAAGATGAGAGCTTCAGTCAGGATGACACGCTACTTGGAGTCATGGGGAGCCGCCAAGCCCTTTGCCAACCTGCACCACAGAGACAGCATGACTAATGAGAACGGGAAGATCAACACTGCAGTGTGTAATGTTTTTGCTGCTCTCATGTTGTGATTTAGGGCATGAAAAGTTCATGCGAAAGAGATAACCTCCCTCTCTCCTGCTTTGCTTTCAGGATGTGCCTATGGGGCAGTATCACTTCCAGAGGAGATCAGAGAGGCAAGCTGCTCACTTTACAGCATCATTTCTTACAGGATTATTCTTTTTCTTTTTATCACACAGACAAAAAATGTGATGTTTAATAAAACTAGATTTTTGCTTAAGGCATTGATGACTTTGAATAGGATCCCGTGAACTTTAAAAGATGTTCTCATACTTGCCTCATACCTTTTGTTCCTTGTTGAAGGACAAAATCTCAAAAGAAGAGATTTGAGGAAGAACTTAATGAGAGGATGATCAGGACCTTTGATGGGATAAATTCACAAAAGTAAGCATGCATATGTAAAGGTACATTATTGTTTCTCTTTTTTTTGTTGCTGTTTTTTGATCAATATCAATGTCTTAATGAATCCAGACAGTGGCTCAAGTCTGAAGACATTCAGAGGATATCGCTCTTCTTTCACAACAAATCCTTAGAGAAGGAGGTAAGAAACTATATCAGCAAATCAGTTCTTTTGTCCCTTTCTGTGGGATAATGTTGGTGCGGTTGTCACAAAGGATGCGTATTGTTAGAGAGCGTATTGTTGGTGCCCGTTCTGTTGCTCACTTTCCTCTGAAGCCCTGTAAATCATGCAGAGATGTGTCGTGCCTCAGTGTGCAGCCGAGAAGTTTCTGAAGTGGCTCTGTTATCGGCTTTCAAAAGCCTTTTGTTGATGTCTAACCTTCTCCTCATCTTTTTAGTACAGAGCAACAACCTTGCCTGCCTTCAAGTATTACATCACCTGCGCCTGCCTGATATTTTTCTGCATCTTTATCGTGCAGATACTCGTGCTGCCAAAGTACGTGATTGTCCTTTTGTTTTGGCTCAATACTAATGAGTTAACATGTATCGGTTCTGTGAGCACAAATGCATATCGATTCTTATCAAATATTTAAAACTCTGCTTGTGTTTTTGTACCTTGATAAGTCCATTTTCAAAAACCAGATATATATATTTTTTTTGGAGCACAAGTATATAAACTGAGTAATCGTTAAATCTGAGGGGGGATTTGGGTTTATGTTTAAGTCTTACCTTTTTCATTTCTAAAGTTTTGTTGTAAACCCGATTTTATTATTCCAATTTTATCTAAAATGTCACCGTGTTTTATACTAATATTTTTTCAAACAAACAATTACAACAAGAAAGATGGTGTTGATCTGAAAAGAAAGAAAAGTTGACTGTCCCCTTTAATCATGGCTTGAGATTGGTGCCAGTCTTGAATCTCACCATATGTATGCCTATTTTGTAGGACAGCTGTCTTGGGAATATCCTTTGGAATGGCTTTTCTCATCCTTTCCTTGATCCTCTTCATATGTTTCATCGGACACTTCCTGGTAAATGGTCTTTTTCTCTCAATTAATTTACTACAAGTATGATTATTTCAGTCCACTTTCATTAAAATCCAATCGAGATGTCCTGACTGCCTAATGGAGCTCTTCTGGCCTTATCCTAAAACTATACCACAGGCACAGGAGTGGCTCAAGTGCCCCTGTGGAAGCTTAACAGCCCATTAAAAGCCCCTCAGGTGAACAGAAGTAGCACTCTTGTGTGACCTTGGAGGAAAACGTAATCAATTTCTCTACTGGCTCACATGTCCCGTGCTGGTCTGTGCTTTTCTAAATTCTCTTTCTTAATTTCCACCTCCATGAATATGAACAAATTCAACTGTGTAAAATGAGATTTCTTTTATTGTACATCTTAATAATTGCCGAATTTATTTTAGTACACGAACATATTATATTTAGCATGTCATACATTTGTGAGAATATAAATTTTGGAAAAGGTTACAACCATTTCTCCAATGTCCCTGACACATTTGATAAAGTTTAAGTCCTCCTAAAATATGCCTGGCAGTCAAATTGGCCCAAAAACGTTTCGAAAGAACAGAGCAATTTCTGGAAATGTCTAAATAACTGCAAGAAGATAAATACTGACTTCAAGTCCCTCTTTAATACTGTCAAGTAAAAATAAATGCAAAGCCATAATAAGGAGGAACAATGAGAGGAAAAAGAAATGAGCATTAAAACATTAAAGGTGCTCGATGTCTGATTTTTAATTCTTTGATGGTGAGGATGCAATGTTTGCTTTGGAAATTCCCTGTGGATGTTTCTTGAGACTCAGAAACCGAACCCAGCACTCTGCCCCTAAAGCTGAGAGGCCCCCTGCTGATATGTGTCAATGTTGTTTCATACTGCTGAGCTTTGGCTTTACTTTTTGAACGGTTGGATGAGTATGTTTTGCTGCAATTTCTATAGAGAAATAATCTAAATCAGCGACAAGCTAATGATTTTTTGTTTTTTTCTTCTTCATTTAATTGGAAACAATTGGCTCTGGGATACAAACACACACCTCTTTCTTAGATGGGATTTGCAGAGGAGGTGTCTTTTAGTGTGAAATAGCACATTCATTTCCTTCACTGCAGCCTTGAGTCAAAAGAGAAGATCATTGATGAAACAGAGGTGAACAAACTGAGTATGACTGAAAGCTTTATGATTGTTGAAAATCAGCTGACTAACATAGAACAGGTGAGCAAACTAAGTTAAATCCTGGTTTAGATAGTCTGCCTTTATGTGCTTGAGAGATGAGGGATTTTTAGTTTTTTTGCATTTCCCCCGTAACTCTCGGTTTGAGTCCAGTGGGCGCTTTTCTGTGTGCCTGCATGTTCTCCCTGAGTATGTGTGGGTTCTTCTCCAACTGACAAAAAAATGTGCATTTGAGGATAATTGATTGACTCTGAATTGTCCACAGATGTGAATGATTGTCTCTTGGACTCGTAGAGATCTGTTGCCCTTTGTCTGGGTTTTGCTGTATAAAGTCATAAAAACAAATAGACGGATGCCAAATTAAAACGAGACTGACAAAGCAAATCTTTAAAAAAAATCCTCCTAATCTAGCCAGTTGTATTTTCTGCTGGCTGTGTGACCCCACATCATGTTTCTTCAACCCCTCCGGCACTTTTTCTTGGTTTGTTTTAAGTCTCATTTACATGTTTCATTCGAGCCCTGTCTATTGTCATTTTAACCACTGCACTGAGACAAATTAGAAAATATCATGCACATGTCTCAGTTTCAGTACAAAATGATAACCCCGACCTTCACCGATGCTCATAATGGTCTGCCATCCTTAGTATAGTGTGTTGTAATCCACACCCCTGAGACATTCAACTGTTAAAGCCACTCAGCCTCAGCTATGCTTAGATATTGCTCTGAGATGATCAAACTAATAATTTAGGTTTATTTTGTCTCCATGTTTCAATATGAAACACATTATGCTGCAGTATTACTGTAAGAAGCAAATTAATTGACTGTAGTGACCTTACGAGCATCTGCAGAGGTCCAGCATGTTTTTATACGAGCATTAATAGAAACCCAGTTTAGAAAGATACTGAAATAATGATGCAGTGCTTTTCAGCTTTATCAAGCAAATTAGTACACTTAACTGAACCAATGAAGGAAAGTTAATCATAAAGAATACATGCATGAACTCTTGTGTTTACTATTTGGACATGAGCTTTTGTAGGGGATTTCTAGAATTCTAAATACTTTATGACAAATGTAATAGAAACACAGCTGTGTTTTGTCTCTTCCTTCCTCTGTTGGTGCACCAACACAATTGATTTATTCATTTCTCTTTAAAATATGACAAATATTATTTTGTTTTAGTATTAAAAAGTGTTTTAGTATGTGTATTGAAAAGTAAAAAAAAAAAAATTAAGTAGAAGAACTCTATAAAGGGTTTGAAAAAGAGCTCATTAAGGTTGTCACACGTGGAACAATATGAGGAACTGTATTGTGCACCTTTTCCTTATTTATCCATCCATCTTCTTTATCCGCTTTGTTAAAGGACACACAATCAAACATGCAGTCAATTTAGAGTCATCACCTACCTAACACGCATGTATTTAGACTTTCAAAGATGGTGGGGGAGTACCCAGAGACAATCCACAGGAAGAACATGCAATCACTGAAAAACAGTTCACAGTGACCTTTTCCACATGATTTCATTCATGATGGATTTAGAAATGTAACACTGCATGCCTTCCATATGATAGAGGGCCACTCTGTATAACTGTTTGGCTCTTCAACTTGTTAATTGGCACTACTGAGGCAATTTAGTCAATACTTTTCGTGTGTTTGTGTGTGTGTGTGTGCGTGTGTGTCAGCTCAGTGGTGGGTCTTCAGTCTGTTTCCTCTGTGCACAGTGACTCTGCTGCACCACATCCTGGCTCCTAAGTCCTCTTGTCCTGTGAGATTCTTATGTTTGTCTGTTGTTGTGTCCCTGCAGCACTGCAGTAAAAGCGCCTCGACTTCTTGGATGTGGCTGCTGAGGTCATCAGTCATTATTGCCAACAAGCCATGGCCCCGCATCACTCTCACCATGACAACCACAGCTCTAATACTCATAATGGCAGTCTTCAACATGGTAAGCTATTATGTTCAGGTACACCACTCAGGGAAGGAGAAAGCATTGTAGGAGCGTCTCCAGGAGCAAAGTATCCCTCAGATAACACTTGTGTTATTAAATGCAAACCAATTAGTATGTAATGGAATATATATTTATGTTGCGCAAACATAACTATCAGCAGGGACTTTCTTTTTTTGGGGGGGCAAACCTAAATCAGAATTTCTGGAAATGCTGCTGTCATATTAGTTTGTGTAATTTCAATTAAATGAAGGAACTTGTCAGAGGAGCTAATGTGCCTCGGTCCTCATAGTTGGAGACTGCAAGAGCATGTTTTCTGAGTGCAGTATTGATTATTGTGGTTTGTGCTTACTTTGTTTACTCACTGTCAGCTATATTGGATATTCCACGATACAATCACCTGCAGAAAAACACGTATGTTAGATTGCTTTTTTTCACGTGTCTGTCTAGCTGGCTTTCTGCCCTGCACTGTATAACAGTCCAAACATCATGTGCACAGAGTGATAAAGAATGAGAGTGTATTGCATCTTTAATGTTATTTGGCTCTTCTTCATTGATCTGAACATTTATTAGATTAAGGTTTATTTCTGTAGAGCAAAAAGAGACCAAAAAAAAAAAAACCTAAAGGAGGAGGGCTTAAGGTAGAATGGTAGCCTGGGGCTTGAAAGGAAGCTGCATGATAAAGCACAATGTCAGGACCCCGGTTCAGACCTTCACACGAATCGATTCCAGAGATTATAATCGTGTTTTGCGTCTGACGTGGGTCAGTCGCTCAAGGCGGATGAACCAAATTAACTTGGCTTTGCTCAGTGGGGCAGCCAATCCTCATTTTATCCTGCAGGTTCACTTTAAAGGACACTATTGAATGGTTGTCACCAATGGCCTCTTATCTAACAAGGTTCTATGTTCCCCCTGCGAGTTTAATGCAGACGAGCTCATCTTTTTACATGCTGAAGCCAGCAGACAGTGTTTTGCAAAGTGCACATACACTTTGTGATTTGTTTTCAGTGGTGAAATGTAGTGGAACATTTCATGGGACTTCTTTAAAAAGAGACAAAGACAGGGTTTCTTTTCATGTGTCTCCCACCCCCCCCCCCCCCCCCAGTTCTTCTTAGAAGACAACGTGCAGCCTCCAGTTCCTGTTCACAATTCATCCAATGAAACACTGTTTTACTCCAACGGGCAACTAATCACCATTACTGGCAAAAACAATTTCTATCTTCCAGTAAGTGAAAACAAACATTTTCATTGTCATGTTTATTTTTATTTTTTATTTTTTTAACACTGGTAGTAATCAACAAACCCTCCTGCCTCTTGTCCTCTCTAGTATTTAATTTACAGTTGCATCCTGGGCTTGATTTCTTGCTCAGTGTTTCTGAGGATAAACTACGAGCTGAAGATGATGATTATGCTGGCGGCGTTGGTGGTCTACAATGTCATCATCCTACAAACACATGCCTCTCTGCTGGATGAATATAGCAGATTCCTATACAAGACGGAAATCCTGGACAGGTAGGTTTCACTACCTTGGACAGAAACTAAGCTGATAACCAAACTAAAGTCTGCTTTGGGTGCTGTATGGCCTGACGGTCTTTTCCCCATATCGCTCTATTTCAGTGAAATACCTGTAATGGGGATTGTGGGTATAAGAGCCAAGAAACAGACATAGAGTCTGAAGCAAAACATGATCTTTGGTAAGGAAAAGTCAAGTGGTGGCACACAAGTACACACCAGTTGTGGGGAAACAACAAAGCACAGCTGAAAGCAAGAGTTAAACATGGTGCAGGTCAAGAGAGTCAAACTCATTTTAGATCAGGAGCCACATTCAACCCAATGGCATGTTGAGTGGGCTGAACCGGTAAAATAGTGCCATAATAACCTTAAAAATTTTAACTTTAAAGTTTATGTTTGTTTTTGCAAAACCAAATTATTAGGAGCAAAAATTGTTAAAAAGTCAACATATAGTGAAACGTCTAAAAAAAACAAAAAAACTTTATTTTAAAACCACTGCATTTGGCATCATCATTTTATGGCAGCATTACTGATATCTTAGATTGAGTCTATGCTATGTCCACTACTCACTAACTTATTATGTTAAAATGTTGATGGCTTCTTTGAAATGATAACAAATTGCTGGGTGGTTTGGTGGCTGGATTGGAGCCCCTTTGCAGTCTGGGTTTTACACACAGGCTTTATGTTTGACACCCTATGTTTTGTTTTCAATGGAGTTTTATTGTATTGTAAATAGTTTTATTGACACAAAACTGGAAAGAAGATGAGTCTTCGTATTGAGGGAGATCTGAAGGGCCAATAACGCTTGAATTCTTCATTTGACCAATAAATGAATACAAAATGTATAGATATAATAAAATGAATAAATTCAGGAACTACTTAAGTAACTACATATTTTAACATGTCAATCTTTTTTGTTAGAGGAGCCACATAGAGTGAAGTTTTTAACAAAGAGATAAGCATTTGCTGTTCTATCTCTGTTCTGTAACGTGTGGGTGCAGTATTTTTCCCTGTTCATTTATTTCTCCCGGGCTTTGGTTGTTCAGTCTGAAAGAAGTCACTTTCAGTCCTCTTTCTTAGCTTTTAAGAAGTTATTTACTCTGTGTGTGTATGCGTGCATGCGTGTGTTTGAGTTGACAAGATTTTGATGGGAAGTTTGGAGTTCAGTTGATTTTCCTGTGTGTGTCTGATAGGATTAAACCATCATTCATGAAATGGATTTATTATTTTTCATTATTTGGGAAAGCTTTATTCATCAATTATTTTTTCTCGGTTGCAGCGATTTGAAGGTGTAGAACTTTCAGCTTATTGTGTTGGTTTTCAACTTCTCTGTAAACACGAAATTAGCGTGTACGGCTTTTCATCTGTGCTGGTGAGTTTACTAACCTCGATTTTGATTTGCTGATGAATCCTGCATATGACTGTTATTGTTTTGGGATGGTAATTGTAAGTGAATGGACTGAGAATTTGTGAAGTTGGTTCCAACCTGCCTCTATTGCCTGACAAGTAAATTGACTACTTCTGACACAAACTGTAATTAATGTTTTCAATAACCCGTACAACCCGACTCATTATAAAACATCGAGTGATTATCTGAGATTAGTCTCTGGAGATGGTTCTGTGTGACTGAAAACAGTAGTTTGGTGTGTCGTTGAGCTTACGTTGAGGAAACGAAGAGACATTACAATCTCAATAATTGGCACACCCTGTGAGATTATACAGTTCATAGTCAAGTACAAGTTGCTTACTCTGACCTCAGTGGTTTTAACACACTTATCCAGCAGTTTGAGATGCCAAAACTCAGATTATTTTTTTGCGCATTGATGTCTGATGGTAAAACAATTATTAATGTTAAATAGATGTCTAATTTTTGCAAAAGGAGACGTGATTTAATTAGTATGTACGTATGTATGTTTTTGCACCCCTTACCCGTTCACCTCATGTAAATAAGTAAGCACAATTAAATAAACTCCACATTCTTAAACCTATAAACCTAAAGAGTATTAGGATCATTGAAACATTTGGAGGTTAAAAAAAATCCTCATGCCTTTGAGAAAAAAAGTCAAAAATGATTGTTGAGATTCTTTTTCTCCATCATGCACTTTGAAAACCAAGTGTACATAGCCAGCACATTGGCTGCTTCCACAAAATGCATTGCAGGCAGTTTAACGAACTGGTGAAACTATGCTTCAGAATAAGCTTTAGCTCATAAACACTGTGCAGTTATCATCAGTACCAGGACTTTGAAGAGACTCTGCAGCCTGCAGCTCTTTGTTGCTCCACACTGACTTCTTAAGGAGTACGAGGGACATCGATCCCTGCAGGGTGCTCATAGACTATTTCTAAAATGTATTATTAATATTATTTAAACAAGAAAATCCGGTGTAAAATAAGATGTTCAGACTCAGAAAGCAACCCTAAATGGTCAGAATTATGTGATTTAATGTGATTATTTCGGCATGCATGGACAAATTATGAGGGATGGACCAATGGAAACGGACCTTATCAGTTTGTATTTAAAAATAAATAAATAAATAAAAAATTGACTTTTTTCTCGAAGTGCATAAGGATTTTTTATTTACCTCCGATATTTTTTTTTTATTCAGTGGCTCTAATACTCTTTCTTAGATGAGGACATGTGCCACCACTTTCAGATATTTTTTCAGGCTTAATATTGACTGAAATCTTATGAACATCAGCACAAATTCAGAGCAGTTTTCTAGTAAGAGCCTCCTGATAGTGGAGTTATATCACTGCTACCAAGATGACACCAATTGAGATACTGTGCACTGTAACTATGCATAAAATAATCTAAGCGCTTCTGAGGCTAAAATGTAAAAGAGTTTAGATTTCTACTTCCACTGAAGGTAAAAACTGATTTATACATATTATAAGATGGTCTTGTTTTTTTTTATTGTTAAATGAAAAATATCTTTATAGTTAATGAAGCAAATGTTGGAGTACACAGTGACTTAAGTGCAGTGACTTGTCATGTCTCGGTGGTGTTTTGATGTAACAGTTTGTGATCGATGCTCTATGCTCCATCTGGATCTGCGGCTCCATCACCGCCCATGCTGTTTCAATAATCTATATTCTGTTTCACACATTGCCAAGTGGCTCTCTGTTCGCTCACACTGTGTGGGAAATGCAATACGACCCCAATGTTGGACTTTTCTGGTGGATGTATCGCGTGTGTCCCGCTCACCATTCTGAGAGCTGCTTACACATTGTGCTGCATTCCTTTTGCGTGATGGTTTTTGGACAATTTCTTTCCAGACCTATCCATCCTCTGCGTGATATTGCTCTTGGTATCACAGGCCTGGTCATCTCCCATGATAAGGATGTCCATCTGCACTCAACCATCTGGGAGAAACGCAAAGTAGTGCCTGTTGAGGGGATCCAGTTAAGGTGGAACAGCCCCTTGATTTCGATGCCCCCCTGGTCACTTCCCATTAGAGGTCTACCAAGCCTCATGCTCTTCCCAAGACTTGCTGAAGAGATTGTCTTCATTGGCTTGGGGTCCCTTCAAAGCAACTGGGCACAAGAGCGTATGTGACTGCTTTACATGCAGTATGTGCCAGGGATATCGAAAAGATGGATTACTATCGCAACACATCCTCAGTAGTGTAAAACTAAGCAGTGTAAACCCAGCTCACATTCTCTATTAATGGGTGAACAATCCAACACTGAATTCTGCTTCCCACGGGTAGAAGCAGACAAAAGGAAGCTAGGAAGAGGATATGTAATGTTTTGCTACCTCTCTGAGGTAAAAGACGCACAAGTGTTGAAACATCACAATCACATTGTTCAACCTGTCAATCCATCTGCCTTCCGACAATCACTGGTACTCCTGAAAGTTTGCGAGCTGAGCTCCACAGTCGCTTGTGATTGGGAAAGAGACTGAGCACAGAAGCAAAGTGCACTTTCATGGATTGGACAGGTATTTCCTTTTTCGAAAAATTTTACTTCCCCCAACCTCTCCCCCTCAAGCACCTGTGGATATTTCTGATTATTCTGGTCTCGTGTCTGAACGAAACAACTAAAACAGAATGCAAAATGACATCATGAATAGATAAATCCTGGAGCTCTTCCAGAGATGGTGAATGATTGAATAAGTCCTTGGACATTATGGCAACATCCATTGTGGTTTAATTAGAAAAATGTGGAGTCTCCTTGATTCATACCTGGAAGCTCTTTATACAAATAAAAGCCTTTTCATCGAAATGTCCCCCAAAAAAGTTGTTGGCAGAGCCCACAGCGTTAGTCACTTTCATTCAAAGTATGTGAATGATTTAAAAAAAAAAAAAAAGTGTCACTTAATGATCATAATCTGTGTGAGATCGAGTAGAGGAAGGTAGCGTTCTGTCTTTTTAGTTTCCTGTCCAAAGCCAATGAAGTGAGATAATGTGGATTTTGTGGAAATGTCCCAGTAAATGTCGCGTTACTACCAACTACCTGTCATCTAAAACATGGATTTTTCAGAGCAACTTGTAACTTGAAAGCTTGAGCTGTTTTAATAGACTGAACATTTCACCATATTTGCCATTTCACTGGCTCCAGGCTTCGTGTTAAGAGTCCTGTATTAAAGCTGTTCAGATGTGGCTGCTTGTTCTTGCCGACGCTCGATTAGGTGGAGCAGGCGAGTGCAGAACTTGCAGACTGTTTTCTCACTCATCTGCTGAGCTCTGCCCTAGATAAGAGGCCATTAATATGCAAAATGTGCTTACTCAAATTAGGACGCAATAGTCCTGTGTGAGTCTAATCACACATGCAGAACTTAATTAAGGATGGCCACACTTTGCTGCCATGAAGAGAAACCTGTCTCTTTGTTGGTTTTAACTATATAATTGGTACATTTAAATCTTTTCCCTCCCTTAACATCTACTTGCATGCAGTGTGTGTTGTGGAAAAACATGCGATTGGAACATGCACAGTGAATAGCTGTAGTGAGGTAGCCTGGTACTCAAGTATCAAATATGTTTACAGTGCTGAATCTTTGTGGTTGGTTCTTTGGACATATTTCTCATAAATGCACACTGGCAGCAAAGTTCAACCACTTAAACTCGCATAGTAAACAAGCTCTTGTCACAGCAGAGCAGAAGCGACGGTCTGGACAGAGTGACAGCCTGAAATAAAATGGTCTGCTAACCAATCGTGTGACATATGTCACTACTGATTGCAATCTGAATTTTTAATTAATTCCTCTCTGTCTTTTGCTTATCACCCACTATGTTGCTCCTCTGTTCTCTCTAGCCTGATCTATTTCTCATCTTACACGTTGCATTTTCTTCCTTTTTCTCCCACCTACCCTTCAAGACCAGGAGTTCTCAAAGACCTGAAGACTATGGGCTCTATCTCCCTTTTTATCTTCTTCATCACCCTGCTTGTGCTTGCCAGACAGGTAAGTCAGTGCCGTAATAGTTTGAGTGACGTTATCGTCTGTCCTCCGCAGCAGATTTCATCTCCACAGCTCAGAAAGAAGAATAGGTTGCAACTTTGTGCCATTTCCTTTCACTATATCACTATTATACTGTATTCCACATTTTCTCTTCTATTTTATTAAGTGCTGTGCCCTTTTGATCCAAAGGCTGTTTATTTGTTGTCTCTCATTTCCTTCACAATTTCACCTTATAATAACTGTTTCTTTATATCCTCCACATGTGGATACACTTCTCAGGCTAATAGACAACACTGTGTGAAGCAAAAACTTATTTTTTCAGGGACACCTCATAAAATTTAAACACAATGAAAACTTGATTTTTGCCAATGATTTAATTCAAACAGTGAAATCAACTGAAATGTTTCAATCTTTTTTTTAATCATTTACAAGACAAAGTAAAAATAATGAACACTATCTATTAGAATAATTAATTGAAGGAACAGATGTATTTTCCAGATTTCTTTTTTTTTTTTTGTGGGTATATTTTTTACCCATGTTTGAAGCTTTTATTACCTTTTATTTTAATGCATGAGAGTAAAATTTCCAGACAAAACTTTTCATTGATAATCAAATTCTTTTTAGATATACCCTTATGTTAAGTCCCATGGTTCTTTTAATCCTATTTTCTCCTTTGTACAATCTGTAACATGCCATTATCTGTGTGATAGATATGATCTAAATGATGGCTATGTTAGGTACTCTGCCACTGAAAGCTTGCTTTATATTTATCCAATAGAAATGTATAAATGTAAACACCGTCTTATATGAGATGCTTATGCAAATGTCTCAGCTGCCATTCATCGTGTTGGTTTGAAAATCAATCCATGAATCTTTTCTGCTCGAGAGATCTCCTTCTGTCGCCTCCTTTTGTAAGTCACAGTGGGGATTTACATCAGCAAGTCTGCAGTTACTCAGGTGTACTCTGACATTTACTAGTCAATAGATAACAGGGCAACACAGGGAACTGGTTCATCCTGGAGACTCTTTACTCTGGTCATTTATGAGCAGGGGTGCAAGGTTAGTGAAGCAGTTGTTTTTAGGCCGTTTTTAGGCCAAAATACAGATTTTAAAAAACGTTTGTGATACCACTCTAAAACATATGGGAAATCTGATATTTTAACTGCATCACTTAAAATTGTATCTGACAGATGGTCAAAGTGTAAAAGCCTTCATGATTAATTAACTATGATGAGACGTGGACCAAGAGCACTGCTCCTGCACACTGGTGTTCACCGTGGAAATAAAAATGCAACCAAAATCATTTGAATTCTATGGGTACGCTAATTTCCCCCATAATTAAACGTGCATATTGTTTCCAATTATTATTCATATAATGAAATGCCGGTACACTTGGTGCTTCACATCTAGGAAATGTGTCGACAACAATGTGTGAAGCTAAAACTTCAAATAAAAAAAAGATAAACAATAGAAGAGAGGTTTTTTTTGTCGAATAAATGTGAAACGTTCATATATTATACATTTATTAAATTCTATTCTTTCTCTTTTGAGCTTTTGAGTCGTAAAGTGTCTTTATATATCGCGAACCTAAACTGGAGGCATAAACTGCTTAATTTCATGTCATTATGACATGATGAGGACACTCACTCGACATCACAGCACACTTAACTTGCTCTTTGCAGTTTTTAATATGATATAAATAGATAGAACGGTTATATTATTTCACCCCATAACACACTGTGCAAACATCATGTAAATTGTGTTGGGAAGGATCTGTACTTCACACAAATATTGAGAACAATTGCTGCTGGATTTTGGTTCAGCACCACAAGTGGCAACAGATTAAGACTGAGTGGATAATAAATGGTTTTGCAGAAGACAGATTGCTTTAGCTCCCTGCTCAATAAATGTGCTCCATGTGCAACTAACCATGCAGGCAAACAACTGAATCTTTTCATTATTTTCCGCTCCGTCTTTGCACCTCCCCACTGTTTTTATTTCTTGTTGTAACCCGAAGTTAAGTTTGCAATATCCAGTCATATCAGTGCCTCCGCCTGATGATTTCACAACCATGTTTTGGTTTGGTTGTTTAATTCTTTTTTATCAAATCTGATCACACTGCGCAGCTCAGGAACAGGAGTTGAGAATTGAGTTGAGCTCCTGAGCTGCGAGGCAGGTACATGTAGAAACAAAATGAAATGTCACATGGTTCATATCAGTCAATACATTGCATCACTTGTCTGTTGTCGCATGTAATTCTATTCAGCCAGATACTTAACATTAATTTACAAGAACATCCTGTAATACGTTTTCCTGGATGATGATTCCGGTTTGTTATTTTTGCTGCATCTACAAACTTGAGCTTGAATTCTGAGCTTGAATGTGTAATTTTTGGTTGATTGATTTCTACAGTTTTTCAAATGATGAATCATTGTTGACAGTTTTTGGGATCCTTAGGTGAAAAAGCATAACTCATACTGTGCTACGTATTTACTTTTGATTTGAAATATCTGTTAAGTCATATTAATTACACTTACAATACAGCCTATTCTCAAAATGGAATTAAAGTATATATATATATATATATATATATATAAATATATATATTTCTTCACCATCATTGATATCTTTCTGTTTTCTTTTTTAAACATGTAAAACAAAAAATCTGTCAAAGAAAAAAAATATATCTCACCCCACAATTTGAAAACTAAAATCACACAGTGACAATTAATTCTCAAATGTATGAGAATAGTACCACAGTTGTTTTATCGTCTCTGTGTTTTCCATATTTGTGACTGTTTCTTCTTCTCTTTGTGACTTGGAAAGCAAAGCTGTACAGCTGTACCTTCAGTCTCTTCACCTCTGTGTCCTCTTGTAACAGAATGAATATTACTGTAGGTTAGACTTTCTCTGGAAGAACAAGTTCAAGAAGGAGTGTGAGGAGATTGAAACCATGGAGAACCTTAACCGTGTCCTACTGGAGAACGTCCTACCTGCGCACGTTGCAGAACACTTCCTGGCACGCAACTGGAAAAATGAGGTTCGGAATGAATGTTTTCTTTTAATGAGTGCATAAAATTTGAATGTGAAATCATGTTCAGACAAATGGATGTGGAGCGGATACAATGTGCTGGCAAAGAAATATTTCAGTACCTGCGGCTGTTCGCCAAGATCCATTACATCCTTTCTCTTCAGTGACGTGGCGCAGCAGTGCTGTACCTCATGCTTGATTTAGTGGTTTATATAGAAACTGTTAAATGTGTGAATGCATCGTGTTTAGCAGACTCCGTGAGTTATACAAGTATCTAAAGTGTGTCACAGCAAAAGCATTCCATTCTCTTTAAAAACTGTTAACTGCAATACTTTAGCTCAGCTGTACTTTATAAGAAAACTCTTCAAATGAAAATTGGCTTGTGTAATGTGGTATAGGTGACAATCATTTTCTGTTATGGTGGCGAAACATTAGGAGACAGAGAAGGAATGTTTTTTTACTTCCTGTAAACACAATTCTGAAATCATTCTGGCTGTATCCTCGGAATACTTTTCACCACTTTTAAAGGGTCAGGCTTCATATCTGAAGCGAATAAAGAGATGGGGTCTTTTAGAAATGCCTGTGTGTGTGTGTGTGTGTGTGTGTGTGTGTGTGTGTGTGTGTGTGTGTGTGTGTGTGTGTGTGTGTGTGTGTGTGTGTGTGTGTGTGTGTGTGTGTGTGTGTCTAAAAGGGAGTCTCACGTGTGATAGAAAGACTCCGTATTACCAGTCAGCAAACAACTTTTTCTTCTCTTGAACAGCATCCAGGAACAAGAAGCAGCTTTAATGGATTTCTAAGGGACTCGGAAGCCTCCTTTGCCTTGCTTCATTTGTCTGTTTGTTTTATCACTTGTGTCACATCCTTTTTTCTTGTCTGACTAAGAACTGATTTTCAGTGCCATTTATAATCCTAAATGGACACAAAAGAACCTCCCAATGAAATCAAGATGTAACATGAATCCATTAGAAATGAGTCCTCTGTACTTCATCTGTTTAAAATCTGTGGTTGCTCACGTTTTAGCTGATTATTCCATTTGCTTGCTTTGGGGGTGTCTCAGCTAACATCTGTATTGTGTTCACTGCTGCTTTGTATCATGCAGGATCTCTACCACCAGTCGTATGACCTGGTTTGTGTCATGTTTGCCTCCATCCCGGACTTTAAAGAGTTCTACACCGAGTCTGACGTGAACAAAGAAGGATTAGAGTGCCTCAGGCTCCTCAACGAAATCATCGCTGACTTTGATGAGGTGTGTGTCTTTTAATTACTTAACTACTTAGTTATTGATTCCTTTTTGATTAAAATGAGATAAGATGTTTGGTTTCATGCAAACCCCAAAGTCCTCTCTTGATATTTGAATATTCTAAAAGGCCTTGACAAAAAGGACAGTGGCCTAAAAGCAGAAAGTAGCTGTGCATGTTTTTTTATAATCACTGTGTGAGTTTTGTTTTTGTTTCTATGTTCAGTTGCTTTCCAAACCTAAATTCAGTGGCGTGGAAAAGATTAAGACCATTGGAAGCACTTACATGGCAGCCACAGGGCTCAACGCATCACCTGGGCCAGAGTACACATTGCAGGTACACACACACACACACACACACACACACACACAAACACACACACACACACACACACACACACACACACACACACACACACACACACACACGGACACACACTTCTTGTTAAGACATCCATTATCCATCATTTCACATGATTTAATTATTATGCTTGTGCTCCTGCAGGAACATGACAGACAGTACATGCATATAGGTACTATGGTGGAGTTTGCGTTTGCCTTGGTGGGAAAGTTGGACGTCATCAACAAGCACTCATTTAATGACTTCAAACTCAGAGTTGGTGAGTTATATAGCACTGCTGCCATTTGTAATGCAAGTGCAATATAGAAGATTACATTATATACTGTGTTGTGTTTTTGCATTAATTCTATTTCTCAATATGATTGCACTACACATTAATTTTTCTACCCCTATGCTTTGACAGACCCCTCTATGAGAATAGTGAGTAAGGCCCACTATTAAAGAAGCAATGAAAAACCACAGCGTGTAGACCCTAGTCATTCAAACCTTCTCTTTTGCTGGAGTCTGTATTTTTCTGTGGGAGTCATTATCTAAACAGAGTGGTCTGAATACCAGGAAAATATCAGTAAGCATGTAGATAACAGAGGTAGGAAAGCAGGCAGGTCCCAGCTGCCAGCGTGTGGTGAGAGTCAGAGTTCGATACCTTCAACCTGGCTGTGAAGATCTCAGCATGGGACGCTCCATTAACTCAGCAGCGTGCCCGTGTGTGACTGTACAACCCCGCTGCTTCCAGACGGGGCCTAAAATGCTCCATCAGTAAAGGATACAAGTCTCCACCCACTGGGGACTGAACAGAACCAGTGAATTTATGCCTGTGTGCTTCCTGCTCGCCTGTACAACACAGCCATCTCAGACAATCTGGAGGCTGAGTCATGTGCGGGTGAAGAGAGGCCCCGTGGCATGTCAGGGCTGTAAAAAGCTCCGGAGCCTGCTTAGCGAGGGTGCTGAGAGTGCTGAGGGATTAAGGGTTCAGCTCCATTTAGCTTCCACTTCAGCTCATGTTCTGATGAAATCTTGTGAAAAGCTTTGTTTATGCTGAGAGCACCAGGTTTTCCTGCTGAAGGCCTTTTTGAGGTGCAGTCAATAATTAATCAGCAACATGAAAAAAATAAAAATAAAAAATCAAGTATTCCCTATCAAATTCAAGTAAAATGTTTTTGCGGAAAGGTTTAAGATGAGATTACGCTCTAATTAAAACTACAAAGCCTCTATTTTACCTAATACTGCACCAAATAGAGACATTTTGTCAGCAAGATAATGGAATTGCCCTGTGAGGAGATAAACACATTCCCTTGCAACCGCAGCAGAGTCTGAAATGCTTCCTAATGACTTCTTTCTTTGTCAGGTATTAACCATGGTCCAGTGATAGCTGGAGTCATCGGGGCCCAGAAACCACAATATGATATCTGGGGAAACACAGTGAATGTAGCCAGCAGAATGGACAGCACTGGAGTCCTGGGGAAAATCCAGGTATTTTCATGAAAATCCTCGACAGGTTTTGCCTACGTAGCATATTATTCTGTGTGACTCCACGATTCAATAACATACCACATGGTGACTCTGAGGCCATAATTAAACGTAATCGGGTATTTACAATGCTGTAATATATATTACTGCGCTTGTATCTATACATAAACGCAGGTACGAGTCTCCACAAATGATGATTCCTGAAAACTCCGGCCACAGTGGCGATTTGGAAAAACTCTGTGTCTCCGTTTGAATCTAAAGGCGGTTAGGCGGAAATCTATGTCACAATTCTTGATGTTGTGTTTTTTGTGATTCTGTTTGGCTATCATGGCTTCATGATTCCCGTTACACTGCCCCCTACAGGTTTGACATGTTCATAGTAGCTCTGAACCAGGCGTATATGCGGGCCCTTGTCAATAAAGAATTTTGTAATTGTAGAGGGGGAAATATCCGTTTTTGTAAAAACAGGGGTAGGTGTAAACGTAGACTAAATAGGCCAAATGGCTTGATGATGGTGAATGCTTGGCAAGCTGTACGGGCTGTTTCAATAGGCAGTTACAATTGCTTACATAAATAATCATTATAAGGCTCATGTAGACCCCAGATGAATAGGGGAACACTGACTGTATTAATGAACAGTTAAAAAAAGGTACCTTCTCTTGTAAGAGCTGATGCAACAATTCTGGTTACCTAATGCTTTTGTAAATAGGCCTTTAATTAAAAGGAGACTTGTGGCGACAGAACAATCCCATGAGATAATAATTCTGTTAAAAATCACTTGGTTCCATTAAGAGACCCAACAATGGACTCCTGGGTTTCTGAGAAATAGTTAATCTCAGTAAATACACCCCTGATGTTATTGAATAAAGTCAGTTGTGAAAAGCTCTATGAGGCAAAAAAATCCCACAAACCTGAATAATTGTGAGGGCTTATTTGTGTGTGTGTATCTGTAAAAAACGGGTATGGATTTTGGGTCAGAGCATATCTTTATCCAGTTTTGTGGGTTTATTGACACATGTAATTGAATAACTGAAACGCTTTGTACTCATTTACTTTCTTTTATTATATTAGTTAAGTTTGTATTGGGGTATCCCGTCTCCAACTCCCTCGCTGAACATCAACCTTGTCGTATTATAAGTTCAGTAATCAGTGGTTATAGTGACAGCTGGCGCTTGACTACGCACAGCATCTGCATAATAAAAAACTGTTTTTGCATGACAATTCGCCTCCCACTGTCCCACGTTTTGTAATTGCTTGGCTGGTTATTGGACTTATATTATGAAGCTACTCATATATCAACTTTTCTTGATGCATACCACCTGGGACCACTAGATGTCACTGTATGTCAACAGAATGCTGCTAGTGTACAATAAATAAACCTGTTTTACGACTACAGTGACTGGTAGCACAAACTAAATGTGGCCCAAAAGGAACGGCTCCTCAACAGATTTAGGCTAAAGATAATAAAACTTTTCAGGGACTGTCAAAAAGAAGAGAAACTGCTACATCATTTCCTCCAATTTTCTTCTTCTCTCTCTGGCTTTTTTTTTTTTTTTTTTTTTTTTTTTATAGATTTGACTTATAGGTCAGAAAATACAGTACAAAAAAATATCAAACTTTGGGTTCTTCCCATTTCTACCCTCAAGTGTACACAGCCTTGTTTTGGAGACACACAATGGCAGCATGTTTTTATCAATTCTCCAGCAAAATCTCACACCGTAGAAAGCCTCCTCCAATGGTTCCATTTTTAAATTGCAATAAAGAAATATAGAGGATAAACCTCTTTTTTTCCACTGTATGTGCCATTTATGGCAGGAAGGACATCTCATGATCTTAACATCATGTGACATCTTCAAATCTTCTATTGACATCCTGTCTGAGCACTGATAAGATGTAATGGTTTTTCACCTGCATGGCATGTGGCTGTGGAACTCATTCAGTCTTCAGAGGGCTGTATTTCGCTTCACAGCCCGCACACATTTGATAGAGTCATCTGCTTGTGGTGTGCGGCACAACTGCAGAGATCTCAATTGCATTCTGAAATTGCCTGTTAATGTTTTGAGATGTATGCAAAGGAAAGAATGAAGGAATGCTCCACAGATATCCCAAAGCCAGTGTTCATTTATCCTGGTTGATTCCCGTGTTGTTTATACATACAGCTTGCGCCATCATGTGACACTTTGTTCCCTGAAAGCTGCTCTGTGCAGCTCGTATTATAGCTTCATATTTATGCATGTGGTTTATGCATAAATAGCGACAGCACAAGTGACCTTTTTCTCCTAAAGCCCCAAATGACAGCAACGAAAGAAGAATTGTTAGCTTCACCTGACGTACGCTTTGAAGAAAATAATGTACATTTTTAAGTTCATTTTGAAGTTTTTGCTTTTGCCTGCTAAATTTCATTTCAATTTAAAGAAATTATTGTAATTTACTGCCTTTTTTTCCCTCTTGTACAGAGCTGAGTACTTTTCCACACAGGAATCTAATGTAAAAAAAGAAAAAAAGAAACAAAACCAAACTGTTGTTACCTATGTGGTTCTCCCTGCAGGTGACGGAGGAGACAAGTCGGATCCTCCTGACCCTGGGCTACATGTGCTCCTGCAGAGGCATCATCAACGTCAAAGGCAAAGGAGAGCTCAAGACCTTCTTTGTGCATACAGAAATGACTCGCTCGCTCTCCCAGGGGAATGTAATGCCGTAACACTGGTTCAGAGTATTCTGAATTCGTACTGGCACAAAAGCAGACTTTTATCTCAGATGGAAGAGGTTTGATCTTCTCACTCTGGGTTCAACAGAAACCAAGAATGAGGCGTGAAGAAATCAGATTTCGGCTGCAAGGAGGAGACGAATCTGAGTTTACTGTTGCATTGCAGATGACCTTTGCCACAGCTGTAGTATACAATTTGTCACTTATGTATGTAAGTGTAGCATGTACAGCAGATAGGCAGTAACGACCCATCTCCCCTTCAAAAAAAAAAGGAGAAAAAAAAGCATACTTATCTTTGAATGTTGAAGGTAGAAATGCCATACGGGAAAAGTCAGAAGTAAAAATGTATGTAAAGTCAAAGAGGAGAAATTCAAATATGTCCACATCAGCACACAGACGGTCAGCTCTGTGAGGTTTGTGTCGGTCACTTTATCGTGGAAACCCCCGACTCAGTAGAATGCATGAAAACTGATCTTGCTTCACAGCAATCGTTTCAGTTCGGATGCCAGATGAAATCCAGTTGAGCATTTGATGGCACGAATAGGAGTAAATAGGGAAAGTGAACCACGTATCAAATCCCAGTTAAACCACAAGGTGTACAATTTGTATATCACGACATCTACCAGGTGGTCTATCACTACGAATGGAAATTGATTAGAAAAACAACCGATGAACATATTATGATTTTCATACAAGGCCAGGTTATCCAAAACAATCTGCACTTATAACATCTTGTCCGCGTGTTTTATTGAATATCTTTGAATATATTTTCTGTGATACGATGACAACATGAGATCAAGGGCCAGATGAGTAAACATTTTGTGGTTTTTACAAACAAAAACATGAAAAATGGCATTTCCTGTTAACCATGCTGAAACATAGCAAACTTTTGCTGAAGGACTCACACCCAAAATGTTTTCCTTTTTTTTTTTTTTTTTGAAAGCCAGCAGACATCCAATTTACAAACTAAATGAAACATTTTGCATCCCCTCCCCATTTGATCAAAGCACTTTTTACCAGCCTGATTTGTAATGATACTGCATATTCAATCAGTTTCACAACGTCTATGGAAAAAGCAGACAGACAAATAGCTTTATGAATCTACGAAAAGAAAAAAAAATAAATTCCATATTTCTCAAAGCATCTATTGTGTTTGATGCACAGATCTTTGCCTCCTACAGCTGAAAGTCATGCTGGAATACTGCATACAGGACATGATGAGATGGTTTCAGTGTCAAGATTTTCTTTTGGAAAATCCAGGCTTCACCTGTGTACAGGGTAGGTTTAGAGTGTGTGTGGTACGGTGGTTTTTGTAAGAAAAGAAAATACTACCAAAAGTGTTTTGATGTTTTGATGATGCTCTAATTTTTTTGTTTTTTTTGTATAAAAATAAAATTTCTATGTATTTCAGTTCTAGTGAGTGTTGTTTTTCAGCTGCTGTGTTGTAGAGTGACACGATTCAACTGCACTGCATTTAGATTGGCAGGAGAAAATACTTTAAATAAAGTGGGTGGCGTTCGACTGCCGCATCACAGCAGTGGACTAAAATGCGGACTTTAATATAATGGGCACCTCACAGTGAGAATCGGCCCTCTTTGCTCGCTGACTTGATGTTCGCCAGCGCTCTCTGCTGAGCACAGGATCAGATACAATATGTCTGAACTCATCAGTAACTAATAGGCTGAATCATTGAATGCAGGAGCACTGCTTGGGTAATGTCTTCTTCGTGCTGTGTTGTCCATTTTCAATTAAATCTTGCATGTCCAACTCCAATTGAGTACAGCCAGGGGAGGCGCATTGAAACTGATAATGACATGATTAGTGGCCATGTTGCTTTCAGGTGAAAAGCTTGAATCTGAAAATGTGATAGAAATAGAGGGCCTCTCTCTTGATATCAAACAGAGTGCATTCACTTCTGAAAACCAAACAAAAACTACCAGAAATACTGAAATTACGCGAGCATGTGAGGACATTTACAGATGACCTTTTCACAGTGCGGCTGTCTCTGCAGACTCCGTCCTCTGACTTTGAAACAAAGAATGCTGACATGACATTTCCAAATGCGCGAATCTAAGTTTTGGCCATGGTTGGACTAGACTAAACCCATCATTTGACCTTAACTCCTGACATTTACAGCACTTAAGTGAGTTACATCAACACTTGAGGCATCAATATGTCTTTCTTCTCGCAGTCCTCTTCACATTATCTAAATTGACTTAATGAGTTAAATCATCTGCTTTTGTTTTTGTTTTTTTATCTATGAAGAATCATACTTAAAATAGAAGTTACCATGGTAACAGCTGTATATCCTACATACATCCTTGTGAGCACTTTGCAAGATATTCATTAGAAGGTGATAACGTCTGTATGAGTCACTGTTTGTCAACATGTAGCTGTTATTTGACATCACAGAGAAGCGCCACACCCCGTAGGATCCAGTGCTCTGCAGGAAGGGACGTTTTCAGGTCTACAGCTGCAATGTAATTAACATCTGTCCGGATCGGCTTCTTGTAGATCGGACAGGAGTAGAGTCGGGAATCCTTCACCCCTGCATCAAAGAAAAGCATCACTTAAATATCCATGACAGTTTGAAGTCATGATCATAAATGTGATATTTCTAACGGAAACTGATATGTGGTCAAACTGTCTCCCCAATAAACGCCTTAGTAGCATGATTTAGCCCACTAAAAGTTAGTGAAACACTTGAATCAGTGTGGAGATGCCACATGGACACCCAGCAAAACAGCTGTTTTGATAAAGCCAAAATCTTCTAAAATCAATCAAATTAGTATTCATATACAGAAACATCCCTCTATTGTGCCTTCCTGTGCTCTGCATCACACTCATCCCCAGCGGGCAGCCTTCTTATGGGAAAATCTGGGAGGGGACGTGGTGTAAACAAACCATATTGCACACATAATGTGATCATCGATTAATTTCTGAAGCAGCCTTGCTTGCAAGTGTCCATAGAGGGCCGTCTATCCACAGCATGTCTGAATATACTGTAGTCCGGCCTCATCCAGAACAAACAAGTACTGCTGGTAATCTATTCCCAGACAAAATAAATACCACTTAGTCTGCTTGACATTTAAATGTTACATCCATCAAGTGACTGTGTGGGATGCAAACATTGAGGAAGAGAGACGGAAAGATCCTTTTAAAAACAGACAGGATTAAAGCCAGTGTATTGTGAGATTACGATCGCCCCGATGTGTCCTTAAGTGATAAAACTCACCGCTATTCTCAGCGTACATCCTGATCACGGGCATCATTTCAAAGAGGACTTTAGGTTTGGAGTCAGTAAGTTTGCAGCTCCGGCGGTCCCAGCCCGCTCCCTCCAGGTAGAGGCCGTAGACGTACACTCCCTCTGTTGGTGGTTGGGTGATGTCATCCTTCATCCACCTCGTCACCTCGTTGCACAGTATCATGCGGTCCAAAGTCCAGCCTTTGTTCGCCCGCGTGATCTCCTGGATGTGCATGTACAAAAATATGAGGGGTTAAGGCAGAAACGTGGGAGCTGCAAACCCGGCAGCATGCATGAATGACAGGGATGACACTTGGCAACTCTTTCCCCACACACACAGAAAAAAAAAAATCAATTTTGATAAAAGGGTTGTAATATAAGTACAATGGTGTATGGCAGATAAGTGCACTCCGTCTTAGACATTGCTTTGGAAGATACTGTGGCAACAGAAAGAGGGAGATGGAGATGGTGGTGATGGTGGTGGGGGGGGGTCACGACACAATAAACACACGAGATGTGAGTATTGTATCCCTTCACCAATTTTATTTTCATCTACGAAGAGAGAAAAAACAGGCAAAAGCTTATTGGGCATGATTAGACAAATAGGGCTTGGATAGTAATGACAACGGTAGATACACCACAGACCTTCAAAAGACAAGCCATCTTTTTCAAGCACATGACACACAGTGGGAACAGCTCAGTCCGTGACAGCAGTAGGGGATGATAAAAGCTGTGCAGCCCTCAGTATTCAAGCTGTTTGGTAGGGCAGGGTCGATATATTTGGGAACCAACAGCAGCCTGATAAATCCCTGCTCAGCTACTTACAGACAACTGCATCCAAAATATTTTCAATTTGTATTAGAAACCTGTGAATTAGAAACATGTACTTATTATTGACCTGCCACTACAGAAGAATTACGCTATTATGTGAAAAGATTTGTTGGGCAAGACAACACACACGCTCACATGGCAATTCAGAGTCAGCCTTCAGTCTCATCTGTGTGGGCTATGAGATCAAACTGGATTACCATGAGAAAAGGAAGAACATAGAAACTGTCCTGCGTCATGTTTCATCTCTTGTGTTCTTCACATTCTGACTCTTGCCACCCGGGTATCAACAAAAACGGTGAGATTTCGCTTCGTTTGGGCCTTTCATTTACACATAAACGCTGTGAATCTCCACAAACGATGATTTCTGAAAACTCTGACCACAGTAGAGATTTAAAAAAAAAACCTCTATGTCTCCGCTTGCATCCAAAGAGACGGAGATTTACGTTATAATATGCGGCGGAAGCATCATTCATTTCCAGTTTGAACACTGTGATGAAAATAGAAACAGTGAATGCATTGTGCTTTATTTGTTTTTTTATTTTAACGCCACATTTAGGAGGAGCTCCACTTGTTTATCGTAAATAACAGAAAATAACTTGTGCCATTTGTGACGTCTGGTTTTTTCCAGGACTCTGATTGGCTAGCATGGCTCCTTGCTTCTCGTGGCACTGCCCCCTACAGGTTTGGCATGCTCATAGCAGCTCTGAACCAAGTGTATTTGCGGGACAGTGTAAATGAAGCATTTTTTGCAAAAGATCGGGTGCAAATGAAGATTATTTTGTAAACAATCAGGTGTAAATAAATTTTTTTTGTGAATGATCAGGTGTAAAGGAAAGTTTGATTTTGTAAACAATCAGGTGTAAATGAGGATATTTTTTTATTGTAAACATAGAGGGGAAAATATACGTGTGATGTGTGAACGTGGCCTCTGTCTTTCATTTCAGGCTCCTTGACTTCCCCTCCTCATGTTAGATCGCTGTTCCCCACCCTGATTTCTTCCACCTGTGCCTGAGTGTGAGATTGTCTTCACCTGGTAGCTTTGGTATATATTGGGCATCTTCTGTGGGCTCTGGTTGTCAGTTTATCTGTATTCCTGTGGCTGTCTGAGTTCTTGGACTTTCCAGTGAACGTCCGTTCTTTCTCTGGTGCTCTTGTGAAATTTTCTTTGGGGGGTCTTTTGGATTTTTTGTTTTGCCATTTAATAAAAAAAGAAAAAAAGAGCTTTTCTTCCACCCACCGTGGTGTCGGGCATATTGAGTCCTCTCCTCAATTAAGACTCAACTAAGAGAAACCTGGTTGAATCCATGACCTATGACGATAAACATGTCTACATCTAAAAAGAAGAAATGGCATATATCAAGTGTACTATATATTTTAAAGTGTATCGTTATTATTATTAGAGGCAAGAGCCATGGTTTGGATGAAGGGGAGTTAGGTATTGATTTGCATCACAAATAATAATAAATACAATTCTCTCCGACTCCATGAACCTAAATGGGACTCACTAGAAAAACATGTCCTCTGTCACATTATGCATGCGTGCACGTGTGCTGCGTTTGCATGTGAGCACATGCTTGTGTATTTGTTTGCGTGTGTCAAGCATGGCCGTGTGCCTGCCCCTCCCTCTGCGAGCCATCTGTAGGGAGGTAGCTGGATGCCATGTGTACCTGTCTCATAGCTGTCAGGAAGCCCTGCGGGTTGAAGAAGCCTGTCATCCAGAAGCAGTTGGGCCGCCCTTCAAAGATCCAAGCCTGGAACTGGCGGTTCCGCTCAAGCAACTCTGTGAACCAGAAGCCCAGGGTGCTGGAAGCCCATGATGCCTGAAAAACAAGAACAGCAACCACAAACAACAACATGAATAAACACCACACAGAAGACTGTCATCCAGGTAGATCAGATTACAAGACGAAGGGAGGCCAAATTCAGACTGCGAGTCATGTTGCTGAAGAAAAAGAGGCTTCAGCACACAGAGAAAAATTATCCAAAAAAGATGATGGTACTGAAGCCATTCAAGCCTGAATTAAACTAATGATGTAATGTTTGTGAGCGCACGGCTTGATTGCCAATGGAACGACTGAAATGGAAGAAGCGGGAGAAGTCATGCCAGGTCACACTTCTTGGTCATTTGTTTCTGCTCCCTTTCCATCACTGTTAATATTCCTGCATTTCCTCAAGCAAAGCAAATTTCACTATTTTCATTCATCACAGAAATGGATTTGTGCACTGTGCATACAGTTTGAAAATAAAAGCACTTCAATGAAGGCTCCAAGAACCTGTTGCTGTGGGCTAAACACCAATGTTTTGATTGATAATCGTGATATGCTCCTCTCTTGTGAGCATAACTTGTCTGAAGATATCGGGAACAAACATAAACACTGAAGACAATAAATACCAACAGACAAATGATACCTGCACTCATCTGAGATATCATTGTGCTTTGAGGCTCTCTAAAATGACTTGTTAGTATTCTTCATTACCCTTCAGTACATGTTGATAGAAACAAAAATTCTATCAACGTGACTCATTTAAGTATTTGTCAAACTGAAAAACAGCTTCACATTCAGAGTGGGGTCTGTGTATTTTTGATTTAATTTGTTTCTGTTTTGTTGATGCTTAAATTCAGGGTCATTTTTCAAACAGACCTTCTTCCAGCGTGCCGGGATGCGTGCATCGTACATGCAGTCCAGGGCATCTCGCAGATTCTCACTCATGATGATGGTTCCATCAATGGCGAGCTTGAGGTCAGTCAGGGTGTTTCGAACCAGAACCAGGACTCTCTGCATCCGATCAATCTCCTGGCGCAGGAAAATGTTCATGGGCTCAAAGGGTCCCATTTTCTGGAGATGCTCTCTTACCTGGTTTAGTTACATCAGACGAGATAAAACTTTAATGAAGTGATCAATGATGCATGGAGACAAGATGCATGGTTCTACACAGATATACTGAATAACAGGCAAAGGAAGTTGTGATATCTGTATCATATGATTGAAATAATTACAACCATAGGCGCCAAAATATGTTTTCTAGGCTTTAGTGAATGAAAATGGCAATATTAATACATATAGCCACGATATAACCCAGATTTAATTTGATTTGAAAAGTTTATTTCGGACATGTCGGAACAATATAAAAACAAACCAAAAAATGAATTTCTATGTACATATTCACCGGACACTCTGTATATTCATAGGGACTAGAAAAAAAATAGTAATTCGAAATATAAATTATATATATATATATATATATATATATATATATATATATATATATATATATATATATATATATATATATATATATATATATATATAAATGAGTCGTAGTATAAGAAATTGAAAGAAAAAACCCAACAAACTGTAGAAATGGTGAGCTGTCACCCACGTCAGTATTATATGTATCTCTGTGCTTTATGCCTCAATCCTCAATCTAAAATATCTTGTCAACATGGAAAACCTGCTCCCTGTTTCCAGTTCCTTTTATACATTGTACATAAAGACAGAAAGAAAATGCTTTTAGGCAATGCAGAGACAGTTTTCCATGACGTGCTTTGCACCTCAGCTCAGAAAGTCACATCATCACCTCGCTGTTCGTAGTGGGGAAAAAATAAAAATAAAAAGCGGGTCGGATTTATTCTCACACCATTTATCTATTTCTGCTCTATTTTTACGACCGCCATCCTGATCACACTTTCTCCCTCTTTGCCTGCGCCACAGCAGCAAGAACAAAGGAACAGTGCACATGCTGCTTCACAAGAGGCATACGCTTCCCTGAGGGTGCGCACGGCGTCTGCATGCACACACACACACACACCGCCTATGCTCACTCACTTCAAAAGGTACGTAGTCAGCAGGAAGTTTCTCCAACATATCATCAGCAAGCCTGGACACTGCAGATTCTCTGGTTTCCCCCCCGCCTGATGAGCTGTCCTTCGGCTGAATGCTGAGGATGGTGTCCAGGACATCTTTAGCCAGTTTGCTCTGGAAGGTTATGTCCGCATTTGGGTGAAGGCCAAACACCTCTGGAGTATCGTAGGCAGGAAGACCCTGTGACAGAGCCACAACAGAGGTCAAACCTTTGGATAAAAAAATATCTTTAGACAGATATGGCCTTAAAGTGTTCCACCTGGGTTTTTAATATGACTGCTGTGAGAGCCCCAGGAGCCCCAGGTGCAGCTTATTGCTTTACTCTGAACCTGCCGATACCCACTTTTAATACACCTCTCTAGATTATCTTTGTTTATGCAGGTGGTCTCAAGTTTCACACAGGTATATCCCTGCACTGCCGATTTTTTCCCTTATCTAATCTTTTTCGTTACACGTAGTGCCACCGTCAACTGAAGGGAATCATCATGTGGGAGCAACACAAAATAGATTCCCGCTAATGCCTTCCAATCACATGAGCAAGCCAAATGCTTTGCATCCCCAATGTTTGACCTATGTGGCAGCTGTAGCATTTATGTCATTATTAGTTAACATCCCTGGTGTAGAAAGGTACTCAAAATGACTGACGTACACTAAACAGATAGAGAGAAGATCAAACCAAGAGCCACACTGGCCTGAAATATCCCAACCCTTTTACAGTGTGTCTACATCACTATGCTGTTTAAATTAGGCCCATAGAGACTTGTTAGCAATCCATTCATTGGATCTTGTGTTGGCGGAAGGAGCCATCTATAGTGTACAAGGCAGTGTGTTCCCAGGTCCACAGCTGAGTCCCACAACACTGGACAGATCAGCTTTTGCCCCTCGCTGTGGTCATTTATTTTCTCGTAGGGGAGTTTACCTTTGTCCCTGTCTGTCTGCATTTAATTTGAATGCACACACGCTCGTATTGTGCTCTGCAACACATTTTGTCTCTGTAGATCAAGGGTGAATGTGGCCGCCTGCCTCGGACAGAAAAAAAAAAAACCAGAGGGCTGTTAGCAAATTTTCATGTGTGCATGCACTCTGCTTGAGTCGAATTCTGTTCTCTGTGAGTGTTTCCTTTCTGTATGTGTGTGTTCTCCAAGGCTGTGTTTGTCATTCTCTATTTGAGAGGTAGCACAGAGGAATAAGCTTGCTGAGCCTGGCAGCGATGAGCATCCATCATAATGAAACTAGCTTTAATGAAACAAGCGCAGGAACTGCCCCCAGGCATACACACACTCGCTCCAGACACACAGTCACACCAGTTAGGCACAGACAGAGCAATCATAAATCATAAAAATTTTCTGTAATAAAATGAGAATTCTTGCATTGTGTTTGAAATCACATGTGGAAGTTTGGTTTTACGACGTAAACAGAGAATGTCAAGCTCATTCACAAACCTCATCGCTTCACTTGTGTTTTTTTGGATGCAAGAAACTGTCAAAAACTAAAATCCGGCAATATCGCAAGTTATTAGCCTAAATAGATAACCCCATCTGCTGCAGATTGATATTAGGTTAGTTGATAAAAGAAAAAACAAATCATGCTTTTCTTCGTGACTATTTAGACATCAATGGAGGTGAATAATCTGTGAAGGAAAACACTTAACATTGCAATGTGGAGGATGACTTTAAAATATCTATAAACCCAAGTCTTGGGGCTCTCTGTTGTTATACATCTCTGAACTATACCCTTGCTAATAGAATAGCCTGCTTGGCTTGATTTCCCCCTATCAAGCATGACAAATTATTTTAGCCAGCCAAAAATACATAAAGATATACAGCATGTGGTACATAAACTGCAGAAATCCCACAACATTAAAAATGGAAGAAAATGTGCTTCCAAAGTGATTTCTCATACTTTAGTGGGAGATGTCAAAGGGGATGTTATCCCTTGTGATCATTGCAAGCTATGACATTTAGAAAGGAAGTCAATAGAGGCGCTTGGGTTAGTTACGCGTAGATCAAGGTGCTTAGCAAATTATTGGCAGGATTAGTGTCCTCTCCTGCTACTCAAGTGCTGGTGGGATTTTATTTTTTTAAGTCACTGATGATAACCTATTCAGTCACTATAGAAGAGCTCTATTGGTCTATTGCAAGATGAATCATGAACACATTCATAATGCTTTACAAAACCTGTAGTTAATGCTCATAATATATATATAAAATTTGTTATTAGCGCTATATGGCAAAGTGACAGCAGTGTTATGTGGAGGAATCTAAAGTCCTGAGATGTATATCAATATTACTCAAATGATTATGTTCGAAAGTAGTAAAGCAATCTTATAACAAATAAATCAAACCATTTGACCTGTACATTGTCACAGAAGGGATGCTTTGAATTTATCTGTTTTTTTTTACATTGACATTTCACTTTGAGTAAGCGAATACTGTTACCCCAAACTATTGTGCCAAGTTGAATAACTTTAAACAGTACTGACACTTTCCAAACTCAAAATGTCATGCCATGGCATATCATTGATATTTATTGGACATTATCTTCAAAGTTCTGAGACTTTAAGGTAACAAAATCATCATATATTACATTTATCTAAAAGGTCTAATTCAATCACAGGTTTAATTTTTCTATTACATTGTATTGCAGCAGTTCAAGTTTTGTATTGACCTGGACTGCAGTTTCCTCTATGTAACACGGTTGTCGTTTAGGTTCACAACAATGCAGCAATGAGCTCATAACACATGACCACAACATTAAAACACTCATGATACACTATACAATAGACTATAGAAGGTCAGGATATGCAGTCATGTCTTCACACACTTACACACTGTTATTGTTTGAACTTTTTGGTTTCAGTCACTTGTATTTCCATGAAAACAAAAGCCTTAGTTTTTTTTCTCTATATACAGACTGCATAGTCTACCATAGTCTGCTGCAGAGAAGTAACTGACCTGAATGTACGTTAGATACTGGTCGACGCTGGAGCACTTGGGGATGCTGTAACCATTGTAGAAGTGGAAGGCAGGTCCAAACATATCCTCACTGAACCACACCTTGGCAAAGGTGTTGAGGAGGCGTTTGTCGTAGTCATCAGTCACACGACCACCGTACTGAATCTCTCCAATCATGTAGCGCACTGTGTTCCATGACACACCCTGAGAAGATATCATAAAGGACAACAGATGCAAAGACTTGTAATGTAGATGTCTTGTGCACAGAGAGAAGACTCCAAGAGAGAACAGTGAGGACTACAGTTTCTCATGTTAAACCTGTAACAAGGTAGTTCTTGTGCCTGTCTCTTTAAGAGGTGAGGCGCAAAGATTACTATCCAATGGTGTCTTCTTCCTCCGCCCGATGTTCAGCACGTACCTAGTCCCACACTGTTACATACACAAAAATCAGATCAAATCATGTGTAAAATTCAGGCATGGTGTGCTATGACTTTTGATAACGAAAACTCCCTCTTCAACGCCATGAGGTTTTGCCATACTTTCACCTTGGGATGTCATTCAACTCTTTAAAAGTTGCTGCATCCGTCCTCTATTCAGAGGTAAAAACATCCTTTTCCTATCTTCTACCAGTTTTAAGCTGTGAACCTTTAAGTTTGATAACGTCTTCAGTAGTTTTTGGACTTCAAACCGGAGTGGAAGGGCTGAGCTAAAGTGACAGTTGAATAAGCGTTTTAGCTTATTCACATATTAATGTGTGCTATATGAACAAGCTAAAATGCTAACATGCGCTATACAGAGGTGGAAAGAGTACTAAAATATTCTACTCAAGTGAACTGCAATTGCTTTGATAAAATTGTACTCAAGTACAAGTAAACGTACTAGTCTAAAAATTAACTCAAGTAAAAGTAAAAAGCAGGTCATGTAAAATGTACTCGAAGTAAAAGCTACTTGGTTACTTTTTTTGACAGTGGGAGAAAGGTCTCCTGATGAGTACAAGAAGGACACATTCTTTATCAAAGGAACAACTATACAAATTCAATTGCAATGGCAATGAAATAGTCATCAGGGATGACAAAGCTTCTGATAAGAGAGAGAGGGAAACAGTCATCAGGGACAAAGAGAGCTGTGGGAAACAATGAAGATGGATGGAAACTGCCGTTAAACCCCAAAAAAGAAGAACAGTTTAGCTTTTTTCAGGAAATACAACCTTTTTCTAGTTCTTGTGCCTGCTTCTTTAAAAGCGAAGGCACAAAGATCACTATCCTTTCCCATTAAATGTTACTGATCCGTCCTCTATTCAGTTGTGAGCTTTTTCCTATCTTCTTCCAGTTTTCAGCTGTGAGCCTTTGTTTGATAATGTTTTCAGCTGTTCTTAGACTTTACAGTGGGAGTAGAGAGGAGTGACAATTAATGGGAAAGGGTTTCTACTAAAACTAAAAAAAAAAAAAAAAAAAAAAAGTCTGTCTCTCCCGTCCTCGAGGCCACATTTCTCAGTCAATCTTATCATATTATACATCAAAACATCGCTACAGGCCTTGTGCTTCTAATCAGGGGCCACTTTTGTCTGTAACACGAATGGTTCACTCAAAAAAGATGCATTTGTTTGCAGCAAGTGTCAGATTTCTTCCCATGTACTCCCATATATTTTTGGGAGACATTTTTTCGCTGGAATCCAAAAGTGAAGACTCTTGTGTCAACTGTTTGGTCCAAAATGGAAGATCCTACAGACATGAGAAGCTGACAATAATGCCTCTGATGTTTACAGTTCAACATTTTTTCAGAGCGGTCTCATGGTTCTCAAAGCATGATTATTTGTTCAAGCCCTCCTATTCCATTGGAGTCCTGCTTTCTAACTGTGGCAGTTGCTCTCGCATCAACTCTCCGTCAGCGGCACCTTGTTTCCTTGGCAAACACACACACACACACACACACACACACACACACACACACACACACACACACACACACACACACACACACACACACACACACACACACACACACACACACACACACACACACACACACACACACACACACACACACCTAATCTAGGCTAGATAATCTAGCTGGCTTTCAAAATTAAAGCCCCCAAATCCTTCAAAATAAAAGTCCTATCATGCTACTAGTAATCACCAGTGAGAGTTGCGTGTGATGTACATTTTCTAGTTTATAAACATTGTAGACATTTCACAGAATCAGTGCCTCACTGGGAGGGAGTGCATTCATGATGATGTATTTAGTAAAAAAAAAAAGTGAGGTGCAAAATGTTCAGTTCCTCAATCAGTACCTTTTGGTTAATAGCTATATCCTCATTTATTTTGTAAACTAACAATTATTCACTACATAGAATGTAAGAGAACACAGTTTTGTTTTAATTTATAAATGGAGAGTTGGAAGACTGTGATGAAGAGACAAAAAAGAAACCCAACCTGCTGTACAACACACATTCTCCCATTACTATTAACGGAGAACCAAGATGGAGAAACACTGCTGAAGGCTAACATAGGTATGCAAGGCAATTTATTAATTAACATTGGAAGTGTTCACCTACTTTTTTGATGTCCATGTCATCCAGGTGGTTCTGAACGAATTGGACAGTGGCATTAAAGTCAGCCTGGTTAAACTCATAGGGGATGTTCCATCCCAAAGGGCCATATTTCCTCCTCTCCTGTACTGTACTATGAAGAAATGCTACTCCATACAGCATTGGCTTCCATGGTACCATGTTACTGACATCCAGAAGGTCCTGGTTTATACCTGGTGAGGGACATATTGAAGAATACACAGGGAGTTAGTAAGACAAGAGAGTTGTCTGCTGAGATTACCATTCGAAACTACAGCCGAAAGTATTACAGCCATAAATAGTTAGATATTTAAACACAGCAGCCACGAAAGCAAGTCATGGTAACATTATTACATGGGGAGCAAATCCCACGGTAAAATCCCTTTGCAGTGACAATCCTATATCTCTAATGGAAAAAATAAATAAAAACTGATTATGGTGAAAGCAGCAGACAAATGCAGTTGCTAATTGTGGTTCGGATACAAGAGCTTGGAGATAAGAATGCACAGAGACTTTCAGTTGCCCCTCGAGACTCTCTTGTATTTCCATATGAGTGAGGAGACGGCAGCTGCTTCATGCATATTAAATATGCCTCTGTTTCCTTAAAATTTGAATACTCAAACTCAAGTTTCAGCTTGCTTAAAAATTTCAGAACCTTTCCTCAAGGTACTTGGGTGTAACAATGAATTAAACAACAAACAGGTGTTCTTGCTCGATTGTTTTAATCTGCATGCTTTCCCCCACAACAGTATAGGATTGAAGGTTTCACTATGTATCTGTAGCTATAAATTAGCAGTATGTGCAGTTAATACAAAGCAATCACAATAAGGCACATCATTAGTCACAGTGGTTTAGTGGTTAGATCTCTTGTCTCGAGGCAACAGTAACCCTATTTTGAATCTGAACTAGAGAGGCTTTTCTGTGTAAACTTTCTGTGTAAACTTTCTGTGTAAATTTTACATGGTCTCTATGTGCAATCATACGTTTTCTTCTGTTATATTCTGAAGTAAAAAAAAAAAAAAAAAATGGATATATTTCTGTCATCTTTTTATTTCTTTATTTTTTTTTGTAAATCTCCTCTCTCTCACTTAAAGCCTCACTATCCAATTCACTCAGTGTGATAAGATCAAAATCAATCTGTGACACGCTTAACAAGGCTAAAACACCATATTGATTCAGGATAGAAAGTCTGAATTTCAATTCCTGGTGTAACCTCAGCAGTGTCATCTCATTTGGTGAAATAATCGATGAGGAACAATGAGCCACTGATTGCGGGATATAGTACTTTGTGGAAACCAGATCCTACCGACATAGGTCCTTTTCAGGCCTGCCTTGAGGCCTTGTGGTGGTTCATTGGTAAACTTGATGGACATCTGCAGAAGTGTGATGGGGAAGTGTCTGTGGGCCTCGGTGGTCATCCAAAGACGGAAAGTGTCGTTGACAAAGTCGGTCTCCGTCACTGTGTCCATTAACTCATCCATGAAATCTAGACCCAGATGGCAATTCTGCAGTAAGGCCCAGCCACCCTGAGGATAATATTCAAGATTTTCAACCATGTCAAGAACATTAAAGACATGAGTTGAGGCTCTCCAGAAATGTCACCTCAAATGCACTGTTTCTGCTGCTGCATTAAATGGGACACAAAGAGCTTTTTTTGGACTCACATTAGCCATGGTCTGCTGCAAGAGCTTGCGAGCATGAACCTCTTGTCCTTGTCCCATGGAGACATATCGGGTCTCAATCTTAAGTTTCTTCCCCAGTGCAATAATGGAATCTGTTGGATCCGAACCCATTGAAAGGAAGCAGATGAGAGGTGTTCTTGGGTCTGATTCCTCCCACATCTTCTCCAGGTCAAGAATAACCCCTTCAGTGTACTTGTCTCCCATTGCATCCATTATGTATTTACGGGCCTGGAGGAAAAACATAAATAAAACTGAGAAAGGTAGCAGTGATTGTTTACTGTTTTGTCTTACAAAATCCTCAAACACCGGGAGACACACACACAAAAAAAAATTAAATAACTTCACTTTCTAAAAGGCTTGTGCCTGAATGAACCCTTCAAAGGTATTTTTCTTAACTGGCTTACTGTTCGGCCAACAGCAAAAACTGAGGTCAGACGAAGTAAACTGCTACATTGCAAAAGCAGCAAAATAACTCCCACTCTGGGCTTGTTTGTACCAGAACTATCCATTTGCCATTGTAAATAATTAGTAACAGTAATTTTGGGTGGAATTTATTTCCCTGAATCTGTGCCACAATTTAGTTGATAGAGAACTTTTGGATAACAGATGAGATAATACAATAAATGACTACATTCAGAGTTATTAATTGTTTTTGGTTCTCGTCTCACCTTTACACATCTTTCTCTACATACAGTCAAAAGGAGTCTGCACTGAAATAGGGCAATCCAGGTGTATCAGAGCTTGTAATCTTAAGTCATAATGGTGTCAGCTGTATTAACAAGTCATTTTAATGACTGTTTATTCATGTGATGACCTCAAGGTTCCGACATCAAAAGTAAATTTTCTTTGCAACTTGGAAAATAGTGCTGAATAAATTTGACCACACTATGACATATTTACTTATTTAGAAAGTTGATACAACTGAAAGAAAAAGTCTAAATGTAGTGTGTAGAAGCTGCTTAGAGAAGCAACGATATCCTAGTATGTGGACCCAAATAGCAATGCATCTACTGTAACCTGTGCGATAGTCCTGTCGGGACACCAGCAGCGTATGAGGAGCAGCCGTCTGAAACAGTCCAGGGTCTGATCATAACCGTTTGGGATCACCTCCTCCTCCGGGGCCTCCTTATCGAACCAGGATTTCCACTGCTTCTCATTACGACTTATCTGAGAAGAAATGTACAAATATCCTAGTCACAGCAAATACGAACAAAACACAAATAAGCAACTTTAATTGCATCCCATTACACCAAATCTAGATGGAATCATTGATAACACAAGTACATATAACTAGAAGAAAGAAAGTTATTCAAATAAAGACACACTGATGGTATCGAAATGGATTCATTAGAAGCTGAAATGAAAAGGCAAGGAACAAATGTACCCTCCGTTATTCTTAAATATTAAAATGTATTCAGTCTGTACTCCGCTAGATGCCAGCCACAAATTGTCCAAATTGTCCTAATATGCATAAAAACCATAATGACCATGCGCCTGTCTGTACCTGCACAACATGTTTGGGTGTTGATGATGACCAATTTTCTCCTATGATGTTTTTCTTAAAAAGACAGGCTGAAAAATAGTTTAGTAATACCCAACAGAACTGGACAACAAGAGGCGGATGATACAGTATATGTACGATAACCACTTATTGACATGTATCAGGTTGTAGTAGAATCTTCTGATTTTCAAAGTGTCACATGAGTTTCTACACTGATACAAGAGATTTTTGTGTTAACTCCATTAAAACACAACGTGTCTCCAAAGTGTTAGGTGAAGGTGCAACATCGCAGCGTGTGCCAATATAAAGTCACGTCACATGGACAATTTATTTCTACGTTTAAAAGCACACAGTGAACCAGGTGAGGAAAACAAAATCAAACTGTATAACCAGAAGAATAACCAGTACAAGAGCTGGTGGGTCATGAGATTTGTCCATTACTACTCTGCTGTATTTGTCATATTTTGAGTTTGGGACTTGTAGTCTCCTTCCCACTTGGCATCTCCTTCCACAGTTCCGCTGATGACACACAGCTATACATTCAGACTGACCCCTTCTCTCCAACAGCTACACCACCCTCCATAGCTCTGTGCCTGGAGGAGATAAAGGTGTCGATGACTGAGAACTTTCTCCAGCTAAACAGCTCCAAAACTGAGGCCATCCTTATTGGCACTCACCACCAAATTCAGTCTTCTCCTATTGCTGCCATATCCATCCTTGGTCAATACACACAACTATCCAAATCTGTCACAAATCTGGGGGTTAAATTTGACCTTCAACTTTCCTTTGATGCCCACATCCAACACCTCTACAAGATCTCATTCTTTCACTTTTGCAACATCTCAAAACTCCGCCCCTTCCTCTCCCTTGCCGACGCAAAAAAGCTGGTCCACGCCTTTATCTCCTCCGGGTTCGACTACTGCAACATACTCCTCATCGGGATCCCCAGCAGGAGTCTCCGACATTCAGAACAGCGCTGCCAGGGTCCTGATGAGGGTGCATAAATATGAGCACATCCTCTGTTCCCTACACTGGCTCCCCATCAAACAACAAATCGACTACAAAATATGTCTCCTCACTCAATAATGCCTCCATGGTACTGCCCCACCATGGCTCACAGAGCTCCTAACCCCCAACACCACCAGCAGACCGCTCCACAGTACAGACAGTAACCGCCTCCGTCCGCCCAAAACAAAGCTGGGGGACAGGGCCTTCCACGTTACAACCCCCTCCCCCCCAAATTATAAAGATATTTTAAACTTTTGTCCATCATAGGTATTATTTTTTGCAACAATCTAAATAGAAAATAGTTACCCAATTCAAAGCTGTCACTTGACAAGGAGTTTAGTGACTTACTGAATTAAAGATAGGTGTTTACAAAATAGAGCTTGTCACAGTTCTATTGAAAAAAAAATGGAACAAATATACACACATACAAGCAATCACACATATATGCTGAGGTTATGTGTGTTTGTACCTTTATGTGTGTTTGTACCTTTATGTGTGCATAAGCTCAGTGGAACTTCATTGGAAGTTTCTCGAAACTAAACTCATTTCACACAACGTTGAGTTTTTTTTTTTCCTGCATGGGAGCCACAAGGCTGTCAGTCACCCACAAAGACGAGTGTATGCAAATATGAGGAACAGTCCATCATTGTGTGTGTGTGTGTGTGTGTGTGTGTGTGTGTGTGTGTGTGTGTGTGTGTGTGTGTGTGTGTGTGTGTGTGTGTGTGTGTGTGTGTGTGTGTGTGTGTGTGTGTGTGTGTGTGTGTGTGTGTGTGTGTGTGTGTGTGTGTGTGTGTGTGCCTGTAGAAGATAGGTGAGAAATGAGCCATGATGAGACCGATATTGACATGCTTAGTAGAGCAAAGGAGAGCTGTGAAAATATTTAATAAGCACCTTGAGACCAGAGGGGTGTGTGTGTGTGTGTGTGTGTGTGTGTGTGTGTGTGTGTGTGTGTGTGTGTGTGTGTGTGTGTGTGTGTGTGTGTGTGTGTGTGTGTGTGTGTGTGTGTGTGTGTGTGTGTGTGTGTGTGTGTGTGTGTGTGTGTGTGTGTGTTTGCGCAGTACCTGATCCAGTATATCAGAGAACTGCCACAGTTTGCTGAGCTCTACAAGGTTGAGCCAGGTCATATCGAGGATCCATTTAGCTGGTTTCTGGGGGCAAGCCTTCAGGTCCAGTGAAGCACCTCCTGAAAGACACAGATGCATGAACATGGGCATACTCACCACATGGAAAACATCCAACTCAAAAGGATATATATAAATACTTTGAAATGCCAGAATTGATATGATCAATAATGTCAGACACATATGCAATCATGAAAAAAAAATCTTGGAAAATACAACTAATCTTATAGAATTGTGATTTCATGTTAAGCAGCTCTGTGCTGACAGATGGTGAAGCTGCATGCACGTAGCAGACTGTCTCTCTTCGGGCTCTGCTTGTTGCCATTGCTGGCTTTTATCCTTGCAGTGAGGAGCACTCCATATCTCTGATTCAGTGAACTGTTGCATTGCCAATATGTTCAAAATGTGTTTGACTCATTTGATGAGCTTTGAAAGAAATCTACTCAAAGTAAATAATGAAAGCAGTTTTTTTTATAAAAACAAGCTGAAAACAGATGGGGATTTCAGTCTAATTTCATCAACAAGCCTGGAGGCTGTTTGCTGGTGAGAGATGGCAGATCGCTTAACACTCTTGATTTTAGGTTGATGTTTCACTGCAGTGAGAGTTCTAACATATATGCCAATACATGTCCTGAGCTGGCTGATGTGTGAAATTCAAATATATTAGTTGCCTTACATGGCTGCCACTCCTCTGTGAATGCAAACTTGTAATGTGAAGTTGTCCGATTTTGTTCTAACAGCTTATTAACTTTTTTAAATTTCTTAAAGGCCCAGTATACATTTTGTTATTGTTTTTGTATAGTGTAGTATTGTATTTGCGTTCGCCTTCACTATACTGTATAGAGGTCATCAAGACATGTACAATCATGAGGAACACAGGGTCAACGTTAACGTCCTACCTTTAATGAGTGTGAGAAACTCCTCATGCTTCACCCTGTTGCTCTGCATGTCAATCTTGAGCGTTAGCAGCATGGTGAAAAGGAACTTGTGCTCTTCAAACAGGCCCCGCGCTGCGTATTTATACACCTCAAAGGTCATAAACTCTATGATGTTGGCACTCCGTTTGCTCGCAATGGGACTTCTGGAGGACCTGTTTGTGCGTACAAACAGTTCAAGTTTGATCATTTTAGTAGCTTTTGCAGTGTCGGAAAATATATAAACAAAATGGTTTCTGACAACAAAAAGTAGCTTTACTTTGAGAACTATTTAATGAGTAGCAAGTCAGTCCAAATGAACACATTTCACGCAAAATTATAGAAAGTGTCTAATATAATAAGTGGCTGCTCCCTTTTCTTTCCTCAGACTTCTTTGATGGATGATTGATATTGATCAAATGAACTGGGGAAGGTTTTTTTTTTCCTTTTCTAAATCAGGAATCAATTTGCACAAATTATTTGTCTAAGGGTGTAATGATGACAATGTCATTATAATTAAAAGCTTAACTTGAAACAATAAAATAATATAAACAAGGATTTATGCAATTATATGCAATTGACTTCCATGTTATTTTGTCATATTCTTTAAAACAGCTCTTTCACACATTCTACAATCGGGGGGAAAACACACATGGCCACATGTCTTCTCCGCTGTAGTTACTATGTGAAAATGAGAACCAAACAAACAGATGATTGTGAGGCCCACAGCCCACCTCGCTTCAAAACTGTTGAATTCTTCTGTAATATCATATGTGTTTGAAAATCCTTATGTCACCAGAACAACAATAGTTCTGACAGACGAAACTTATTGGACAAGAGATATTTAATAAGTAACAGCACGAGGACACTATACGGCTTTATGAATCCACCTCACAACTCGATGCCAATACCAGCTCTGGCTCAGTGGCGTCACAGAAATGTGCTTCTATTTTCAGATTTTTGAGGAAATAGAAATACCGTGTTTTATAGGCGTCACTACTTATGATGGCAGACGACTGTCGATTGAAATATAAAAGTGAAGGTACATTAATCATTCAGTCTATGTCCAACTGCTCTGTTAAACCAATATCACACTTGAGATGGTGTCGTTCAGCAGTGTCAAATCAAAACTTTACTGATAATCAGTGCAAAAGCCTCCTTCCTCTCTTTTGTGATAGAACTTTAATATAGCATTATGGATGTCTGCATTGAAAGAGAAAAAAAAGACACCTGGCAAATGTGAGATCTAAAAATAGCTCCCTGTGGAAACTTGAAAATCACAATGTGAAAATCAACATCAGCGAAAGCTGCAAAGAATCACTCGCTTACTTCATGACAATAGTTTTAAACAACACAAATGCATTTGAAAAGGCAAACCCAAGGAATTACAGTGCAAAACATACTTACCGGGCGAGAGAAAGGTCAAAAATTCCCAGAAATTGCCGAAGAGACGTCTGGTACATGATGTTCACCATGCTCATCTCTGTGATGAGGAAATACAGAATGCTGCCCCTGGTAGCCACTGAAAAGACACAAATACACTCAAAGGCACAAACTAATAAGATAAAACTTTAAAGAAAAACATTTGGAATACAGTTACAAGGAGATATTTGACTCTGACTTCATACAATTGTTTTTTAAGCACTTTGCCTTCACGGTATAAAACTGATGAGACAAAGTGAATCAAAATGTCAGTCGAAAGATAAATTAACAAAGACTTGCAGGATCCGCACCTACGAACACCAGTCACTGAGGCCGGACTACAGCCTGGCTGACTTACAGTAAAAAACAACCGTTAAATTGTGACTTGCGAGAAGAAGACTGGGCAACGTGCCTGGTCGGTACTCCTCTCTGGCAGCATTAATCTGGATCTCCGTCTCAGCAGCAATCTGTAGCTTCTGAGTGACCTCTTCAGCTGTGCGCTTTGTGTTGCTAAGAACAAGAATCAAACTCTCATCGTCCACCAGGGAACCCTAAAAAAAAAGAATAAAAGACATTCTTGATGACATAATAGTTGGTAGCAGTATTCATCATTCAATTTCAGATTACGACGCGACGCCTTGCCTGTGTGCTGGTCAGTCGGTAAAGGAGGTTGTCTTCTAATTCCTTCATCTTTCTCTTGTTAGACGTCACGTCTTCCAAGAGGTCTGTCCTCTCCTTCTCCAGTTCCTAGTGTCACAAAAAGACGAAAAATGCACAAACATGTTTGAGACTATACAGGGAAAGTGTAAAGATTACTACGTTTGAAAAGTTTGGACGCCTTGTGAACAGGCATTTCACCAGCAACCTGAATGAGCTACTGCACATTGACATTAAGCCTCAGAGTGAAAGTGATGTAAATAACCCTTTTGAACTAACTTTCATTTCTACCTCAAGAAGGTATATCTAAATAACATAGATGACAAGTGAATTCACTAAATTACTGTGTGTAGACTTCCACATAGTGAGAAGGTCGATAATTATTTCCAAGTAGGCTTCGGGGCCTCTCTGTGTGGAGTTTACATGTTCTTCCTTTACATGGGTTTTCCCTAATTCTTCCCACAGTCAAAAAACTTTATTTAAAGTTAAAATGGTGACTTTGAATTTCCAGTAAAAGTGTGTGTGTGTGTGTGTGTTGTGGCAGAGGTTTCCACCTGTCCCTCTTGTTTTTAAACAACTGCCACTGCAGTTACAGACTAAAAGTCCTCTCGCCTAAAAACCAGCCTGGCTTGTATGACATAAAATATGTCATAAAATATGACATATTGTTTTTGATACATAAATATGTATCTCATTGGCTCGACTCCAGACACATTATTTGGAAAGCAACAGCAATTAAAGTCACACTGCAGATGACGTTGTACATAGAAGATGCAACAGCGCAACACTGGCATAAAAGAATCGACAGCGTTGAGATGGTGAGAATAACGTGAGCAGCAGAGACAAGAACCATTTTTTGCTTCAGCTCTGAAATGATTAAATCCATATTTAGTACACGGATAAGAAGCCATTTTTCTCATCAAGCATAAATCTTTCATTTCGTGATGAATCATTACTGGCAAGAAAATTGCTTTTCTGCAGCAGGACCAGTCTTTTCAGAGTGACAATCAATGAGTCCTCTGCATTGGTGCATTTATAATACACTCACTTGTGTCCCAGTATAAATGACTCAAGTCCCTGACACTGTGTGTGTGTGTGTGTGTGTGTGTGTGTGTGTGTGTGTGTGTGTGTGTGTGTGTGTGTGTGTGTGTGTGTGTGTGTGTGTGTGTGTGTGTGTGTGTGTGTGTGTGTGTGTGTGTGTGTGTGTGTGTGTGTGTGTGTGTGTGTGTGAGAGATATAGATGCTGGTGAATACAATTTCTTATTGACCGGTTGTTTCTTCACACTGTCTGTCTCTATGGGTATTGTGAGTTTCCTGTTCTATATTCAAAGGGTGATAATAACCCCCGAGTTGTATTGTCACAGTTGTTGGAGGGAGAAAATGGGGCACACAGAGAGAGGTAGGGTTTGAAGCTTACATGTAAATGGACTCCAAAAGCTTTTCATGCAACAATAACCTGTTTGTATTGCATTAGATCAAAAGTGTATCCATTGTGTGGAGACATGGAACTTAAAGTAATTGGAACCATTGTGAAGGAACATTACAGGTGAACTTAAATAAGTCATTATTGTATAGAGTCATGATGCCGAACATCAGTTTTTTTGATTAATTATACCTGTTTTTCGGTAAGGATGACTCTGCCCAGCAGCTGGTCCTCCAGTCCTCTCATGGTGACGGTGAAATCAATGATGGAGGAGCGAGCGCTTATCTCAGGGGTGTAAGCTGGGTTGGGCAGCTTGGTGGTCATGTACAACCTGAAGCCCTTCATCACATCTACTTCTTTGTCACCAACTTTCACCTGCAAAATAAACGAAGACAAGACAGATTTACCATCAGAGTATTCCCATTTCACACAATGAGCAACTTGAGAGCATATCGCTGGAATCACAAACTGCTCCACCAACCAGCCAGCGATATTCATCAAAACTACATATGAAGTATGAAATATGATACTTTTCCCAGATTATTTACCAGAGACCCTGTTTATTTGATTTTCACAATCTCAATTTCACAGAAGACCTTGCGGTTTCCGGCTGGAGGACGAACGTGATTGGAGAAGCCTCTGTACAACCTTGATTTTCTGCTCTGTTTAAACCGGGTGAAGTTGAAGGTCTGAACCACATCCTGATTGTCTTTGATATGGGCGTACAGGCTGGAGACATTCCGCAAAAAATAGAGATTACTTCTCTTTGCCAGGGCGAGGGATATACGTATTTATTCTGAATACAAGCCAGAACATTTATTTCTCGTGAGGTGTCTGACAACCATTGTGTGATGGGTAAGAAATCGGAATGGGGCGTGGTTGCTGCAGAAAAACCACCATGCAAGAAGTGTTTGTGTGCGAGTGCACACAGATGTGCTCTTGTGTTTTGTGCGATCACCGTTTAATTACTCATGGCAGCACAACTTCTAATTACCCATCTGCTGGTTTGTCCCCAGAGCCGTCGACCGCAGGCACCTTCACTTCCCCCTCACATTAGGATAATAATAGAAATTAAAAAAAAATAAAAAATCAGAAAAAGGCAGAGGGGTGAGGCATGGCACGTAGTTCATAAACCTTTAACTGGGTTCATCACAGCTTCATAGACAGAAGACTTGCATTTCCATGTTTTCTATGTGTAGCATGTAATTATTTGCAATAACTCCAGGGTGTGTAGCTGTTTTTGAATGGTCTATCTAATGACTGTATAAATGCCTGGGTTGCAGAACATGTAAGAAATGTGTGCGTGAGTCTTGTTTTGTAACCCTCAAAAACAAATTCAAGTGTAGAATAGAAATACTCTAACCCTTCTCCCCATGGACAGGTCTACTTACACTGTTATACCTACAATCAACTTCTAAACTTTTCATTAGGGCTGTCTTTTTGAGCGAATGCAATTCAGATAAAAAAACAAAAAAAAAACATTTTAAGACCATGGTGTGCAGTTGACCAAATTAAACTATTTTTAAAAGTACATTGAATATCGATGCTGAGACCAAAAGTAATCTGTTTCTCATGGTTCTTCCACAAATGTCAAAAGTGAATTAAAAATATTCCACTCCGCAAATTTATGAGGCCAGAAGAGTCTCTAAAAAAGGTATTGTAATTAGTATCTGCACTCCTTATTAAGTCATTTGTAAGATTTGCTATAAAAGAGATGTGAGCATCGTTAGCTATTAAATGAAATGTGAACATCACGTTTGCCCTCCAAATTACTTTGTGTACTGATTAAATTACCCAAATATCGTGGATGATTCAGTTCAAGTTCAATGTGCTAGGCTATTACAAGACTATTCTCTGACACTGCCAGAATAATGAATAGATGTAAAGGAATAGACGGCACACTGACCTTTGTATTATTAAGTGTGACATTCTTTACGAAGACCAACATTCTGTGAGCGCGTTAAGATGCATCAACAATATACCAAGTACACACACTTTGACCTGCAACAAATTATGCTTGTCTATTGGCTGCTGTTTAGTATTAAATGGATTGAAATAGAATTTACATATTTTAAGGGTGTACTTTAATCTACTTTCAGTGTGCTTATCTAAACCTTGTAAAAGAATGTTCGTTGAGTGGATTGTTTCTTTGTGGTAACATTGATTTTTAGCAATAACCACTGAAAGCTTGCTCGTTTCCATTTGAAATGGTAATGAATTTGGAGGGAACATACTTTTTGGGATGAGCAGCAGAACTGTGAGAAAATTGTGTGCCAAACATTTCTGTCAATGCCACAGAGTGTTCATTTGCTGTTATTGACTCTTGTTGTGGGATGTTGCCAGTCAGGTGTCTGTTTGTCGCCTCTTCATCCAGAAAGATATGCGGACGAGATTCTGCAGACTTCAGAAGTGGAGATGATGGAGAGCATGTCAGCAGTCCTGAACTCAACCCCATTGAACTCTTGTGGGCTCAGCTTAGGACTGTTGTAGCTGTGTAATGTCTTCAGATCTCACTCATTCAATACACCAACACAACCCAAAAGAAAGTAAACAGCAAAGAAGAATTGCTTGGCATTGGCTGAAGGAATTTGGCTTTTTTTTTTTTTCATGGGTGCAACCCAGGAATCCCTGCTTGTTACAAATGTAAATGTTCAAAATTAAAAGCAAATAATCCAAGAGGCTTCAAGTGGCACAAAATCGATTGCAAAGGAACATTGTTACAAGAAAGAAACAACAAACCCATATTTCTCTAGTTTTTGTGCATAGTTTAAGTATATACAGACGTATGATACACAGTAGACTGAAGTTACTGAAAGTCTGTCAGCATAGGTAATTAACAGGACTTGAGACATGTGCTCTTGCTGACGTGATTAGAAATATCAATACCTTCCACTCCTGTGTCAGTTCAGGTGTGATGCTCAGCAAGCTAAGGGGAACTAGACAAATCCCCATCATGTGTTCCCCTCTGGCACTCAAAACTGCTCATTTCACACTTCTAACCGAGGAAACAAGAAATCTGGCACATGAGACTCTCAGTGGGGTTATTTCTGCCCTTTTTACCTTGTAAGTGGAGCCAGTTTTGATGAAGTTTTTCTCAAGGATGTTGTCAAGTGCAGGGTCCAATTCCTCTCCAACATCCTCAATCAAAAGTGGGCGACCGAGAGACAAACTGTCCTCCAGGTGGTTTTTGAAGTACCTGTGGTTCAGTGAGGTGATCTGAAATCAGAACCGTGAACATATTTAAAAAGGGTAACTGTTTGATCTTGATCTGCCATGCAGGTGGGGGCTGGAAACCCACCCCAACCTAACCTCTGACGTGATCAGTCCTAGATGGCCATGCATTGTCTTGTAACAATAATATGGGCAAAAAGTGAAAAATCTCCCATGCTGTCCATACCAACAGCCCCCCAAAAAATAGAATACAGTCACTTATCCTGCTCATCTAATCAGCAAAGACATGTGTTTCCTAAAAGGCACAGCAAAAAGCATTGCAACACAAACAACAAAGAATCTAATTTTGTCAAATGAAGCGTACATGTGTGTTATATTACCTTTATTCCTGCAAGGCAAGAAAGACTGACCTCCGTCTGGGGATTGTGACTTGACATACTAATAATACATTGCTTTCGTCAGCTATTTTTAGAAAATCATCATGAAAATACACACAATTTGTGTACTTATAGAAGGGGTTAAAACCCACAGCTTGCTGAAATGGATCTTCAGCACACTCATAATAGGACCACAGAATGCTTTCACTCAGCTTAGACATTGCCCTAACAGGGCTAGTGACCTTGGCTGAGCTTATTATGCTGCCACAATTTACACTACTTTCTCCAGTGTGCTGTGCATGTTATACAATGAAAAGGACTGAATGCTCCTAAAACTTATATACTGGTATATTTATTTCAATTCAGAATTTTGTAACTTGGAAAGGCCACTCGAAATCAGAAATGAAACAGTACGGACATTGTACCCAAAATTATCATATTCTAAAAGTATTGTGATGTTACCATTTTAACAGCACCAGGATATTGACAGAAGGTGGATACAGTGTTTGTACGATGCTATGTATATGTATGTACTCAAGGCTAAATATTTAATACAAAATTACCTGCAGCTCATTTCGAGCTTCTTTGTTCTTGATCCAGATTTTACCCTGCGTCTGTGGATCAATGAGGAGGGGGAATCGGGCAGCTTTGGTCACAATGATGCCGTTATGAATGGACAGATCATCACTGGGGAGCCCCTGTAAGACAGAATATAGATGAATTGCACAAGTGTATCCTGTTTTCGAATTAATCAAGCTAATAATTAAGTGTTTATCTGAAATCACTGTCCAGTATTATTTTAGTAAGTCAAAGTCAGGCAATTGCAGGAGGCTGTCCTCACAAAACTTATTTGTAATAAAGAAATTATTGTTTTGTTAACATGGATTAAGAATGAAAAATAGAGGCTTTTTTAATATGTGATACAAGAGAAAGAAAAACACTTCTCTAACCTGTAAGTTCCATTCACTAACAGTGGGTGCATCAATGAGCAGCTCAGTCAGATTGAGGTTATTGCCAAACGGGATGCAGCGCTGCTTCAACTCTCGCTGCCAGTCATTGAACAGGAGATTACGAAACTCCTGATTAAAGGGGCCCGAGTAAGACAAGAACGCTGTGGCCAGAAGGACATCACCTGCAACAACAAGACCCAGATGTACTTTTAAATGTGGTGAAATCTATGATGTAGGCTGTAATGTATATATTAGGATTTAAATGTCTGACTAAACAGTAAATCATGCTAATGAAAAAAAAAAATTATGCATGAAGGTTCAGATTCCAAGTTTTATTTTCTAAATTATGAAATGTCAACATTTAATTGATTAAAATATTTCACAATTGACACAGATGAATCAACTCATGTATGGAAGGGTTTAAAGGTCAATATATAAATCTGTTTAAAAAGTGAGTCACCCTGCTATGGCACCCACCCACAAGACGTTTGGTCTGAGCAGCGAACTCCTTGCTCTGTTCTGTCCATCTCTCCTTCTCTCCCGCGAGGCCGCTGATGAGACTGGACGCTGTCTGCATCTTGCGTCGGCAGCGCTCAGCGTCTTCCAGCAGAGTCTAATGGGACAAGGGCCAACTAACAGGTCAGTAGGTTGACGTGTTCTCTTCTGCCAATGGACACATTTTTTTGTCCTCTTTATGACAATGTGGGTTTCCCTCAAGTGGCTCAATCCTAACACTTGAATTGGAGGTTAAACTTTAAACGGCCATTTATTGTGAATTTTGGTATTGAGGCCCAATGGCAGTTATGCAACACATGTTCGATTATCCTTACATTCCTGTTTTTCTACTAGTGCTCATGGATCAAAAAAAGTTAATTTTTTATTTTTTGTGTTTTCCTGTTACAGCGATATTGTGTCATCAATGAACATTGCTATTGATTTTTTTGACAATCCTTCAGAAAGCACCAAACGTATTTGCAGTATAAACTCTTCAATTTTAATTTAGGCACAAGATTAAGTGCCAATGTCAGCTACCCAAATGGACTAATCATTAGGCCAACCACAAGACAAACACAAAACACAGAGAAAGACAATCACAACACACATTAAAAGATACTAGTTCACTTAATACACTTAGTTGATGATGGTGAGAGTAAGAAACCAGAAAAACCCAACACACAGAGGGAACATGAAAACTGTAAACAAATCTGCTCAGACAGTGCTTACACACAAACACAACCATGAGGTTTACATATTATTTATCACAGAACAGACAACACTGATGATAGAAGCCACACAAACCACTAGACAATATACAATTGGTGTTCATGTTATAGGTTACCAGTCTTCAAAATCTTTTAAATGATCTTATTTGGCTGTGGGAAATTCTCTGTCTGATAATAACAATGTTAAGCATCCAACGCCTAATGAAACTGGTATACCCAACTTTGATGATGAAGCTGCACATGTTCATAAATAGATTCAGGTGGCAGCTGTTGTCTTGACAACATGAGCGTTGAGAAAGCCAATTGTATAACTACAGTTCTAAAGTTTTATTTATTCATTTAAAATGCATTTGATCAGTTTCAAGGTATAATAACCGATCTTTTCACTCATGGACTGTACATGGAGTCCTTGCGTTTAAACGTTAAAAAATATATGTAAAGGAATTAAAGGGATATGAGTCTGGAGAAAGACTGAGAGCTGAACAATGCAGCACCAAGGCTCTTTAAATGTACACAAGTGTTTTTAATATTGTACTTTGCAAAATATTACCGGCTGGCAGAAAACAGACGAGAGTTTCTCCAACTGTAGAGAACATTATCTAATGTTTTCAGTTATTCATAAGAGTCATAGAAATGTCACCATCATGATTTGAAATTCAATATAACATACATTAGAGAACAGTATCTAATTGTTTCATGTGGTGTCTGTCGCATGGACTATAGTCTTTTTGTGTGGTGAAGTGATGTGGAGTTGTGTAACAGAGTAAATCTCTTGACCTGTTTCTCCATCATGGCCTTCTCATACTCTGCCTGCACTTCATCCAGCTCCGCTTGCTTGGCATCCAGCTCAGCCTGAGCCGTCTGAAGGTCCACATTAGCTATGGCCAGACGGTTCTGCTGCACTGCCAAGTTAGCCTATAAAAGACAAGGAGGAGGACAAGACAAAGAGATGTGTGATGGCTTCAGCACTTCAGGCTCCGGTCTCATGGGAGTGGAAATGGAGGATAAAATGACCAAAGCCACATTATTTAAAATATGGGAAAATTTTCAGCATTGATACAGAGGAATAAGGGGTGAAGAGAAGGACAGAGGAGGAAGACAGAATCTGAGGGGAGCAGAGAGGATATTTTTCTGGTAGATTGGGGCTGTGGAGAAAGCATGGCAAGAGGCTTAGAGAACAGATTTTTTTTTTTTTTGTAAAGTTTTGAAGCTGTCCAAGTGTGTGTGCATCAGAGAGTGTTGGAGTGCCTTGGAGAAGAGGGAGTGTGGTGCTTTCATTTAATATTAATTGACATCGGAGCGTGCCATCCCTGCTTGTCTCTCGGTCTGTCTGTATCTCTGTCTGGCAGTCCAGCCGATCAGCTTAAAGGGAAGCCACCACTGAGCTGGAAACCAGAAAATCAATTTTCCAGGCTGTGTTCCACGCTTAAGCAAAAGGTCAGGATCAAAGAAAAGACACAAGGGGTTCTCATGAAGGTTGTGGAGAATATGCGTAAAAAAAAAAAAAAGAAGGTGTGTGCCCTTGTGTGTGTGTAAAGCACAAAGGATATGGCGAAGGCTTGTGAGACACACTTACAGAGAGTGATCAGGGAAAGAGCACCAGAGACTAAATGGTTGGGAACGCAGAAATGTGGAGGGGGCAGAGACAATGTTAATGTTGCAGATATAAACTGTAGTGATGCAGAAGAGAAAATTAAGCCAAAAAATTAAATATCTCAATGTTTAAATGGCAGGTCATCATCAGGCAGCAACTCACATGAACAGAAGCACATTTATTTCACTGTCATGCTGGAGATTAATTATTCATAACAGACATTTTTTTTCCAACAGAGTGATCCTATCATCTCGGATGGATCATAAGAATATAAGGAAGTATGATTTCAAAGGACAATTATCAAGACTGAACTCACACTGGTCTTGACATACATTGTCAGACTTCATTCTGTGTCACCAGTTTCATTTTTCTATCATTGTGTTGTTCAGAAAAAGGTAAACTTTGCATGAAACTTAAAAGAGAAAACAGTAATTAGTTGGAAAAAAATATAAAACAACATACCTCTATCATTTCTGGCTTTTTGTTGATTTGTAAGTAAAAACTATATATGTAAGTGAGATAAAATAATTACTGTCATCATGGAGTGGCACATGGAGGGTAATACATTACCAACAACTGTTCATCATTGGTTTTTCTTCTCTATAGTATATTTGAGTAGGAAGAGCAGTGGCATGGCAATGCTGTAACTGGTGCTGTATAAATAAAACTGAACAATAACCACCACTTGACAAAATATCACTTATATGTAAATCATGTTTACTGTGAAACACAAGTCATTTAAAATTCTGACTGCATAGTGGATCTGATTCTATATTTTGCTCAGTTCTGATTACTAAACAGAACATACCAGTGTAACAGAGGAGGATGAATGTAAATGTGGATGGATAAAATAAATGGCAAACCAAGCTTAATTCACCCTGGATCATAGGCATGGATATCCCAATGGGTTCTGTCTTTAAGTGTCCTACTTGCTACTGTACTTTAGTTTCTTGACAAGCTGTCTCCTGGGATTAATCCACTTTCAAGGTTAACTTAACAGGATTGAATTAGAGAGGCCCAGAAAACCTGCCTTAAGATGCACTCAGTCTTACAATTTCATTTTGTATGCTCACGATATATGGAAGAATGCCTAATCCCTCTGAAATTTGTAGGGACCTCCCTCACCTACACCATCGGCAATTTGTTGCTGCCAAAATGTGGAGATATGAAAAGGTCTTTTTTCCACCAGAGACAATCTGTGCTGTTTCTGTAGCCTGGGGTGGTCTGCAGATAAACAACCACTCTTCACCACTTGGAAGAAAAGGATTTTGAGAGTTTAAGGCCAAGGACTCTGCCGGGAAGAGTTAGTACTACTCATGCCAAATTACTGCGGTGATAATGATGCGTTTATGACAATGTAATGATCCCGAAGAGGGAATTTAGCCATTAGGTCCACTTCTCCGCTTGCCAGACAATTTCAAATCATTACTTTTTCCCCATGAAAAAGGAGCTTCCTCTTTCTGAAAGATAACACGTTTTCAGTTACCTTCAAGGGCAAGACCTCCTTGTTGATGGAGAAGAAAGAAGCCATGGCTTTGGTCCATGATGCAAGGCCGGCCACATTGCCACACACCCTCTTTGCTGTTTCGATGTTGTAGTCAGGCATCTCAAAATAAGGCTGCAGCAGCTCCACCATCTCCTCATTAATGGTGTCTTTAGGGAATTGCTTCGAGAGAAAAGGAGAGGCAGAAGAGGGGGGAGGGGGAGTTGAGTGGCAAATTGTTTCAGTCCATACAAAACATGCATAATAACCGCAGGGGTAACAATTCTTTTTAAACAAGATGACTAAAACGACAGGAAATGATTGGAAAACAAGCAGAGAAGTGACAGGTGCACAGTGGGAGACACAAGGGATCCAAACAGGAGGCGCAGGGGAGGCATTCTTCCATATAATTACTTGCAGCTATGGTGTCTGATACATATGCAATCATTTGACACATTCAAAAATGACTGATATTAAAATATTGTAACATCTCTGCAGTTGTGTTATGTGGTTTTATTGTTCGATAAAGGTGTTCTGATTGTGCCAATTATTTTGTTGTTAAGTGAATGCACCGTTGGAATGTGAGTGGTTGCAGGTGGAGAATGGGGGCCAGTCAGGTGTGCAGGGGTGAGGAGATGGCCCGTGAATGAATAAGAGAGCAGCCTGGTCAGTTTATGCCTTGTTGATTGTGTTGGCGTGGTAACGCCCTACAGTAACCGTGTTCTGTTCAGAAATAAAGCGACTTTGCTGTCAAGAAGGTCGTCATTCTTCCCAACGTCCCAACAATATTAAGGACGTTTTTGAATGCATTTACTCAAATGACTGAGTTTTCTGGAGTGTCTACTAGGGATGTGTAACTCAAATCATTGTGAGCACAATGAATTTTAATTCCTTAATGCCAGGATTTCCACATTTTGACTGAGCACTGATATCATATATGAGAATTGACTATGCATATGCATGCATGTGCAATTTATTGAAAATACAGTATTTAGTGTTGATAGCTGGTCCAAATGCAGTTAAAATGATCTTTCTCCAAACATCTATGAAGTTGATATAAATTTTGGGACGTTTGCTCATGGGTCAGACAGAATGAGGACTGTTGCTGCATGTAAGAACATGGATCACTAGCTGAACGTGTCTATCCTATACTTTTGACAAATGTTTTTATTGACTTTTTGAGTTACAATACAAAATCACAAAACAAAACAAAACAAACTATACTTTTACTAAATAAAAGTAACCCTGGTCAATGTACCTGCAGGCTGCCCAGGAAGTTTCCAGCAGTCATAAGTTTCAGGGACTCCTGCCATGAGGGAGTGTTGCAGTTCTTCTCCGGGTCAAGTTTTACCGCGTTGACCCGCCTCTGGAAGAGCAGCAGAACGCAGTCCATGATCCGCATGATGAGGTGAGGTGGCCGGCCAAGTGTTCGAACTGTAGCAATGTCAGATGGTTTTATTGTCTGTTGGGGCAAGGGACAAAGGAAACACAAGGAAGAAACTTTTGAATTTGCTTGGTGCATTTTAGGTCGGAGCCATGCAAAATGGAAAACCAACAAATTATCAAATCTCTTCATGTAAGCCACACGGTGGTTTAGTGGTGATCACTATTGTCAACAATACCCCTGGTTCAAATCCAAGCTGTGAGAACTTTGCATGCTCCGTGTGGGTTTTCTCCAGGTAGTCTGGCTTTGTCCCCCAGTCCAAAGCCATGTATTTGAGGCTAATTGATGACTGTACAATTGTCTCGGGGTGCTAATTTGATTGTTTGTGTTTGCACTGTGATTGGCTATTGATCTGTCTATCTGCCTGTACCCAAAGACAAACTGAATCGGCTCTGCAACCCTGAATTTAACAAAGCAATATAAGTAGATAGACGGATGCCAATTAAGGCATGGAAAATGCTTGTATGTGAACTATCTATGTTACAAATCATCTTTGCACACAAAATGAAAATAAGTGTTTAATTTTCCAGAAATTGGATGAACACAGGGTAAAGTATAGGATTAATAGAGAGACGAGCAGAGAGCGAGAGAATCGGTTGAGCATTAAGGATAAGCTTCACTCATTATCTTCTTCTCTGGGGAGGTGTATAATGTAAAGGCTGCTATATAGAATTCAGCAAAATGTAAAAGTCGAGAGTGTGTTACAAAAAAAAAAACGAGTGTCAAGAAGAAGCGGAAAAGAAATAGCTCAAAATGAGAGGAATTCAGCAGAATGGGACATGGACTTAACTCAAGGGATTTATTAAGACAAGAGACAGACAGCAGAGAAGAAACTGTCCCACTGAGAATTGTTCATCAGGTCCCCTGCCTGCTCGTCTCGTCTTTTCTGCTTTTTTCTTCTCTTCCTTCCTGGCTCTATTTCCACTCACCTGAAGTCCAGCATGACCAACATACAGTCTGGCTTATTGTGCACATCCACTTGTACTAGTCCAGGCTTCACCATTATTCCTCTCAGCTCTTTGCAAAAATAATCAGCCGGATTCAATTCAAAATGCTTTTTTCGTAAAAAAAATTGCATTCACATCAATACATCAATAACACTATTTCATTGTACCAGCAAGGCATCCAAAATTTGACATATAGCAACATTATTTTATTTTCTTGCAGGATAAAGTATGCAACACAGAGTCATTTGTATGATAGAAAATTGTGAATGATAAATAAAATGAATAATAAAAAAGAAAAGAAAATTGTACCCAAACCTGTGTACAGCTGAAGCGTCAATGCAGTCAAATATCAAGAGAGTAATAATAATGACTTAAATGTGGCATCATTAGTATGAAAGACATGGTTATTATATTCCTTGGGGTTTTTCACCTGCTATAAATTAATAAACTTTGTGAATGAGTGACAAAATGTAATTTTTATGCCAGGTTTTGGATGAATATCTTTTGGGGGATTTGATAAATAGAAGATTGAGATGCAGGCACATCAATGACAGACAGCTCTTTGGGAAATTCAAGATTTCTATATGCAGAAGTAACAATAATAAAAAAAAAAATCTAATCAGAGACATGCCACAGGAGATCTATATGTAACCATCTACCCTGGAGGACATCTTTAATTACAATGCGCCTCTGGGCCTCAGACCACCATGCTAACTTTAGACACACCAGTCAAGAGAGGCTGCAGGCACAACTCTCCAGCAGCTTCGCACAGCAAGTCACAGAGGATTGTAAGTGGTGCCCTGAAGCAACACTATGAGTGCAAGAGAAATATTGGCTGGTGCACATCAAGCCACACGTGGAAGTAAGTTATATCGCATCGACATGCAGTCCACTGACACTCCTTTTTTTCTTTTTTTTTTACTATGAAGCTCTCTTGTGGAGAAAAATTATACAGTCAGAAATAACACATTGGAAGAAGAGAACATGAGAGGAGTGACGCTAAATCACATCCTCAAATGAAACTAGTGACTATACATTAATACCGTGCAGCAGCATAAGCTACGAGGGTTTTCTGTGTGACACCTCCCACTTCTTTCTCTCAGCGAGATCATTAGAGCTGGGAATATAGAAACTTTGAGAGGAAGCAGAATCTATGCCATCGGGCAAAAAGATGTGACTAGCGCGAGCATGTTTGGTTGTTTGTGTACCAGATTTAATAGGCTTGCGTAGTTTCTCTTCTGAGAACTGGAATCACTTATGTCATCATTTGTGCTGTGTTGGTCATTTCTCATTTCGTTGTTCTTGTTGTTGCTATTTTGGTTTTTTGTTTTTCATCCGAGGGGAGTGTTTTTATTTGAGTTCTCTTTCATTTATACAGTGGAGCATAATTTATGAAAAAAATTATTTATTATTCATTTTATTGGTTCCATCGTTTTCAATTTTTAATTGCCCAACCATCCATAGGACAACACATTTACTACGTAATTACTCTAAAAAGAAGAATGAAGTGGCTCAATGATTTGGCTTAAATGAATTATATGGAACGCTTGAAAGGTATTAACTATCCCTGTGGAAACACACTATTGGTGTTTCGGTGATTTTCTTTATTATTTCGTTCATGTTGCAAGACTGATGTCTTTCAATCCTTTACCTGCAGTGCAGCTTCTGCCTCTTGGAGAGCTGGACGTGCAGCTTCCAGCTTCTCCTCTGCCATGGCTTTGTCGGCTGAAATGCTGTCAACAATGGCTTGGGCCTTGTCCTTCACTTTTTGCACCTCAACCTTCACTCGCTCGGCAGCCTGGGCTTTTACAGTCACTACCTTCAACACCTGCGAACATGCAAAAAAAATCAAAATAATAAAAAATGTGCAATCTTAACTTTAGTTTTATCAACTAAAGATGAATCACTAATAGGATATCCGAATATATGTGCACAGGAACGTACAATAGAAATGAACAGAGTTAACACAGTAATACATATTCGTGTCTACAAAATGCAGATGCATGCTTGCACACAAATCTGTTTGTAAATTGATAGTTTAGCGTAAGCTGTGCTGCTTTCTTAATCCAAAATTCTTGCATTCCCAAAGTCATGATGACAAACCAGCCCAAAGCCTACCATGTCAGCCTTGTCATTCGCCACCTGCAGCTCCTTCTCTTTAACCTCTAACTCCTTGCTGAGAGCTGCTACAGACTCCGATGCCTCCTTCAGCTTTTGAAGACCAGTAATCATTCTGGGAAAAAAAGAAACAATTATTTAAAAAATTAATTTGGTCAAATGTAACTAAAGCATCTGTACAGCTTCCTAAAATGTTGTCTATTTGAGATGCGTACATGAATTTGTCCCTGGGGTCCTGCTTGTTCCAAATTAATACCCTGGCAGTTTGCATATCGTTTGAAAATATTCTCATAAGCTTTAAGTTGCATTTTCCATTTACTCGGTGGAATTATAATTTTTTTATGTCAAGCCATCAAAAGAAAATCTCTTTTTTTTTTTAACTGCTACCAAAATAAAACATAAAATTTTGTTCAGTTGGCACTTAATCATTGAAGGTTTGGGGAATAGCTGATAAACATTCATGGGTTTGGAATAATAACAAAAATGAGAACGGGGGTCGCCAGAGGCCACGAAAAAATTATGTTTTGTGGTCCTCAGTTATGGATTATCAGCCAAAGATGCTATACATCGTGGAAATGACTCATTGCTTGATTGCTCAAATGAGGTAAATCAGCAACTGATTCCATTAAAATGGTTCCTGGTCGGGCTAAATATGCTTAATTCTCAACCTATTTCAATGTTGGTTTGTTTCAGAGGATAATGACTTACTAATAAAGATAAAAGGCTCTTCAAAGATTTAAGTCGACTCACCTGTTGGCCATAGTCTGGACCTCTGACCTCTTTTCCTTATAAATGGCCTTGTAACCCTGAATGAAGGACAGGTACGACTTTGGTGTGACGTGGGTGGAGCGCCGGTACCTACATTCAAAATACTGTTAGTCCTTTTTTTATTTTTAACATAACAGGAAAATCCTTGACATCAGGTTTTGACATTTAATCTTGTAAATTTGCCCAGTTTAATCAAACACTGTACCTCTGGAAGTAGTCTACACACTTCTCTGCCACACCGTCCTGAAAGGAGCCCATACACTGGACGACCTCACTCTTCACCTGAGGTGAGCACTCGATGTCATAGAGAGACAGGAAGTGCTCTGAAACTGATGGGAAAGACATTTTAAAAACAACAAAATGAATTGGAGAAAAACAAGGACTTCATATAGGTTATTGAACTCACAGAAACTAATTGGCTGCTGTAAAAAGAAAACAATATATGCATTCTAACTTATTACTTCACATTATGAAAATGGCAAAGATCCTGTCCACAACACGAATGATTGCAGCTATTTGAGTCATGATGAATTTTTGTCATTTTTGTAGATTTATTTATTACATTTGAACAATATTCCTGACTAGATGAACAAAACAGAGCGGCCTAATTGAAAAATGCAGATACTTTTACATTTCATCTGCTCAAATATAGCTAATGTGCTCTTAAAGAAGCTGAACGAAACTTTGTTTGACGGCGTTATATCTTTGCAATAAAAGAAAACATTTCAAATAAGTTGAAATGTTTAAATTGAACTAAAATGACAGAAAGCTGTGGCGGCAGGATTTTAAATATGTGACGAAAAGGCACTTTGCGTTCACAAACGTAACAATTGAAAGCCTTCAGGTTGCAACCCGCCGCCCATCACGCCGATACGTGATTACAATATTGCACGACTTGTACCTGCTACGAGAGCGTCCTTCGGCCAGCGGCTGAACCAGTCCATGGTGCAACCGGATATAAGCGCTGGAAACTTTAGCGCTCGGTTGCGGAACTTTTCTCCAACCGGCGAAAAGCAGAGAACGACGTGGAGATTATGTCGCACTCTCGACATGAAGTAGTCGTACAGATTTTCATTGGTTGGCGGTCGCCTGGGAAACTCTCGCTTCATGACGGGAATAAGGTCGCTGAGGATCTCGTCAATCTCATCACGAGCAAACAGGTTGGACACCTGGAGACAAAAGCGACACACATATTTCTTTAACCAACGTAAAACTAATACTCTTTTCTATTGGTCTATTTATGCAGCTATACCTACTTCCCTACCTACATATTTATCTTAGGCTGAGTATGTACTTAAGCTTTCTCCTCTCTCTTCTCGAACACTCTTGCAATAATTGACCAGGTAAAACTTTTAATTGAACGTCTCTTCGAAGAAGTCAAGGACAAGCCCAGCAAATGTGACATGTTTGGAGAGTGATAAAAATGAGACACTGTGAACATAGCAATATTAGTTACACATATAAATTAAAGGCCTATATTTCCAGATATAGTATGAAGTATGTTTTGTTTAGAATTCACCTTTAACTATAAAATGATGCCTTGCTTTATAATGTCTTGCTCATTCAAAGGATGCTTTGTTATATGCATATTAGGAAAAAAAAAAAAATTGTTACATAGAATATATATATATATATATATATATATATATATATATATATATATACATAATACAAGTATTTGTTCAAAAAAAGTTTATATATCACAAATGCATTAAGCATAAAAAGAAAATCACCGTATACATCAATTCGATTTGTTTTGACTGTTTTCCACCAAACCACAAAAATACAACGTGATTTAATGCCGTTAGTTTTTGGAGTTTAGTTTTTACTGGGGGATTAAGTATGGTAAATAACTACTTCCGTTAATTAAGAATATATCTTTTTAACAATGTTAAAGACAGGCTCTCCCCCATTCATGGATCAACACCTGCTTTTCCCCCAGGTTCAATGAAGAGCATCTCAGTAATGCATTTCCCACTTTATTATATTTGTAAAATCCCAGGAGACGACTGAAAGAGGGGAGACGGTGACGGAGGGTCTTAGTGGAACATCTGGTGCTGTGGCTCGGGCCATGATGTCTGACCATCTGCTGAATTACTTTCACATAAACAATCACATCACACTTACAGCTCACACGTTCTTTTTTTTGTTTCTCAACTCTGTCACCATTTCACACACAGCCGCTCTTACAGTTCTGTAGCCTTTCTCTGCAACAGACACAGGTATGACGTACACGCCTCTCAACTGCACAAAAACAACAGTAATCTCCTCTGGTCCCCACAGTAATGTTCTTCTCCCTGAGCAACTGTATGATTGGCAAAATATCTTGGATGATTGGTGTGCACTGTGGATTTTGATATTTCAGTTTGAGTATGTTCTTCTATTCTTGTTGTGTTTTTCTTGTCAAGTATAAATAGAGAAGGAATTGTCGAGTGAAAAGTAGCGAAACGGAATATGTGAACTAAATAAAGAAAAAGAAGTAAACAAAAAAGCTGAAAAAACACATTATAGGTAAAAGGAGTAGAAAACTGCCAGGACAATAGTGTTTTGTGTTTGAAAGCTTGAACAGGAGATCAGATTGGATTTTTTGTAATGAAATAATCCGAAGGGGTGGGACAAAAAAACAAGAAAAGAAAATAGCCAGAGTTGAAATGTCACACCAAATTGATAATGAAAAGTAAAAATGGGATACTAACTCATCAAATTCAGATGTTGTTGATGTATTATTATTATTATTATTATTATTATTATTATTATTATTATTATTATTATTATTATTATTATTATTATTATTATCATAGATTCACAATTACATTAACTTAATGCTTGGCACCAAAATGTCGAACAGTCCAAATAACCACATACTGGAAAAAGATTTCAGAACGACATCACTTTGGATTAATCTATTAATCACACCGGTGTCGTGTAAACAGACCCCCCAAAAGCGAAGAAAGTTTTGCGGATACACTCGTTTTCGTTGTTGTGTAAACTGGGCCTGAATCTCAAGTCTACAGTTCACACCCGCCGTGTAATAGCAGACTGCACATTACTATCTTTTCAATTGCAAAAGCCTCAACACATTTGGAAAAGGCACGAAGACATTGAAAAAAGGTCTCAAATTAATACACACAAATCATTTGGGGCACACTGTTATTGAATGCTTCTTTTTGATCCTCATTTCTTCTGAGCTTGATTCGAAAGACAACCCTACAAAATATTACTAGACAAGCAAGTTAGATCTTGGTTAAGGACGGGTAATTACATGTACCATGGGAACCACATAAAAACCTATTATTACTGAGGGGTTTTGAATCCAGTTCTACACATCATTACTAGAGGGGATATATAATCTACGTCAGAAAGCAGGTGCTTTGATGTCCTCGTCCAAGTAACAGTTGTAATCCAAAACAGGGTAAGGTGTAAGGATAAGCCCAACGTCATATGCATTGACAAAAATAATAAAGAGACCACCTTCAATAGAAAAGCAAGTCAACCAATCTGTGAGCAGCAACTTCAACCATTAGACCATATAATATAATATTCTTGATATTTAGTGTGATAATTAATAATTGTTATGACTTTTTTATGTCATTTCAAAATGAGAAACATTGCTATGATTTCAAACTTTCAAAGTCTCGGGTACTATGAGGACAACATTACAAGGTCGGAATAATGCTGATCATGAAAATATGATTTTGACCTCTTCACTACACTCTTGAACAAAAGTTGAAGCTCACCCATAATCTTAAAAGTATCTACAATTTAATTCTAGGATAGTGAGGACCGCTTTGCTTTATTTATAAGATAAGTTCCTGCATGGTGTGGACGTAGGAATATTAAGCACAGGAAGCAGCTTAGCCATTCATAAATTCAAAAACAATTACTTTTTCCCTTGGCAGGGAGGCGGTGGAAATAAGTCAATACAGGAGAGGTCCTCTCACCCCTCATATTCAGTGCAGTTGTTGCAGCATTTTGAATGAGCATGAATTTATTCTTTTTCAGTCTAGAAAAGTGTGTTACAGTAATTTGGAAATCTAGAGAAATATACATGATTTGACAAGAAAAACACAACAAGAATAGAAGAAAATGAATTAGAAGAGGGAGAAGAAAATATAAAAAAGAAAATAGTGAAAGAAAGGCCAGTTAAAATTTGACCTTTTTTTTTCTGGCACCTGTTATGGTCACAAAACGTGACTCAAGGAAAGAAAGCAGTGGCAATTCAACAGGGCTGCAGTACAGTGAATAGGCAGTTTAATCAGACTTGCTTTCCTTGTCCATCTTCATTTCATTACAGCTAAATCAATGGGAAAATAACTGAAAGAGCAATTATGTTGGCAAGAAAAATGAATTTTGCTTTTTAATTTGATTGAATGGAGATAAAATTAAAAGCTCATAAGCAAGATAGAGACCTAATGCTTATCTCCTCGCTGTACTTTACAATTACAGTCACAGCCTGCGAACGCTGTTTGAGTCTAATATACCGTATGTGCTTCAGTCAGTTCAGGAAACAACTTTGCTCATATTACATATTGGAAATGTATTGATAGGTCAAAACCACTTCTGCCCTCAGAACTGTCCTCATTCTTCTTTTTATATGTTCAAGAGGGTTTTGCAAACCCTGCTCAGATATTTTGCAAAATATTTGCACGACAGCATCAAGCTGCAGGTTTTGGAACAAACCAAAGACGATAATCTTTCCATCACTTGATATATGGTGACAGTGCAGGTCATTCAGAAACTGAAATAATAATTTTGTTACACGAGCACCTTGTATGGCAGCCATCACATTGGTGTGTGGGTGACTGTTTGGCTGAATGGCTAAATGTGACATACGATGTAGAAACACGTTGGGAATGTTGAAGCAGTGAAATGCGCTGTATAAGTAAAGTGCATTTAAAGTCCATTTGCTCGAGTTTGAGGTTATTTGACCCGTGTGATGACCCTTGCATTATCATGCCGGATGTAACTTTAGAAAATGGGCATACTTCATAAAAGGTTGACCTTGTTCAGCAACACTACTTAGGAAGGCTGTTGCATAGAAATGCTTTGTTGGAACTAAGAGGCCAAAGTGTGACAAGAAAATATCCTGCACTCTGTTGCATCAGCAGCTGCCTGAACTACTGACACAAGGCAGGGGAGATTCATTCTGGAAAATTCTGAAGATTCATCTACTGACCAGTTTTGATGAGACCTTGCCTTCTGTCTCTATATGTATTGTGTGTTATGTCATCTCATTGCAAAGGCTCTTTATTTGAGCTTGTCTTGAAAAACATCACATGCAAATCAACAGAAAACGAGCAGATTTTAACTCTCATGCTAAATGACTCATACCATAGTTTCCAGTTCAGGTTTACAGGGGACTGGAGCCAAATAGGGGCCAACATCAGGGTACATAGTATACAGCTCCTATTCATATCTATGGTTACTTTTACCATCACTAATTCACTGCAATATTTTTGGAATCTGTTAGGGAACTGGAGTACCTGGAGAAAACCCATGCACAGGCAGAACATGCAGACCTAACATAAAAAGGCCCAGCCCAAACTGAAACCAACGATTTGTCACTGTGTGTGCAGTGCCCACCTCTCCTGATGACAGGACGTTGTTCATGTACTCCAGGAAAGATTCGTCTTTGATTTCGTTGTCGGTGAAGATGAAGCTGATGCCTTTTCCGTGCTGGCCGGCCGTTCTGTACAGACCCTTCAGATCATCCATCAGATTGGCTGTGTTGTACGAACTACAAAACAAGAGAAAGCATAACATAAATGTCCCTATTGATTTTCCCGTGTAAACTAAACAGACGTAGATTTAAAGAAAAAAAAAATCCTATAAAACTTTTGCCTATGGAATTAGATGATGTATAGACGAATTGATTTCATGTGAAAAATAGCTGATTGGATAACAGGTGATGGTGTGATGACAAACACTAACACAGTATGCATCATGACTGCCAGCCAATAAATCTAACTATAATGTGTATATGTGAAGAGTGAGCGCTGTGTTGCTGATTGCTAATATGAGAGCAGTGATAAATGTTGATATAGTGAATCGCAGGTAAGTTGAGAAAGCGTCACTGTACTTATGCACATGTAAAAGTCAACTGCCTTGGTATGTTTTTGTGCCTGAGATAGAAGAAAACAGTTATGAGACACATATTAGAGGCGGCTGCTTCCTCCAGAGACGGCTGTGAAGTCAGGAGAAAAGACTTGACGCTCAGTCCTATTAATAGCAAACACTAAAACCTGTTCCCTGAAAAATATGATTTAAAAAAAACGATAGGAAAGATGATGAGGACAAATGCTCATGGGGATTGAGCTAGAAAAACACTTGACAGGTTGCAAGATGGGTAGAGAGGCTAGAATGAGACGTGAACAATGATGTAGACAAAGTGCAGGAAGAAGCCAGCTGAGATAAATGACAGTAAACGAAAGGAAAAAAAAAATTGAAACAAATCTCCAAGGGCAACCGTATTCTTTCACAAAGAACATTCAGTTGAAGAAGAGACTGAGCTGCCAAGAGAACTCAGTAAAACCTCAGTCCGGTTCCAGTTTGTTCTGAATGCATCGTGTCCCTGATATTAAGTCACGATGACTGCTGGTCCCGAATGATGAAGATTAAATCAAATGGGGGAATTCAGACATACTCATAGTCATATTCAGTAAACAGGGGCCATGATGATTTTGAGGTAAATTTACAGGGCAGCTTTTTATTTATTTATATAGTGATAAATTTTTTGGGCACCCTCTTCACCTTTTTTTATTTTATCACAGTGTTACCAAGTGTTTGAAGATATTTGAAAATTCTCACTCAAGCTGGGAATTTAACTTATTCATTGTGATTAATTCATCAATGAAAAATAATGCATTACTAACATCTTTTATTATGCTTACTTTTTATGCAATGCACACACATTACATTTCAAAATGCACCTCGCAGAGCTCCTTACAGTCCTCAGCATATCAGTAGACTGATGCAGTATATGCATCAGACAACAAACTCCCCTGTGGAAAGCAGCCGAGAACAGTAGCAGGCTGACAGATGTGATTCATGAAACAGATGAGGCTGTGCCACTTAGACCCAGCAGATGGAAAGTTTCAGTTTGAAAAACCGTTCGATGAAGTACGGATAAGATAAACCATGGCTGTGTGGAGAATATGCAACAAAGGAGTAGCACATCACTGAAGAAATGTAAGTCTTTGGTATTACCTCAATATTAACCATGAAGGTCAGCGTTATATTGGAACAACATACAATACTCAACATGAGAAAGAAAATCTTTTGATTTATTCAGTTTATATATATATATTTATTTTTAAAAAAAATTTAAATTAGTCCCAGTGAATATAATAGCTTTGGTGTGCGTGTGTACCGTGTGAGTGTGATCTGGAAGATCTTGTATCCCGCTATGAACGAGGCCAGTCTGGTCAGGCTTTGTTTGCCAGAACCCCCAACACCCACCAACAAGGCATTACCTCCTGGCGTCCGGATTATCCTGGACACCTGCACACATAATCATACATACACATCAAATTAGGATACAATATAAGTATTTCTTAATGAAAACAACTGTGGGACTAAAAGAGAGGGAAAAAGCAAGGTTCAAAATAAAAAAAATAAAAATAAAACACTTTTATGCAAGTCCCTGTGAGTAAGCAGACATTTAAAAGCTGTGTACATAACATTATATCAAAAAAAGAGGAATATTTTGGGAATTCAAGGATATCTGACTCAGAAGCTGCACAATCATGGTTTAAAGAGGTTTTGTAATCAGACTTCATTGGTGCAACAGAGTGAGAGGCAAATCAACAATGATACAAATGATGTGGATTGTGAGTAGGGATGTGCATGCTTGTTTGTTTTTGTGAAGGAAAATCATTGATAAGGACAATAAATTACAAATGTTAAGGACAATAAGGCGGAAGAAGGAATGGCTAGGATGTATACAATAATTTATGTTACAGTTTCTTTTTTACTGTCAAGTGAGCAGGATGTTTTGACCTTGCTGACGTGTTTGTGATTAAGACCAACACTTGGTCACACATCGGATGACGCTCTGAGGAAGACTGCAGACGCAGTTGAAACATGTCCGCAAGTTTAAAGCATCTTTTTTCACTTGTGAGTTAAAATGACACTTTAACATGTTTAAGAATGACACAATCAACATAATTCAGCTATAAAATAATGAATAAAGACAAAATGATTTGGGGGAAAATATGCACTAAAATAGTGTATTCAATAGTCTACTGTAAAGAAAAAAATGTAAAAGGAAAAAACTCCAGAGCACCTTGACCAGATGTGTCATAGCATCCTGAAAGAAGACCATGTCCATGGCTGTACCCCTGATACTCTCATTGTAATGGCTCAGGAACATGTTCAGGCGGTCCTTTAAACTCTCGAACGATTCGATGGGCTCATAAACTTTGGGCAAATCAAAGTCTGACTCTTCGGGCTCTTCCCCTGTGAGATTTTTTTGAAAGATTTTACATTACAATTTGTAGTACAGATTCATGAGACAAAAAAGCTCCAAAGAAGCAAACAAAATCATCAACCTCTGTGTCTTTTTGGATTCAGTGGTACCTGTAGCTTCAGGGGCATCTCGTAAAAAGTCAACGAAGTATCTTTCTACTCCATAGTCCACTATATTTTTGTGCTCCTCCCCGAGCTCTTCCTCCACCACCGAAGCCAGAGCCTGGTCGAACCACTCCACATCGTCAGGCATTGTGAAACGATCTGCTATCACACGTTTGCATTCATGTTTCCAGAGTGCCAGCAACACCTGCAAAGATAAGTCTTGATGTTAAAGTTGAGACAGCAACTCTATTTAATATATATTCAATTCAATTTTATTTATATAGCACCACATACAACACAATCATTCCTAGATGCTTTTAACAGAGAGAAACACAACAGCCTATTATTGGGTTTTGGGAGAACTTTTCTTTTCTTTTCTTCGTATAATTATCTATGAAATTGACACCCTTGCATTCTGGTTGGCTGGTATACCTGAGTGATCACTTCCATGCATCCACACATCTTCTATATTGCTTTATACTATTCAGGTTGCAGGGCACTGGAGTCAATCCCAACAAATTCTGTCTGAAGGCAGGATACACCCTGCATAGTTTGTAGGTCCTCACCATTTTGCCCTATAAAGTCAGAAGTCATCCCACTCGAGTTGGCAGCCTGAGCAGTGACGTTGAGAATGTTTGCTTAGACTCTCGGCAGCCCAAGGCAGAAGACATATTTCACTTTATTGAATTATTCAGCGAGTCCACAAACCAATTGGGAGTTGACCACCTCAGCAAGAACTTCGAATGCAACGGCAGAATTTTAGATGTGCATTTTTTAATCGACTGTTAAACCAAGAGACTCTCGTATCTGTCTTTAATGTTGAACGCATACTTTGTCATACTCCAACAAATCATCACCATCATGACTACATATGGAGGGGTTTTTATCATACTGTCAGGCTCTGTATAGTGTAGCTACTGTTTGATAGAATGCCACTTCGCTGTATATCTCTCAGTGTTGCTTCTGTATGAACATCAACAGAAGACCGATGGGAATCAAATCACAGCACTGAGGATATTAGATTATTATAAAACTGAGGCTAACACACTTAGAAGTCTTGGATGAATGAAGTCTTTCCGATGCTTTGGCTGATAATGTGGTAAGATGTTATGTAATCCCATTTAACAGCACTGAATTATATCATAGATCTATTTATTTCAAGTCAAGGTACCTTGTAAAAATCATGCACAAAAACCAACAGGAATTCTTACAAAGTTACTTGGTTCCTCAAATGAGTCGTTTGATAAATTACATAATCAAAAAAATAAGCCAATGCATGTCAGTTTTCTCACCTGGGAAGTGTTCACCACCTCAGCATTTGTGCTCAGCATGCCTTGCCAGACTCTGGACAGATCCCTCAAGTTGAAGATATAGTGGAACTTTGCAGGAGTTGGAAGCATTTTAGCTTTGGTCAACTGCCAGAGCCGGCGGGTCAGAGACACCAGACGATGAACCATAGTCTGAACCTCCTCACTGAAACCACGGCGAGTACAAAAATGGCCCTCACCAATCACACCTGTATGACAGGAATAGTAATACATCATCAAAACTTAAATACGGGATAATGTTCTGAATGTATTTGTATGCTGTAGCAAAAACTAATACAAACACATAATATAATTTTTTTTTTTTTAAAACAACTCTCTTCTACCCACCAAATATCTTGTCTATGGAAGCATTGGAGGGCAAAGTACAGTTAAAGATAGAGAACTGCCGTTTGAGTCTCTGTGGGATGTCATTACGTCCTCCTCCTGGATGAATCATGGCCGCCAGGAATTGAACATCGACAACATTGGTGAACTCTCCCGGTTTCTCCAGATTGAAGAACCCGTTCTGCTCCATCAGCTGCCTGACAATCTCGTTTGTCACCTGCAATGAAAGACACACATTCAGATTAAGTCTCCATCAAAATCAGGAAGAGGTTTTTCTCACAATAATTCCCACTGGTATGGTTTCTTGTTTTTAATCATTACTTTATTTATAATAGATTCACAAGCCTGCAGAACTGTGAAAGTGGTAAATAAATGTGACCAAAATATTTTCTTAATAATCTGTCAAAGCAGAATAAAACGATTCAACTTTAAATAATTTTCTTAATCCCAAACCTGGTCTCCCCACTCATTAATGACAGGCATGTTGATATCATCTATAAAAATGGCCATTTTTTTCCCAGCAGGGGGTCCATAAGTGGTCCCCATTCTCTTGTCAACATAGCTCTCGACTGTCCTCTGAAAAAAAGAAAACAAGGGGGGCACAGAGGTGAAAAATAGCACACATAACCATAAAAAAGAAGTCAAAAACCAGGGAGATGGAAAGGTAGACATTTTATGTTCCACAGAAATATAACCCAGTGTGACGGCTTGATAAATGTGCAGCAATGAAACTGACTGATCCAGCTTTACCTGGAACATGAGTGGTGTGGTGGCTGAGGAGAAATTGAGACTCTTTCCCATGTGGGTCTCAGTGTCGTATTTTGACATGTAGCCCTTGATGATAACAGTCTTTGCAGTTCCTTGCTCCCCAATCAGTAAAACAGCCTATAAAAGAATTGAAAAATAAAAAAAGTGCTCTTCAGTTTCTCATAAGACCAAAACATGGCGTAACTATAAAAAGTAAACCCTATAGCATAAGTGTGACACTGCAATATTTCTGATTCCCAGTTTTATCAGTCCTGAAGACATATCTCTTTGCTATTTGCAGATACCTTGAACCTAATTTTTTGCTCTTCTTTTCATCTCCCATGTTGGATTTATATTCCTTTTCTGCAAATGTCTGGTATATTTGCAGTAACACTCTCATTTGTTTGATAACCTCCTACAAAAACATGCCCAACTCCATGGTAACACATTGCATTCTGTAAGGTAGGGGCTCAACACTCCTTACTATCTCTCCCACAAAGAAAACAAGTAAACGAACATGGAACCCATATCCAGAAGATTATTCTCATGCAAACAGCTCCTAATGGAGGCAAAGCCTCAATTTGAATACTCCTTGAAGTTTATCACCTGCAAAATGTATCTAATCCTGTAATTCAGCACATTTTATACAAGACCTTTGTAAATAGTAATAGACCAATAGAGACAAGAGACGAAAGGCAGCTATCGAGCCACCACATCTCGACAGACTGACTGTGAATTATCGACGTAAGCTCTGAAAAGCCATATTGTGATGCTAAATATTTCTGAAGCTCAAGGTCATACCTCTCTTGAGAGATGAGTCACATCTTCAAATTGAAAGAATTACTTCCTATTAAACTGTTGTAAACACCAGTTTCCGAACAAACCCGATGAACTATGATACTCTTTTTCACTTGTATATTGTATATTTTGGAACATGTCGGCGTTGTGGAGAATGGATATGTTTCCATATATGGAGAAATACTATGCTGCCCACAAAGGGAGATACAAATTTATAATGGATGTAGAGGTAACATCACCTTGCCCTGCTTGGCGATGGTCTGAATAAGGAAGTCTGTTCTGACATTGTCGACATTGGGGACCAAGATGGAGCTGTATTCTGGGGTGAATTCAGATGGATAAACATATTCCTCCACTCTGGTGCTCCAGTGGACCCAGTGGCCTGTTGAAAAATAGTTGAATGTATTAAAAGCACAACGTAGAGATTAAATGAAACCAAAAGGTGCTGCTCTCAAGTAATACACAAGAATAATATTCCACATTCGACTGATGATTTGATGAAAGTTAACATGCTTTCAAAACAAAGTGAAACTGAGGCTTGTCAAAAAAAAAAAAAAAAAAAAAAAGCTTCAGTATTTTTTTGGCATCTAATCCAGAGGCGATATCTTCTGTCCTTAAATAGATGCTCACCGTCTGTTGTGACATAGTAGTCAAATATGGTGTCTTCACTTTCAGGAGGAATGTCTGGTAAGTTCAGACAGATTCTGTCGTTTGCTCTCAGCCACATCTCCATCTTCCTCCGATCGTCCAGTTCAAGTAAGGCTCCGGTGCTCCACATCAGGGAATAGACATACAGCCGCTCCAGGTATTCTCTCGATAAGTCACCGCACTGCTCCTGTAGGGTAGCAAGCATTAACCATCGAGGACTTTAAGGTCTAATCAAACAAATCAACAACCCCCTCCCAAAAAACACATCCAAAGTATAGAAATGAGCTTGGAATTTAGACTTTTAATTGTTATTTTACACTGTTTTGGCTCAAATTGAGATGGTGATAAAACCGCAGTTCTAATAAATGAGGCAGAATGATTTCAAGAGGTTTTTGTTGTTGTTTTGTTTTGTTTATCCAATCAATAACTTAAGAGAAAATAAGTCATTTCTTTCAAATGAAGGGCTGTCAAACACATGGCTCCAGGCCAAAAACTGGTCCATTCCAGTCTGAGGGAAAGATTATCCGTGTAATGTGATGTAAAAATCACAGAGGAAATATAAACTTAAATTTCTTTACAGTTTTGTGTTTACTTTGTATAAAGAGGAACAAACATTAAAATGCAGAGGCCCAATTTGAGAGACCAGTGATACAATAGTTAATGCTAGCTACCTCAATGCCATTAAAAGCAGCATTAGTAAAGGGGTTCATTTGTGAAAATATATATGAGGAAGGGATGCTGCAAATGGAGGACAGGATTGTGGGAGATTTCACAGTATTTCTTCACCAAGAGGCATTAATGAAAATGGCATAATGTTGAAATTTGAACTTGTTTAGGTTGTAATGGCACAATGACTTTATCATGTACTCTTATCTTTTAGCACTCAAACACAGGGACCAACCTGAAGTTATCTTTATTTAAAGGTCTGTCGTTTTGTGTTTTCCATGTGATGGACTGGTGGTCTGTCCAGTGTGTACACAGCGTCTGTCTGCTAGGATCAGCTCTAGTACCCTGCAACACTAAGTTGGATGAAGACGTATAGAGGATGAATGGATATATTTACAGTAGAGTTGGAGTCTTTTATATCAGCAGGAAACTGTTTTGGGTCTTTTTTTTTTCTCACAGAGCAGAAATATTTCAAATGCTTTCTATTGGAATATATCTCCATGTCTGCCTCTGCGGGATTTCCGTCCAGGCAGTATGACTGAAACACTTTTTCAGTAATATATACAGGAAAAGCTGCGTGAGTCCCCACAGAGGGGAATTGAGACCAGTTGTCCCCTTACCTTTGATGGTATAAGTCCCTGAAGCATGTTTATGCACTGCATAATGACAAACGCTTCAAGCATGTCCATCTTGAACTCAAGTGACTGCACACTGAAGCGGTACAGCTCGGAGAAGGAGGAAGAGAAGAGCTCCCTCAGTACCTGGGCCTCCTGAGGTGAGCGTTTCTTCAACCAGCCCTGAGAGCACAAACACATCACTGCAGTTAGCTGCATGAACTACATCAGCTTTAAACCCTATGCGGCACACGTACTGTACAAAAGCATGTTTTTAGATTCAGCAGAAATGTCAAGTCTCCTGAAGAAATACAACAGATTATAGAAGTGATACGTTAGAAATTAATTCAAACACATGTGGGTATTTTTATTTTTTTCCAACTTTCAAAATGTTTGAATATATTCATTTCAATTGGGTTCATTTACCTCCAGTATCGGGCTCCAGCTGAGTACAGAGGAGCTCATGAACACCATGCCATTGCGCGAGACGGTGGCCGGAGACGCGTTGTCAATGTTGTGTGGTTCAAAAACCACTTTACAGTTGGGCGCCATCGGTATGCGATCTCCATTCGCCAGAGTGAGAGTTCTGTTGTCATCCAAGACTGAGTTCAGGTTTTCAATCCAAATGGCATCCACTGGTCCATCCAGCACTATCCAGATGTGCTCGCCTGAGAGAGAAATCACTTATATGTTGACATCAATATTAAAATGATACGAATGTGTGTTTTCACCCATTTGTAGAACGATACATGACTGAAAAGTGTTCAAAATAATTTTCATCCAATGTCTGTTTGCAAACTTAACTAAAGATTAAAATTAACAGTCAATTCCTTTATATCTGTTTTAACCTTTAAAGATCAGCAATACAATGAAGAAGAGATAAAGTTTAGATTTGAGCTAATATGTTTGTTAAAGCCAGCTGCTTTGAGATATCTGACGTGAAACTGGACATTTTACAATTCAGGAAATGAAGTTAGTTTGATAAACATGAGCTTGGACAAGCTTTTTATCATAATGTAGCTTTCACTTATGTTGAAGGAGGTTTCCATTTTTGTTTTCAGGTTAAATCAGCCATGAATTGAAGCTTTTCATAACTCCTCATTGACTACTCATCGAAGCATCAAACTGCACAAATATACTGGGAGCAGCTGCACCACAACACACAACCATAAAAATAGGGAATCCTTCCCAAATATATGCATGCCAGCAAGAACTTGTGCACATTTTGTCACATAAAAGCAAGTGCTCATATATTCACAATGTTGCCTCCATCCATTTTTAATGTGTGTGCGGTTTAGGCCTGAGTAGAGGAATACAAGTGCTGTTCATTACGCTTTGAACTTTCCTATATATGCCACAGTGTCTGTAGATGATTCTATTTGATAAAGTTTTCCCACACAGATTCATAGGTGTACGGATAGACAGACAGACCTTTCTTAGCTCTCAGAGTTTTCCTCCATAATGTAGAAAAGATGCCGTCAGTCCAGTCATTTGTTGCCACATCGAGTCGACCAAACATCTGGGGAGCTGTGATGGCTTTGGGGTTCATGCGCATCTCTCTGTGAGGCTCACCGCACTCTGGAAGAAACAGGTATAGACTAGAGTTTTTGTATTCGCAAAGTAAGTATATCTCAAATATAGAATTTTTGAATCCATTCATGATTATAGAAAAATTAATAAAGTCACCAAGTGCCCTCTTCACCGCTTTCTTGAATCTGACAACCACCTCTCCTTATTTTCTTTTCCCCTCTTAGGATTTGTACTCCTTGTCTAATGCTGCATTTTTATGATTCTCAAATCATCTTATTTTTAGGGCATATGAAGTACACACTGGCAGCTGTCTATAGTGTGTAAATATCAAATATCTATTAAAAGGTTGTAAACCCAACTTTCACTGTCGTGTGCATGTGAAATGTCGAAAAGACTAAAAACAAATGTCACTATTACTGTTTAATTAAATGACAAATCAGTTTTCTTATTATCAAAACTACATGAACACATTACAAACTTTTGTTATTGTGTTAATCGCGTCCCCAAATGCTCTTTTCTTTTTCTTCCTAGTAACATCTGTGTACCATTTTTGTACCACTAAAACTCCATTAAGAGGATTCTGGTGTTAGATCTAAAGTTTTTCCATGAAACATTGTCATCGAACACCACCACTACCACTACCACCACCACCTCCACCACCAAAAAAAGACAACCCTACCTGTCATTGCTTTCATTAGTGTTTGTATGCAAGTGGTTTTTCCAGCACCACTGGGACCCAGTGCCATCATGCCATGTCGGACTCTTTGAGTCTCAAACAACTGGATCACCTTCAGCTTCCAGGGAGGGTGGATAATCAGACCTGCATCCTCAACCTGAAGCAAAAGATATGTACATCGTAAGTACAAAATGGATTTACAATTCGTATTAAAGGAACATCAAGTCCTGACATATTCTACATGATACCATTACAACAGCACATTGAACTCCACTGAAATTTTAATAAACTACAAATGCAAGCGTACGCTACATTGGTAGCAAAGTTGGAAAACTGAATTGAAAGAGATACATAAAGACCTGTAACTGAACTGATGTGTGATATTTCAGAGTTTTTTCTTTCTTTCTGTTTTTGGGAAACTCTGTTGACCTGATAAATAAAACACTAAATGATACCTTCCTTATGCATTATGGGTTGTTGTTTTTTCCATGAAGTGATTTGAAAGACACTTTTGTCTTCCATACGACTTTAATGGAATTTCCCGCATTCTTGCAAACCTAGTGAACCTCACTCATCACTTCCTCCTACCTGTTTGTCGATAGCAGCCTCTAGTTCAGGGTAACCCGCTTTATCAAGTTGGATGCTTGGGAAGAGGTCTTCAATCAGACTCAGGAAGAGCGGCTCATCCTCATCAATCTAAAAAGCAAAATGTGAGCGTCACACGCTTGAAGAAATACACAAATTACCAGAAACTAATTACTCTATTTATATACTCTTATCAGCAGCAGTTCACAGTAATAATCCAAATAAATAAGACAGGTTTTCGTCCTGACAATAAGCTGACGAGGCGGGGCTGCTTATAATCATGGATTCATTTTTAACTCCCTCACAACAGCGTGGCTGCCGTGGAAACACAAGGAACATAAACTGTGACTCACTAATTATATAGGCGGGGTGAGAAGCCAGTTAACACGTGTTGGACGTTAAGAAGACACACAAAGGCTTTAAAATGCTTTGGGCGGCAGTGAGAACAATGTACTGTGTCAGTTGCACTGTTAACTGTGTGCTTCTGTGCCCCGTTATTTAGTATTTAGAAATGTTCACAACTGTTTTCATTTTATCATTAATCAAATTACTGGGTCATTTTTTTATTATACATAAAAATGTCTGCTGCATATAAAACACATTAAAATTGTTATCCATGTAAAGCTCAGTTTTACATGTCCTAGACTGACCAGTTTGGACAGATTCATGTCCCTGAGGACCCTCATGACAATGGTGGACTCTGTGTCACTGGGGTTGGCTCGCTTCGCTGCTCCCAGTGTTCGCAGAACTGACAGAATGTTCCGCAGGCCAAAGTCGTAGTGAACCTGCACAATCACAGAAAGCACTTTAGTATCTGTTAGCGAAATCTTGTTTTGTCTCATAAAGAATGTTGTGTAGTTTTGCAGTCTGTGTTCAGGGATGACCCGTGTCAGCACTCTGTGCTACTTTTGGTGTCCTTCAATGCAGAGTCAAAACAATTCAGCCTTTAAGAAGGTGCTGTCTGACTTCAGAGTAAGACAAACTCCCGGACAATCATGCAAAGATTGTACTGTGACATTGTCTCTTCTTGCAAGAATAATGTAATAAAATTCTCTTAAACTTTTTTAAATCGCTCTGTGTGATTCCCGTGTATTTTGTCTCCCTGAGGTCTCCTTCTAGGAAATGCTCCTGACAGTATCATTCGTAGCTTTGTACAACACTGTATTGAATAAAAGTCTCCTAAACCATTGCTGTTTCTAGCGATTTACACTGTGCTTCAATTACGCAATCAAGCATATCAAAAAAAATAAAAATAAAAAGATTTGAAATGACAAATGATTAACTAAACTTCAGAAGGGGTCCTTCCCCTGTGTCCAGTCAGAACACAATACCATTCAATGTAATTGTCCAGAATTGGACTGCTCTGTCATGACCTGATATCTTTATGTCATTTGACAGTGGCACATCAAACGTGTATGAAGTACAGATGTGTTATTCACGCACTGCTGCGCCTACAGAAACAGAAACAGCAAGTCGGCTTGGAGATGGCCCATAAGTCATCCACTTTGCAACTGTCAGTGCACTTGTCTAGAGAAAATGAGCCCCGTCAGAATTTATTATGATTTATTTGCTTTATTTTTTTTTACCTGCTTGGAGAGTTGCTCCTCACACAACTTGTAAAGAGTAAAGAATTTCCGAGCCAGCTCCATGTTGTCTATGAACCCGCAACTGGCCAATTTTACCCGAATGATAATTTGACGGTCAGGAACCATCATGGCCACGGAGCGGAAGTTGATCTTCAGGTTCTCAGGAAGCTCCTGACGACCTGCATAACCGGGGTTCTGTTTACACATGGAACGAAAGTATGAGTTTTCTATGAGTGACAGCAAAATAAAAAAAATATTACAATGTTATGGTAATTATGAAAAAAAGACAGGTAAGTTAATTACCTAATGATTATTATTTAAGATATAACGTAACACTTTTAGACCTATTATGTAACAAATAAACAAATATTGAGTCAAAAACTCAGAGACAAAAAAAAATCATTGTATGAATTTAAAGCAATGCAGCTAAATGGAATCTGTAATTGCAAAACACAGTATCCGTGCACAAGACGTGAACAGTCTCTTTGTACTTACACATAACAATGGATGGTGTCGACATTATAATTAATGTGCATAGCAAACAGACCCCTGAAGACTGAGATCTACCAATTCACTGAGCCTACCTTTGATTACAGTGTTGAGACACATATTGGAGTATGTACACACACAGCTATGCACACACATGTAGGTGCAACCCCCCCCCCCCCCCCCCCCCCCCCCCCCCACACACACACACACACACACACACATACACATAGCTGTGAGGTGAGAGAAACAATGTACTCACCACAGAAGAGAATTACTCTGCTTTCTGTCTAATGACTGGCTTCGGGATATCAACTGCACTTAATGAGATTAAGTAAATTTGCACAAGAAGAGTACGACAAATTGGTCGTGCTATTATTAATCACTTACTTGATCAACTGCAGAATGGCAACTATTGTGATAACTAATCGTTTTGAATGGGTTGCTCTAAGATAAGATTAGAACTCGGGTCCATTCAGTCCCTCATTGTAATATTGTGCATGTTATTTGGTTGTAGAATATACTGTATGATGTTTAAAAAAACATACTAAGCAGTGAAAAAGACTGACATTTTTCAACATTCCCAAACAGCTATTTGCTTCATCATGAAAGCTGTTTCACAATTGAAATTCCCAGATATTCTACCTAATTTATGGAGAGGTACCATCGTCCTCCACACAGCCTTTAGATGCGTAACCAGGTGACAAAGACTAATCAATCCCTCAAGAAAGCAGCAATTTATTATTTTGCTAACAAAAAGACTTTTCCCCTCCAACAATGCTCCCCAAAAAAAACAAACAATAGGAATTAAGACCACACTACATTTTGGTAACATAGCATAGTTGTGTCACTGACCATAGTGAGGAAGATTCCAAACTCTGGGTTCATTTCCACATTGTCTCCATCAGTGAAGATAAAGTTTCTGCGACGTTCTTTCTTGCAGGTGAGAACTATTGCAATCTGCTGGGCTGCCACAGACAGTACTGGAAGGTCAATCCGGTTAAACTCGTCAAAACAGCCCCACGACCCAGACTGGGCCAGACCTGAAAGTCAGACATACAGAGTCATCCCGGTACACATTCATAAATGGAAATGCTGCATATAGCTTGTGCACGTCATTCTTTTCTTATCAATCAATGATAAAGAAGTCTAATGTCCAGGTTTGTTATTTTTGTTTCCTTTCGTTTTGTCATTTTTACCTTTAAATATCCTTCCCAAGCCTCTGAAGTCCATTTGATCAGAACAGTTGAAGACCACAACATATTTCCCCAAACAGCGACCCATGTCCTTGGTGGTCTCGGTTTTTCCTAAATGAGGTAAAATGCAGTTACTGGTGATAAAATGGATTGTAAGGAAGAAAAAATATCAAGATGGCACATTCTTTATTTCAATGTCAAGATACAAATTAGTAGTTTAATCTTAGTAGACTAATCTAAATGCACATTCACATTCAACTGAAAAACAGGATCAATCTTTTCTGGCAATCTCTTCATCACACATTTTTTTTCAATTCTCTCAAAAATATAAATTGAGAGATTCATACCTGTCCCTGCTGGACCAGCAGGCGCCCCTCCCATACTCATACCAAGAGCCTGGGCTAAGGTGATGTAACACCTGTTCAAATGGAGACACATTTTTTCAGCCACACATAAGATTATTGCCTTTACTTTTTCCTCAGAGCTTTTTTTTCCTCCCTCTTTTCTTTCCAACTTCATTTATCAAACCTCAAAACACAGTTGATGGGATTCCCTCCGAGGAGGGTTAGAGGTCAGACACAGTGAGAAATCACTGACTTTGAAGTGAATGGATAGTCCTGTGAATAGTAAGATGACTGATACCAAGATCTGAGCGTGTCCAACTGGCTAAACCCCACTCTCGACTGCCATTGTATCGCTGGCCTTCAGTGACAAACCGTTATAAAAGGGGACTTGTGGCATATTTTCTGTCTTTCGACAAGCCAGGTCTTACTTTTGCTTCAATGTGTTTCAAGTATACCTTTAGAACTCTGACTCATAGACTATACTGTAAGGCTGAGTCGGTGGCAGAGAAAGACAGTAACAAAAAAGGGTAAAAAAGAATAGAGTCGAATGTTAACTGAGGAGAATGAATCATACAGCAATTGAGGCAGAGAGAAAGACGGCAGAGGGAAAATCAGGGCCATCTTTGAGCCTTCAGCCATAAGGCCAACGTGCCACTTCTTCGGAGAGCTACTGTCTGATATCTGCTGGTAACTCGCTCTTTGTGGTTGTCCCCTTGCATCTGCTTCTCCTCCTTATCTCTCATCATTTTTCTGTCTTGTCCTCTCATATTTCTCTGCCCGTGTCTGTTAGTCTGACACAGTTCTTTTCATTGATACTTTTGCCTCACCCTCTTGTCTCTTCCTGTCTGTCTTCTCTCTCAGTCATCCTCTGTCAGTGACAGAGGTAATGGCCATGATGTGAGTGAGCCTACTGTTGCCATCCAATCTGCTCTCTCCCCACCACCAACACTTGTTCTAGGAGCTCACACAGCAGATCCAGTATTAGTCATCCAAAATAGGTACTTGAAGGAAAACTCAGGCATGTACAGGCAGAACATGCAAACTCCACACAGAACAGAATGACACAAAAATGGCAACTACAACACCAACGTGTGGCTCCCCCATCCACATGGTGCTGTGATGTGCATCTCACAAAGTTATTTTTTGTTATATCAAGTAGAATTAATGTAATTCATATGAAATAAAAGGAAGTCATAAATGTTACTGCTGCAGAGGTTGCTGAAACTCACTAACACTTTCAAATAAAAGTCTCTCGCAAGAATCTATCAACAAATGCCTGCTATTCTTGGGAGTCCTTACTAATAGTTCAATTAGATTCATTATGCCTTGAGTTCGTTTATAAGTATTTTGTCTTTTCTTCAGCAAGTATTTTTTTTTTCCCCAACATATCTTTTTTGCGTGTTTCGACTGCATTCTCCCATCTTTGTCAGAAATGTCATCCGGTGGTGGATGACGTGTCTTTATATCAGCTGGTATTACGGACACATCATCCACCAACACTGAATGAGATTTCTCTAAAAGAAGGTATGTTGAAACAATCCTACTTGAATGAAGAGAAGAAAAGACAAAATACTTAGAAAACGTAGTACTTGTCATGAGACAAGCAGTCGGTAGGGTGACCCTGGGTTCAAAGTCAATCACATGTGCTTCACTCTCAGGGGAGACGACACAGCTGCGATATGCAAAGATTTGTTATGTTTCATCAGGTCTGCACACATCATTAAGAGAGTGGTAAAGTGTTCTGAAGAAGGGTGCATGTGTACACTAGCGGGATGACTTTAACCAGAGGAATTGGCTCATCATTAAAAATGTACCTTCGCACGAATGTGCTTGTGCCTTTATGAGTTGTTCTCTACCTGTCAGTCAAAGGAGTAATGACAAGCCGTTCAGTGCAACCCAAGAATTCATTCTGGTAGACAAAGCCCACGTCTGTGATGTTGATGATCATCTTGTCAGAGTCCTCATTGAAGTAGAAGCGGCACTGCTTCAACCACTCAAAATCACTGGTGCTTTTGACATGCAGCCGACACTGGGAGGAGAAAGAGTGAAATCATGACAGAAACGCAGTGATGAAGGAAGACAAGAAGAGAGAGAAGGAGACATTTATATTTTAAAGAGAGAAAAGGGTAGATTTGAGATGGTAAGGGTGAAAATGAGAAGTTGCAGGGTGCCATTCAGGAGTTGATGGAAGATGAGAGATGAAAGTGGGATAAAAGGGGCAGGCAGAGGAAGGGAAGAATTCATGAGGGGGCATTGGATGGTGGGAAGGTTCCATTAAAAAGGTGGAGAAAGAAGGAGTCACAGGTGGGGGTATGGTGAAAGAGCAGAGGTGACAGGCCACAAGATGAAAAACGCCATGAAGGGAAGGTAAAGAAACAAACACCGATGTCAAATGGGAAGAAGCAGTCCAACAAGAAACAGGGAGGAAGAACAGATGGGGAGAAATAATGAATATGAGAAGAGAAAAAAAACAGTGAAAAAAAGAGACATAAGGGGAAAATAATTAATGACTTCACAGCTGTTACATCCAATATGGAAACCTGCAATGATTCACACGTTTGCAATAATCTCAAACACAATACAGCAAACCTGAGAGTGAGAAATAAAACATAAAAAAACCACTAACTTCATGACAAACTGCCTGACCCTTTCAACGTTTGAAACTGCCAAATACCTATTCCCACATTGTCAAAGACTCTATTGATTAGGATTTAAATAATTTGTGCTCACCGTATAGCGTATAGTGTCTGAAGTGGAGTTTCAAAGACAGCCCCTTTTTTCCTGAGTATAACTTGACTGCCATCAAAATACTTTGGGCAACTTTTGATAAAACTAAGAGAGCTCTTTGCAGTAAACACATTTGTTATTCACAACCCGAGAGAGTCTGAATATTAAATATGTTTTACAAAGTGGTCGCAGTCTTAAACTGATGATTCTGGATGTACGACTGAGCAGAAATTGCAAAAAAGCCTGTGTATGTGGTTGTTCACGACACACTGAGCTGTACCAGTATTTAGGTTTTGAGTTTGAGTTTTTAATTTTTATGTAAAACTTAAACTGTGTCTCTGGGAATCCTGCTTGTTGAAGTGTACTAACAGTTCTTCACGACTGCTTTACATGGCACTTTCCTATCTCTTGTTTACAAGCAGCACACCAGACTTTTTATTGTGTGGGATGATTCATTGGCATCAAAAACTGGAAGATTCTATCAATTCAAAGCTAATTTATTTCAATTTGTGCCGCTGCAGTATTTCTTTCCTCTGCATGAGACACAGCGTGTCAGCAATGTCTGCGGGGATGGTTTTTAAGTTTCTTTGATTTTTTTTTAATGTTCAATAATTTGCTCACCAGCTCATCAAATATGTCTCTCTGATGAACATGGATAGTGATGAGGGTCTCATATTTGGTCCTCTCCACAGCCTCCAAGTCTCTTGTGGTCATGTCAATCAGTGTGTTCAGCAGATCTAGGAAGAGCTGGTTGGTTTTAGCCATGATACGCCGGTCATATCGGGCATTGGTCAGAGCCTCCTCTGAGTCTCTTGTCCATATCATCTGGATACCCAGCAACCCAACCTAGAGGAAAGACAGCAATATCTGGGACTTACACCATGGCCTAAAATAACAACCTTTAAAAATGTAAGTGCAAGTTGAAGATTTGCAGTTTGGAATCCAGGTAACACCTACTTGAGCTGGAAAGGAATTAAGGAAGTCAATGAGCTGGAAGCCAGAGTCCTGGATGGCCAGAGCGGCTTGTCGAATCACCAGGTGCAACGACCTCTGAGATTCTTTCAGTAGACCATTCAGCCACACTTCCACATTTCCTTCTGCTGTGACGGGACGGTCCAGCTCGACAGTCTCCCCCTCTCGAGACGACACAGCTAGAATACGGTCATATATCTGAGAAAGGAGAAAATATAACTCCTGGTAATAAACAGCGGTTGTATTTTCATATTCATTATATTCCTGTAATGATGGAAAATATGTAGAATTGCATATTCTACAATTGGTAAACAAGATTATCATCAACTTTCCTAATTTATCACATTCTGACATTTACAAAAAAACCTTACTTTAACATCCCGCAAGACCGAGTGTCTGTGAAAAACAATTTAACATTAAAGTAAGTAGCTCAATTCACCTTGTCATGGAATCGAACACATTTGATGTTGTCAAAGACATTGAGAAGGTGGGCTTGGATGGTGTGGGAGTCAGAGGCCTGACCCAGGATCTCCAGCAAAGCCGGATCAGACACAAAGAAGAAACGAGGAAATAGCAAACGCTTCTTCTCCAAATAGCTTCAAGTTTAAAAAAAGAAAAAAATAATGTTATTTTTTACAGGCTCGTAGCTGCAGACAAACGAGACATCAAAGTGAGACGTTTCGGAGTTTAAAAGAATCTTAAAGTGTGAACAATTGGTGGCTGTAGATTCTCCACAAGGATCTTCTACATTGCTTTAACGTAGTGGGGTTATCAATATTTCAGTCCCCGGCACTCACCCCGTCAGCGACTTCTGGCAGATCTCGAGCTGTTCAAGGAGGTGAGGAAGCAGCTGTCCCATGGTCTCGTCTCCCACACATGACTGGACCACATTGGGCATTTCGTGGGCTCGCATCATTATCTTCACCCATGATTTGTCAATGTTAGAGAAGCGCTTCGCTTCCTGAAGATTATAAATTCATTTGATCAAGCTCAACATCAGAGGCTGGATTATTTGTACCGAAAAAATAAGCTTGTGTGGAAATTATTCACTCGGTTGTTTATTTCTAAAGACTTTAATGCGTCATCAGAGATTTTCCTTTTCTTAACAGACCATAAACTACAGGCAGAATAAAATTTGTGCTAATTATTAAAATTATTAAGGATATCATTGTCTTACATTACACAAAACTTCAGTGACATTATTTTAGAGTTCAAAGATTACAAACTTGATCAAAGTCATAAATGGGGATCAATTCTCCATACAATACTCTACCTTAGGTAGCTGTTTAGCAATGTCTCCACCCACAAAAACAGCCTCCAGATAGATCCAGAGGTTCTGGACAGTCATCCAGTGTTCGATTATGTCAGTTGTGTTGGAGAGATTCTGCACCCACTTCTGAATTTGGCCTTTAAATGGAGTGTTGTACCTGAGGGACAAATCGGTATGCAATCACTACATTTAGACACACTAGTGGGGGACTTTGACAGTGGACAAGTCAGTCTGATTACTTTCATTGGGCCAACAGCAGTGTTGTGCAATCGTGTAGGGCCACAGTCCTGAATATTCTATATACATTTTTTTGCACTCAGTGTGCTCAGTGATGAAACATTCAATGGATTCAGGGGTGTTGGGGCAGGAAAGACTTGTTCTCATCAGATTGCTGTCACTGATACCCATGTGACAACTACACTATACACTATATACCTGTTGCTCATAAGAGAGCCTAAAATCATTAGGCTGTCCTCCATGCTGGTGATGATCTCCGATGTGCTGTCTCCTCTCAGTAGCAGCTCTCCACGGGTTTTAAAGTTGGCAAACGTGAACGTCTTGTTGTCCCACTCAGCAATCACTTGCTTCAGCTTTTGCTCAATATCCCGTTCTTTCACAGCACTGATACAGATGTCCTGAACAAAACAGCAAAATTTGACATTTTGCTTTCGAAAAAATAGGATTCAACTCATTCAAACTAATACGAGAGGTTCAGAAGTTGATATGAAAGCTTCACCCATGTATCAGATGCTGATGTTATCACAACCTGAACTAGGATATGGCACGTCTCATATTTTAATGTTAACCTTAAAAATCTAATTAGGAAAAATAAAAATAATATTTAGAAGACGTGTTAATAAGAAAAAAATCTATTTAAGAAATTATACTCCAATATAGAATTTCCTCCAACCAATCTGTGATGTTGAGAAAAAGATTCTTTTCATTGTTTTGTAACCCTACTGTCATGTCAGACAGCTTTACATCTCCTTTCTGAAAGGAATATAACAGTTTGGCAGAAAGTTTTTCCTCTTCATTTTGATATGCATATCTGAATTTGATGAGAATGGCAAGATAGACTCTCAGAGGTACTACACATTGTTCCCAAAAATGGCAATATATACAGTATATGTGGATTCAAAAAAAAAAATCTAAAATATAATTTCTATTCATTATAAGTGAATTATGCACTTAATCATACATAGCATACTCAATCTTACCTCAATTTCCTCTTTATACTTGAGCAGAGGAGCCTCCATGATGTTTCTCAACTTGAACGTTTCCGTTTCCACCTCAAATGTATGCCCAGTAACCTGCACCCGGATATCACAAACTAAACACCTTGAAGTAATATAAATATAAACTGCAATCATTTTGTTGAACCAACCTCAGTAATTCTCTTCCAGTGACGTGTCATCATTGCTTTGTTAGTCATGAGCTCCAGCAGGGGACAGCACTCACTGAATTCATCAATGGTTTTCTTCAGGTCCAGGAAGGCCTGCCACTCCTTCAGGGCGCGAGGCAGCTTGCGACATCTGGTAGTTGATGTAGAAAAAAAAAACCTCACACTTAGCTTTAAATGCTTATCAAAGAAGGGGTATCTTCTCATTTTGCAGCTAAAAATCTGAAATAGAATTTGTCTTTTTTCGGAAGTGAACATACGTTTGTCCACTTGGGATACTGTTGGCAAACAAATCTATCAAACTACAAAATGTATGAAATAAATAGGAGAAAGCATAATTTTCAATACCAAAACCTATTTATACAGTACATTTCATGACAAACAAGCCCACGGAGAAGCTGCAATGATAAGGAGAAACAGAATTATAGAAAAAAAAAAAGATAGAAGCGTTTAGGAAAATGAAATATTCAGAAATGTTAATGAACCCATGTATAATTTTGACAGCTGTGAGGCTTGAAAATCTATTTAATGTATGTTTTATAATTTAAGCTCTTTCGGTCAGACATTTTGAATTAGTGAGAAAAACGTTTTAAAAATGTCACGTGGTGACAGCAAGGTCTGAAATTAATAGGCTTATAATAAATTGAAATAACTGCATCTGTAAAATCACCTCTGATATTGAATTTTTTTGTTTACAAAGAAAGTTTGTTCAAGGATTCTTGATTCCAATATCATCTTTAACAATAGAGTGATATTTTCATCTCACATGAAACACAGTTCAGAAGTTCAAGTATCAGAGTTATTGTGCAGTGTTCCAAAGCCTAAAACAATCCATTAGGAACTGACAGACAGAATTTATGCCAGAGGAAGAACTTGTCCCTTCATTCTGACCTCTTTTGTCAACACATGTACCCCTTGTGATTACTAACAGCTTCTAACCTTGAACCACTTTTACTATTAGGGAAAACAAGAAGTGAAACTTTTCACTCTCTTCTAGTTTAAATTCTGTAGTTTGCACTCACTGGACCTTTATCTCTGTCAAAGAAAAAAAAAAGGAAGGAGGAGTAGAAAAACCTGATTGCTATTACAATGGAAATAATCAGGCAACCCATAATGAAAAATATCTCAACAACTCCTCATGTAGTCCTAAGGGCATGGACTCACAAATGAAAACTATTTCACTTTTTTTTATGAATTGAAATACTTTCATTTGTTGTTTAAGTCAAGAGTACTTCTGCAGCAGCATGACAGCTTGACCTGTATGCACAACAACTACTTCTTCAGTTCACTCTAGTGTTGTTTGTTACAGGTTCAACAGGGAGTGTGTGATCTTTCCAGGAACCACAATAGAGAACAGCTCTGCCAAAAAAAAAAAAAAAAAAAAAAAGAAAAGCTGTTTGCATTACATTTCATGACAAATAAACTGACTAACCTTGTCTGGAAGTCTAGCAGCTCATTATTGATCTTCTCGATGTGGATGTCAGCCCAAAGAATGTCATAGTAACCGTTAACCGTTTCAATGACGTTGTTGTAAAGGCCATACAGTTTTTGTAACAGAGTCAGCTGTTTCCTAATCTCCAACAGCTGAGGATGCTGGGTAACAGGCAGCCCGAACAGTTCCTCTCCACCTGTGTAGGTGATGTATTTCCTAAACAGGTTGTCAAATCGGTTCTGGAGGAGAAAACAACAACAAAACTCAATGTGGAATTGGGGAATATAATTACATGAAATTAATTTATACTATTTATTATTACATATTATTAAATATTATATAAAATTACAATTACATAAAATTGAAATGAGATATATTATTATATTTTAAATTAATAGTATCAACTCAATCAGTTCTCAGATCAATTACAAAGACAGTTTGTTATCGACAAGAAAACAATCAATAACACACCTGGAACATAATAAGTCTATCACTGGCATCCTGAGGGGCTAATCCCACCACCATGGGACCATCCTGCAGAAGAGAAACATGTCAATTGTTAAAAATATTACAATACTTATGTGTCCTGTGACATAAATAAATACATTTGCTGTGTCCGTATGTCTATCACTCTGTTTTGTCTTTACCTTGTCATAATCATGGTAAAAGTGTTGGCAGTCCTCGAGAAATGTCTCCACATTGCTGACCAGTTCTCCTCTGAAGTTGGGCTGCAGAGACACCAGCTCATTCTGTACCTCTGTGCTCCGGGACAGGAGCTTTTCCCAGGTGTAGCGCAGAGTATCCACCTTATCTGCCTCTTCTTTGGCCACCGTCAGTTCATATTTGTGGAGCATGGCATAGGACTCCTTTGTGGGGGGAAAAAAAAAAAAAAACAGAGATGCTAAATAATCCACCTGACATCGAGTGATTGGTTTGTTGTCACAAATGAATTGTCAAATAAAAGTATTGATTACTGAAGTGAAAACTCTATATTAAAAACACAATATAAACTCTCCCAGTTGTACTGCATAAAAGATGTGAGACTATGCTGTACCTCTACAGGTCCAACTAGAAAATCAATAGAGATTTGATGCTCTCTGATTTCTTTGAGTGCCGCCATGGCGATCCGGATGTCGTCCAGATCTTTGATCTGTCGATTCAGTTTCTTTCCTGCTTCATCTACGAAAGCAAATATTTGCTCCATCTCCGAGCGATATTTCCTGTTACATGCGAGTCCATAATCCACAATCCAATTCTTGGTTTCAGCAGTGAGGGACATCTTCAGGGATGCTAGCACAAAGTAAGACAGAGACATTCAGAGACTTTACCAGTTGGCTGGAAGTCATGTAAACATCGGTTCTAGAGTTCTCTCTGACCTGTGAACAGGGCCAGGGCTCCAACAATCATGTACTCTGGCTCAGAGTTTATCTCCAGCTCCAGATCTCGATAGAAGAGGATCTGAGTCTCAAACTCCGACAGCAGAGGACTTCCCTGGACAAATCTATTAAAAAACAAACAAAATACAATTTGGTAACGGATATAGCATACTGATCTTCTCATGCTTGAATATCATTCATTAGGTTCAATGTACTTCCGCATGGTGTCTTCTCGGTCCTTTCTCCAGATGTTATGGTAACGGCTAAAACGTTCTAGGGAGGTTACTATTTCCTATATGATTAAACAAATAAAAGCACAAGTTAATAGGAATTAAATAGCTTCTGAATGTGCATGATTTTTGAATTCCAACATGAGAAAATGTCTTTTGTTAAAACATTAGAAGGTTTAAATAAAAGTGTTAATTACAGTGACCTATAGAACATAACAGAATAAAGAGAATTAGATGGGTTTCTGACAGATTCTGATGAATCTGATTATATGCATCATACTTTTTAATACCATTTAAATAATGACTATATAAGTAAATCAGTCGCGATATACCTTTTTGGTAGAGATGATGGAGGTGCCAAGAACAGATACAAGTTTGACTATCTCCTTATTCTCAGCCACACTCTTGTAGTAATTTCTGACCTGGAATGGGATAGCTTGGATCACTGATGCTGAAATATCGGAGGTGCTGCCATCTAGAAAGGAGCAGAATGATCGTTGTGACAAACAGCAGGCATCTAAACACTGGAAAACAGAATCAGAATCAGAATTCCTTTATTGTCATTCTACCTTGGAGGCACAATGAAATTAAAACTTTGGTACCTGATTCTTTCAAAAAATGCTGATACAAAATTAAAAGTTTATGTTCTTTGCAGCTAAGGGCCTTGCATCTTGATCACTCATTGTTAGACATTTTAATTACAGGGCTGCTTTACTTGAATGTAATTTTCAATTTCTTTCCTTTTACAGCCACTTAGAAAATAATGCATAGTTTTTATATAACGCTTTTTTTGACAGTTAACATTGCATTATTCATTCACTCCATACTCAATGGTGGTAAACTATGTATGGAGCCACAGCTGCCCTGGGGCAGACTGACAGAAGCAAGGCTGCCAAACGGTTCTCCTGGCCCGTCCGACCACCAACCACTCACTCACTCTCACACTGCATTCACCCAGGCAGTTTGGGTTCAGTGTCTTGTGCAAGGACATTTCGGCAACCTTCCGATTGGGAGACGACCGCTTTACCAACCGAGCCATGCAGCTGCCCTCAAGAAATTGTAACTTGTTGTCGTTAGATGTGGCCACTTTGCTTTAGGTCTATATGATTGAATAATGAAAATATTATGCACTTTTGAAAATGGACAATTTGAATTTAAAACAAATCCAGCTCATTGCTGTTCAGAGTAAAAGTTGTGCTTCTGTCCAGTTATACCGGCCAGGCTCCTGTACGTTGTTGCTCCATCCTCTGAGTCACTCTCAGAACTGTCTTGTTCGAGAGCCGCCATACGTCTCTCGTTCATTTTTCTCTGAAAGAAACCCCCCAAAAACAAATGTAAAATGGGACTTCATAGATTGCTGATCCCCTCATCTTTTTTCTATCTTTGAAGTAGTGATGAAACTCACCTTAGAGATCCTTTCTTTGCTCCACTGGCTGACTCCTTTGCTGACACTGACCACACACTCCACGGCCCGGTTGAGCGCCTGCTGGATTTCCTCCAGAGCTGGAACTATGGCAATGTTCGGGATGGACAGGGTCACATCCACTCTGAAGATTGCCTGCTGACCACTGCTCTTGCCATGGCTCGGAGAATCACTCTCACCTATGGGGGGCAGAGTATGGTGGCTCTGATGCAATTTGAACTATAAAGACTGACATTTGACTTGCTCAAGACAGAATGGTGCCAAATTATTTCCTTGCTATTTCTTGGTATTAAGTGCTAATACATAAAAAATAAAATAAAATTGCATTTCATCAAATTTCTCAAAAGAAGCAACAAATAACCTTGAGGTTGTTCATACTAGGTTGGGTAAAATTAATTCCACTCAAAACAAGATTATTTTATTTTTTTAAAAGATGTCTTTATTGATAGTTTTTTCGTTGTTCTGGCCCCATTCAGATCAAGTCGGTCAAAATCTGGCCATGAAAATAATGTGTTTTTAATTGTTATTTTGAGAGATTGTGTGTGAAAAATTCATCTAAACAAGAAACACGACACACTTTTAGTTTAAACTGGATGAAGGCTCACCTAAGAAATGCACTAATGAGGAGGTATGTATGCGCTTGCGCAGCATCTCCAGGGTGTTGCGTGTCACTCTGAGCAAGGCATCCACATTTCGGTGATTGAAGTATGAGAGTAGCTCCTGGGCTTCCTCCTCCATCACTTCCATCAAGTCCCTCTTCTTCTTCTTTTTCATTAGAGGCGAGGAAGCACCGACACTAGCAGGAGGTATCAGTGTGTTTCTGGAGAAAAGGCGTCCTTCTGAACGTCCCTCCTCTTCACCTGAGGGGGTGACACAATTTGAATTTGATTTTTTAATGAACAGTTCCCCTGGATTTGTTGCAAAGCGCTTAATAAATGAGCTCTATTCAATCTCATTGTCAAAGTTGTATGAGTTAGTAGTAATGTCACTTATGACACATTTTAACCTATTGCAAATTGATTGTATTGTATTTGATCTTGAAAAGAAAGTGTCAGAATACCTTCACTGTCAATGTGGTCGATGGTTTTGCTTTCAGTGCCGCTTTCCTCTTCAACTTTGTCAACCTCTTCTTTTGGACTGTGGTCAAACTCCAGCAGCAGGTTGATCAGTTCATTTGCAGCCTCCTCCACGAGTGAGCTCTTCACATGGAGATTTTGGGCTTGTTTGATACACAGGTCCTATACACACATTCAAAGGTAGAAGAGAATGTCTATTGATGGGTAGAAAATACAGTTTTTTAGGCAGCAAGACTATCATAGTTGAATGTTCTTATCAATGTACCTTGGTCGTATGAACAAACTCTTCACAGGTTACGGGTTCATCCTCTGGCAGAACACAGAGCATGGCTGAACTCATCTCCTGCAGCACCACATCTATCCTAAACTCAACCAAGTCATTCACCCGGTCCAACAACAGCTCCAGGTCGACTGATGATGCAGAGAAACATATGGACACAGCATGTTTTTTTAATTTTTTTACTTTAGAAGGACAAGAATCTTTCTAAAAGACTTGCTTGTGAAAAGTAGTAAATCCATTATGTAAATCCATTATGCAAATGTCATCTCATGCCAACTGTGCTGAGTAGCAGGATGTTTTAAGTGTCAGCATGTGAGACATTGATCACACAGGATTTTTTATTGCTTACCCAATGCCTTGTCAATGCGGCTGAGATACTTCTCTATGTTCAGAGATGTCCAGTTAAGGGAGGTCAACCCTGGCTGTATCACCTCGTCCACCTGCCAAGAGAGTGATGTATGGGTTGATGATGCACTTTGTAAGGTAGCTGGCATGTGCACCGTTTCATTCTGACAGAGATTCATGAGCCAGAAAAAAATGCTTGCTTTACAAAAACGCAACACGGTTATTTACAGATACTTCATAATGACTAAAGTCAGCAAAGTATTTTGTCCCAACAGCTACTAGAAGTTGCTCCTTGACACAGAGATAAACACAGCTTGGTCTTACTTTGGCTACGTGCGGCGTGGTCAGCTGTTCAAAAGCACTCTGGATCTTTGCCCGCACTCTTTTGTTCTCACTCAGCATTAGCTAAAACAGAAAGCATGTTAACACAGTTCATATATGTCCTTACTCACATTGCATTGCAGTGGTTGGTACTGCTCTCAGTGTAAGTGATATATATACATTGATGACGGTGATCTGGGAGGTTACATTCAATTTTGATTTGGTCAAAGGTCATGAGCGGCTCAACATTAAACAACTGTGCAAATGTTTGTTTTTTTTACTTGATTAAATACATTGGGTTGCTCCAGAAAGGCGTAGGATCGAGAGAAGTTGGAATAAAGCAGGCCATTTGATTTCCATCGTGCTATGAGTGTTGTGTTGATCGTGACATTTCTTTTTTCCATTTCCAGCAATGGTGTATGAGAGTTGTTTGTCTATTAACGACTATACTTCAGCTGTTGAGAGAGAAAATAGAGATTCAAATCATGGGGTCCAAGTCCTCTGCTGTGTTTATTATTTTGAAGAGTTGTAAGTTTGATTCTTGTTTTATTTTTTGTTCCCAGTAGAGTTTATTAGCCATGCTGTTAAGGGTGGAGAACCAGCCCGGGGGTCGGTGAACTGTTTTTTTTATAGAGAAGTAGAGAAGAGGTAGTTCATTTAAGGGAGGATGTTCATATTAACTGAGGAAATTCTGCCAATTAGAGATAAAGGTAGTGATGTCCATCTATCCAGATTATATTTGGTTTAATTTGAAGAGTTTAGGTTAGTTACCAGATATTTGATTTGTTTACAGATTGGGTTTCCAGCCCTAGCATCCCATCTTATCTGCAGGATCTTGGACTTTGTCCAGTTAAATGAGTAGCCAGACACACCATTTTATTTATTAATCAAATTATGGACCACTGTGGTGTATAGTAAAATGTCGTCTACATATAGATTTATTCTGTGGTGATAAGACTATTTGTTGCTGTGATATGTGCTCATTCATAATAACACCTGTGCTGGGTGAGTTATAGAGTATAGAATTTGTTCCTAGTACTTTTGGGTGTTGGACTGATAATCTTTGTAACAAAGTCCTCATTGATACTGTTTAAGAATCATTTTCCAAGTCTGGCTACGTTTGAGTTGGCTGCTTGAGTGTGTAATAAAACCTATTAAACACATTATCATATATATTTTTACATAATCAATCAATAATGGTTCTTCTTATGGTTAATCCTGGAATTCTGAATGTTTGTAGACCTTTAAAGGCCTTTAGAAGTCACAAAATAGTTACCATTTTAAAGTTCGTATTGTGATCTCTTTTGTATAAGATAAACCTTTTTTCCCCTGTTTTGACAGTTTATAGGGTCACCTGTAATGTTCTGTAGTTCTTCTTGAAGAGTTCCTGTTTCTGTTGCAGCAATGCAGCAAAAGGTGGGATTTCCAAATCCATTCTTGTCATGCAGTTCACCTCTCTAATCTGAGTCAGAATCTCTGGATCAAAGTTCACAAACAGTTCACCTGTCTCTGGACACCGGACCAGCAGGGAGGCCTGCAGGCCCACCCTGGCTTCCTCCATCTGTGTAGAATATATCATGTGATCAAGTTAAGTTATATAAGTAAGTTATCAAGGGGGGGGGGGGGGGGGGGGGGGGAGGATTATATATTCCAAATCCTTAATTGTATGACCTTTTTCATCCAGTTGTGATGGTAGAGCATCTCAAACTCCAAGAGGACCCTTGCTACTCTGTTGAAGTTCCTGATGATTTTTTTGGCCTCTGGTGTGGAAAGAACTCCTGGATGCTACATGGATTGTTGGACAAAGACAAACTGCATGATTTGGGACAAAGTCGCTGTCACCAATACAACAAGTACAATCCAAGATATAGACTTGCAGTACCTGCTGAAAGAGATCCATCGGACCTTCAATTTGTCTGTACAGCTGTCGCACCCACATAATCCGACCTGCTACTGGGGGCAAGTCCCTGCTGATGGGGGGGTCCAGTTTCTGCTTCAGGTATATGCGGGAAACCATTTCAATGTCCCGGCCATAATTCTGCAGAATGCACTGATACCTCTCATCAATACCAAGATCTGGGATTCCCAATCTGTTTTCAGTGAATGCAAAAACACAAGTGTTTGAATGTCACCAGCTTTTAACGACAAAAACCAATGTCAAATTGTAAATATTAAATGTTTTGGAACTTGTCAATATCAGTGAATACCTTTCAAATTTTTTCAGCACATTCAGTGCTCTTTCCGTGTTTTGAATCTTTTCAAAGGTGCTATCCATGAAGCTCTTCAGCTGTTTCTGAAAACACAAACATTATTTATGGAATAGACAGTGGGGTAATATCATAGCACGAGTTTGACTAATATATCCTTGCTCTGAGGGTTGAACAACCTCCCACTGTGTAGTCTATAACAAGGATAGGAAGTTTCATCCACTCAACCAGTGGGACAAATGGGAACTGATTATTTAACAATGTATGAGAATTGGAGTTATTGATCGAGTGCAAAGAGCTCAATGAAAAGCTGTAAATTAACCTTACTGAATCAAAACGCACGAACTTAATCTTTTCTAATGCATTTAATTTTACATTACTTAAGGAATGATTGCAATTGATATTGGGTTTCAAATTGGTTCGTTGACCATCTTTCTTGCATCCATTTGTTCGGAAAATTATCTCGAGGTGAAGAAAGTAAACTGGAGCTGCATGTGGCACATAGTCAATCAGTTGCCTATATCTCGGGGATTAGGCTCACCGGCAGATGAACTACGGTGACGTGTAGTTAACCGGGAAAGGTTTGGTGTGCATAGTAATCAACCGGGAACTGCATTGTACATTCGAGATGAAGCAACCTAATTACTTATAAAATGGATGTCACCTATAGGCTACAGCGTGTTTCACTGTTCAGCAGGCTCAGAACTTTTATAGTCACATTCATCCATTTACGCAAACACTCACACACCAATGGCGACAGCTGCTATGAGCTGTGAGCAGCTCGGATTGCCCAAGAACACTTTAACACATTGACAGGAGGACATAAGATGGGGGTTTGAACCACCAACCGTGAGATTGGCTCTACCAGATGAGGCTCAGCCACCCCTGCACTGTACTTACATGGAGCTCAGCAGTGTGTTTGCAGAATTCCTCATAGTCAACATCAAAGTCGGTTTTTCTGTGGTCGAGGAAACTGTAGTGTTTTTTCTTCATGTTCAGCACGATAGCCTGTCGATACCAATATTCAGAGGAAGCCACATTTACATATATACTTAAGTGTATATGAGAAATCTCAAAATGTGTTCAATTGGTGCTCTAAACCCCTATGAGGCAATGCTCAACAAATATATTTATTTATCTCTCATTTACTTTCTTTCACTATGTTTTGAGACCCTATCATTGGAAAGACTCTGGTGGCCTTAGTTGTGAAGTTAATTATTGTTTGAAACGAAAGTATATGTTTACATACAGTACATAATGCATGTAACGCCACGTCTTAAAGCTCACAGTTAATTATTGATTGCAAAGCCAGCCGACAATTTCCTCCAGAGGAGAAGTCACCAATCCTTTTTAATTTGGCTCTATTCGGTTATTTGGACCATAAAAAGAGCAGTGGAATTACAGTAGACATTCTGAGCAGCGTGAGAAACATGCAGTTACTGACTACAAATCTGAACACTTATGAAGATCATTAGAAATGTATGCTAATTTGGTCTCGAAGGAATGAAAGCTGTGCTGCAGGGCAAACCCATTTTTAGAACCATATGGAACCAGAAACCAGTACTATATCCAATTCAGAAATGAAGATGTTGCAGAGAGCTTCTTTATTGTAAATTGTGGTTATTGTTATGAATTAAGGCTTCATGATGAGATGCGAAACAGGTGAGACGTTCATCTGGGACAGCTTTGGAAATGAAGATACCGATCTGCTGATGCCATTCAGATGCCAGTTGATAACCATCCAATCTTTTCACATAATTCACAGAGGTGAGTAATTGTGATAGCTGTCTGCAACAATGACTCAAACAGCACTGCGGTAGACAGCATTCACTGGTGTGAGGGTTGAGCACCAATCATCCCCGCAATTCAAAGAACACAGGTTTTTTTCTTCATGTTTTCAAACGAGTAAAGCAAAGAATCTCCCCTCACTTAGTTTGAACCACATCAGATGCCGTGCTGCAGGAGATGAGTTCAACCACATTGTTTCCCGAGAGATTGACAGCTTGAAAAACTGCTATATTTAGGTATTTACAATGTTTTGTGTCAATTACATCTATATTTAAATAAATACCAGTCTGGGGAAGATTAAAGGCCATTTTAGAATGCATGCATTTTCTTATTTGAGAGTTTAGTCACATATAACAGAGGAAACTATTTGTGTAGAAAAACAACATGAATATACTAAGTTATGTGCACGTGTTATCTGTTATATGTGCAATATCTATGGGTCTGACGTAGAAACATCCTAAGCACTATAGCATTAGCATATAGCATACAAGCATTCTAGAAATATTCATGCACTAAAATAACACATAGATATACCATTGTAACTTTTTATCACTATTAACTACTAAAATGGACCATGCAATAGAACATGCTGTTGAAGACTGAAACGTTACCTCCCACTTTCCCTGCATTTCTGCAGTCTGTACATCCAAGGAAGCAGAAATAAACATAGTTCACATCAATACACTCTCAAGGGACACCTCAACACACAAGTTATATTTATAGCGCATGTTCAAAAGGTTTTTTTTCTCTATAATTGAGGGCATAGCAATATGATTTCTCTAAGAAAATCCCATCTTTTTGACAACATGAAAACCAAGCAAATACAATATAATTGCCATTGTGAAGAAGGGACTCCATATTTAACAAGCTCTCTTAATGCACTCTCCTGAACACCACTGACAATAGCAATATCTAGTTCTATAACACGACATGTTATTATTCTCCTTTTCGTTATTGCCTGTTGTACAAGCATTCAGCTGCCATCTAAAATAACATCACATGTAATCGCTATAAAAAATGGGAGGCTCTTCATCACTAAATGGTGTCCCTCTCTGCACTATCAAGATGATTTGACAACAATCCTGTCTAATAATGAATACCCACTTGAAACCTGGTGTCCATGGTCTCGAGTCCTTCTATCTTTGAGTCCTGCAGAGCCGAGTAGGTGGAAATGGTGCTGAACATTTCCAGTATCTTGTTGAGTCGCCGCTGGAATGTGTCAAACTTCCCGAAAATGTACATTTCACTGAAGTCAAACTGTCTCTCTGTGGGAGTCTGTTCCAGCTTTTCCTTGGTTTTATGAAAACATCGCTGATATTCCTGAACAGCAGACGTTGAAGACAGATTGAGGTGTCAGTGAACTTTCCATTCTTATAATATTGGTCTTGTTTCCATTGAGTTTTATTAGTGCGCAGATGTGACTGTTAACAAAGCCCGTAATAGTGACATAAGGATTGTAAGAAGACACATATGCAAATGCAAATATTGCCCCAATAAAACTATTTACTATTTTACTATTACTTATTTAGGTCAAATGTGCATATTCTCGATAGAAAAACACATAACTCATTGACATTTAATACATCACATTAATCTCATAATGGCTGCTCGGTACCTGGTTGAGGTGGATGGCAGCTTTGATTTTTTCAGCAACAATGTCTTGGGGTTGGTCCCATATTGAAGTGGAGCCATTATTGGTGATGTAGGCCTTGCATGATGTGATCATCTGGTTTGTTACCTGAAGAGACACATAAATATAACGATACCAAAAGGTGTTTGGGATCAACAATCAAAATTGAACAAATTAGAATCTATACGGTGTCACTGTCAGGGAAGCAGTCAAACAAATTCCATTTTGTTCATATCCACTTGATTAAACATCAAACAAAATTGCTAATCCTTTTGTTCATAATTCTATTTTCTTAATGTTGGGCTGACATATCAATGTCCTCAGGAAGCAAAAGCAGCGTGTTCTAATTTGCATCTATTACTCTTTTAAAACCAACACAAGATGATTTTCTCTGTGTTCTAAAATGATAATATTTAGACTGTAAGGACCTTAGTCGACTCTCATTGCAAATTACAACGCAGTCCGTTTTAAATGCTGTTGCATTCCTGATGAGCAGCGCTCCCTACCTTCACAAAAAGTGATGTGATCTTTTCTGATGTGTTGTAATAGCGAGATATACTGTGAATCATCCTGATCGCATTGATCAGGCCCGGGATTGCTTCTACCATCGACACCTGCAGTGACAGAAAATATTTGCTTGAATTTCTGAACATTTTCCATACTGAATCACATGCACAAGACTTATCGTGCTATAACACATCAAGTAGTCTGCTAAAGGATGACAGTATGCTTTCTTACAGGGTCGCTGTTGTAGAGGGGATCACAGAATTTCTCCAAGCTGTAGAGGTATTTGACGTTGTCTTTGGCCTCATTGGCTGCATCAGTGATCCGCGTGTCCAGTTCTCGCCATGACTGGACCAAACACAATCCCATTACATACGTATCATTACAGTTTCTGTGAATTTCCTTTGTGAGTGAAAACATGTACTTGAATGAAAACCAGAATGAAATAGTAAAAAGAAGAAGAAGCCACTCGAGTCAAATAAAAATGACATTTGCTAAACCTGAAAAAGATTTTAACTTGGAGATGTGGAATCTCCGTAACATCAAATGTCCAGTGAAAATGGTTGCTGACCTTTATGAGTTTAGATTTGGCCAATAAGAGCACACCCAGTACAGCTCTGACATCAGGAGTCTTCAGCTGGTCCAGTAAGTAGTTAAAGCGGGACATTCGTTTCTTCCAGTGGTCGAGTTCAGCCCGAGGGCCGAGGTCATCAGCCTCCTTTCTAAGTTGGTCACTCTCGGCCAGAACCTGGAAAACAGAGACACTATATATATACTTGCAGCTTAAGCCTCACCTCTGGAGTTTGTCCTTCACTTTTATTGACCTGCACACATTGCATGCATCTCTAATTCTCAGTTGACCTTAGCATACAGCAGTGGTTTTCAACATTCCCCTGTGGGGCCTCACTTATCATATCAGAACACAGATTTTTGTTTGGAGAGGAATAAAAATGATCTTCTCATTCTTCCACACTTATGAAAACCCCTGCTATAAACAAAATAAAATGTTGATGCTCAATTATGCTGCATTAAATTGTGTAATGAGAACAATCCCACCGATGAATGTTCAGAGACGGCTTTACTTATATTCAGTTCATTTTAAGCATTAGTTGTTTCAGCTTTATGACATTTTAGCAAGTATCTGTTAACAGTTTTGTCTTGGCCTGTTCTGCTCCGAGCAACCTTGGCTCTTCATTAAAAAATTAACTCTGGCAATGAGCTTCTCTGCTACACAGCAAGTGTGAGGATGAACAATATGATACACTTGAGAAATTCCGCCTCACGTGTTCTATCTGTTTGATCCAGACTTTCATGCAGGCCTCGATCTTCTCTGTAATCTCTGTGCTGTTGGCCGCTGTCGTGTAGTCGGATGGACTCTTCAGCGCCCGCAAGTCAAAGGTGTCGCACTCTTTCAAAGTAACCTGGAACGTAGATGCGGTGGATAAAGCTGAGTGTCCTTAGCTTTTTAGTTGAACAATATGTTTGTTAAGGTAATATCGCCAAGAAGTAATAGTGCCTGTTTCCTACCTTTTCTTGCAGGCTCTCCTGTGCTCCAGCTAAAACAGAAACAAATCCCTCCAGTGAGCATATGAATTCCTGTTTGACAGCGTGGGCCTGAGGACTGGCCAGCTCGCCCCAACCATGGTTCATCTTCCTCAGTGTGGGGATGAAGATCTCGGAAAGCAACTGCTCCACACTTTTTAACAGACCCACCTCTGTTGTGTCCAGCATATTGAAGTTTACTTCCTGAGAAACAGGCATGCACACATATATTAACACAAAAAAAAAAACAAGAACTGAGTGCAACATCAAATTGATTGTAACAACGGACCCTAACTGTTTAGATCCCTGGAAAAACTATTTATTTGTAAAGCTTTTAGTTTCATAGCCACATATATTCAGAAACAGGGTATCAGAACAGTATCACATTTTATTTTTTAATTTAAAGTGTTGACAAGAAAATCTGTAATGTTTACATTTTTTTGAAAACTACATGAGACCAAAACTGAAAGGAAAGTAAAAGATTTTACATGATGCACAGTTTCTTCCAAGTTGTAACTTGTGAGCAATTCAGCATAGTTAACATTTGTTTCTTGGTTACTTCATCAGTTCATCAATATTTCATTACATATCATTGAAAACACTCCTCTAAGATCAGATCTTGCTCTTAACAAGACAATGATCTGAATGTACATGAATGAGCCGTGACAACAGGATGAATGAAGACATTCAGCTATGTGGTTGGCTCAATTTCATTCATAGCGTCAGATGTTCACACTTTTACAACTTCACAGCAATTAGCATCCGCCGGGAATGCAGCTATAACCACAGCATGTTACTTCTTAAGTAACTAAAAAGACAACTAAGTACAAGGACAACGTAACATATGCCTTACTTCTTAATGCCTTTTTGATGGTGTGAATGTAGCTGTAGTAAGTCAGCTGAGAGCTCACGCTATGCACTGATCCATTCATTATATTCATCACTCCACTGACAGTCACATCCTGGGAGGGACATTATTGGAACTGTGGTAATAATTTCTTATAGGAATCAGTTACTTGTGCGTTATCGCCAAATATGTCGTTCGAACAAACACATTACTGTATGACACAATATTCCCAACATTGATTATATCTAAAGAAAGGTCAAAGCACTGTTCCACACACATACTGGTCAGATGTCATTTATTTTCTTATTATAACTAGATTTATTAGCTTTATTTTAGTTATGCTTTGTTTACATATTTTCACTGGAACAAGTCCACTATCTTTATTTTTTTTTTTTTTTACTTTTATTTTTTTCTTCCTACAGAGCAATAAGCATATAAATATTATTGTATGGTCTCTTTCTGGCTCCAGCAAACACAGACAAGTTGACTGTTCATCTCCTCTCACTGTAAATGTCTTGTATGAAACCTGTTACCAGAAGCTTTGCTGCAGAATGCCTGTGATCAACAAGAATCTATATAAGAGAACTGAATGCCGTATTGCAGTGCTGTTGAAGAACCCCCAATGAAAGAAGCTCTCAATTAATCACACAAATGAACACTTAGAATAATAAAGCTGACTGTGTGTTTGTTGATAAGCCATCAAGCAAACTGACTGTATGAAAGTTGTCCATCACAGGGCACGATCATACAATTAGATCTGGCTTTGCTTATTTCAAATCCCTCGTCAACCCGAACTTACCCTGAAAGCACTTAATGGTTTTGTTTTTACATTTCCCAAAAGTACAAGCTGACTCACTCTGTGTATGTTCTCTGAGGTGATTGCCTTTGAAGTGTTGGCTCTGGTAAAGAAGACACACACTCCAGTCAGTGCAACATCCCTCCCGTCTGTCACAAACACTTTGGGTTTCTTGCTGGAGCCAGGCTGCTGGGAAACGAGCTGGACAGATGCAGAGGCTGAGGGTGCTGAGGCTGCTGAAATTAAGAATTTCACATAGAAATAATTGGTAGGATGAGAATAAGCTGGAGAAATTGATTTAGAATCTGATGATTTAAAATATGTTATTTTATACAGAAAATCCGCTTTCCTGTTGGATTTCATCTTACCTGCTTCAACTGGATCAGTGTCCTGATAGTAAAACATGAGGTGTGGAAGTCCTTCAGCCACAAAGAACTGCTCCATACGGTCAATCTGAATGACATGAGGATGCACGATGGGTTAGGTGGACCCTTACCTTGTATTGTATTGTAGCTATTTAGTAATGATAAAACACAAACCCTCATTTAAAAAGAAAATATCCCAACGTATAATACCTGGTTCCCCTCCAGTATTGCATCTTCCACGTCTGCTTTTTCCAGTCCAAGGCATGAAGCCACAATACTGAGGATGTAGTCATGTCTTCCATCCAGCTGGGCTCGCTTCGCTTCACGCTCCTCTTTCAACTTTTGCTAAACAAAATAGATTGACAGGAACAATTCAAATCTGGGTACCATGGCGAATTTAAACTGAACACACGTGTATGATTCGGTGTTGGGAGAGTACTGAACAACTCAGTTATCAATGTTTATTTGTTTGTTTTGAACAAATTCAAATCAAAATAGTGTGAAGGCAGAAAAATCCTGTTCCTCCTACTTGACGTGTGTCGATGGAGCTGTTGTTCATGGCAGATGATGAAGCTCTCCTAGCTCAGACCTGATGTACGCATCAGTTCATTCAAAGAAGCAGTGTTAACTACAGCTATTTAAAGCTTCAATGAATAAGCAGTTGGCTATTTGAAAAAAATCTAGAATAAGAATCGTCCAAATGTTGCAGCTACAATTGGTTCAAATAACTACAACAGGCGACAGTTTGAGAGTGAATGACCTGCTGGTTGCCACGTTTTGCTGCTTAGTAACAAGAAACCAGGTCAGCTAATAACTCACAAGAGCCTCTGAGCTCATACATAAACTTTAACAGACTTTTCTTGCACTGACCTACCTTTTCTTTTACCAATTTTTATTTTTACTTTTTCATTTTTTATTTTCTATTTTTCTGTAGCACTTCGAGATTGTTTAAATGTAAAGTGCGTTACAAATACAATTTATTATTATTATTATTATTATTATTATTATTATTGTTGTTGTTGTTGTTGTTGTTGTTATTACATGTGTTGAATCTTTCATATAATTTTTATTTGGTCTATTTCCAGAGTAAAAAAAGTTGGTCAGATTCTCGTTAACGTGGCCCTCAAGGACAACTAAGAAAAAACCTCTGGCTCAATGAAACTTCAGAAATACTGTAGCGCCTTTATAAATCAGCCTTGTTTTGACAGTTGTTACGAACTGAATTCAACTTTAACACCCAATATGACACAGTGAATGATAAATGTTTCTTTTTGACACTATTGCATTCCTTTTCTCGTGTTTTCAATACAGACTTATGAGGCTGTATTTGTCTGACTAAAGCAGAGGACTTGACTCAGGATACACTGTAGCTTCATGCACACCAGCTGTATCGTCATGGATTGTATTGACATTCTTCTGAGAAAAGGCAGATTTGAGAGAATTTAAAGGAATTACTAACAAGAACCCTGACATTTAAAGACAGAGAGGAAGATGAGACAGACAAAAGGTGACGAAAGAAGAAGGAGGAAAACAACAATGTGAGGGATGGAGCTGACAAAGCTAAACATCAAATAAAGAGATCAACCTGAGTGGATGATGAATCGGATAATAGATGTTTGTATCAAAGTATGCATCGTGAGAAAGAAAAAAAAAAGGTGCATATGGGAGACACAGAAATACAGGAGCTTGCATTTGGAGTGCCTTTCTCTATATAGGTGATAAACCCAGAGCATTTAGAGGTCAAGGTATTGGTTCTTGTTAGTTAAAGCCTGCAGGGTGGGTGTTCATGTCAAGCCACTATGAGGGTTGAGTACTACTACAAGCTTACAAGCTGTGAGTGTCAACTCGCTACTGGGAGCTGCAACTTCAAAAATAATTACTTCAAGCTGTAGCCGCTCATTTGCTGTAAGTTTGTAGAGTGAAGCAGGACTTTATTTAACACTTAATGTTACATTTTATTGAGCTCACCTTGTACATCTGTGTTACCCGCTGGAGCGTCGCTAAAAACACAACGGTAGATAACAGGATAACAGGATAACAGGAATCTGCTTTATTTAATAAGATATGGATTGTAAAAAAAAAACTCTAATAAATTGCGATATAAGGGCTTTAATGATTATATAGAAAAATAAAATGCTCCAACAAAATGACGCTACATCATGTTGAAAATTCTAAATCCAAAATTGTGTGTGTGTGTGTGTGTGTGTGTGTGTGTGTGTGTGTGTGTGTGTGTGTGTGTGTGTGTGTGTGTGTGTGTGTGTGTGTGTGTGTGTGTGTGTGTGTGTGTGTGTGTGTATTCTATCCTCCATAAAACCGCACTAACTTCTTTACCTAAAGCTCTCTTACACTGGATTACTGTAACGCATATGTTGAGAATAACAATCACTGTTTAAAATTAAAGATCTTCACATTTTTCTTTCAAAATTTTAAACTGTTTGCATTAATGGGAAGCTACCTTTAATTTGTGATTGTTTCAAATGAACCACTACAAAACTTGTCCATAAACCATACGTTGTTAAAGTCACTGTAGAAACAAACGTATTACAGACAGACAGATACACCTCATCAGTTGACCATAATAAAAGCTTGGCAAGCGAACAGTTGCTGGGTGAACAGCCATTTCACACAAATCAACGTTTATTCCAAACTATACCATCGGGCAACTAATTCTTCAGGGCTGACACAAACAATGGAGACACGATGCAGTGTTGTGCAGATTATTCGAACAAGCATACAAAGACATCCCTCTCAATGCCATACACAACCAAATACATAATCTGACAATAGCAGACTCCATCAATGAAAAGACATGCATGTTCATCCTTAGTTATTGCCACAACCGAGACACACATAAGCCAGCACTGGCATACCCATCTTATAACAGCCACATTAATGTACAGTAATGTAACAGCTTTCAGAAACAAACAAAGCCTTTCTAACATCAACTACAGCATAGACTGGCAATTCCTAAAAGAAACACTCTTTGTTTTCCAGATTTAAAAAAAAAGAAACCTTTTGATTTTAAACACTGACACTGAACATTTTTGGCATCTATGATCAATTTTGATCTTCTGAGCACAGAATGACACACTGTCAAAGACAGGAAATGCTGTGGATCAATGTTTTGAAGCTAATTTATTTTGTTTAATTTTAAACTACACCATGGCAAATGAAAAATGCCAGCGGGGCTGTTTTATAGCCATAATACAGGTTAGTTACGTGGATAGTTAATATACAATGGAAATAAAACGTTCAATGACAACACAAAAGTAGTAGCAGCAGTACTGCATGATTTCTCTTACCTGAATGACTTTGGAAACAGTTTGTTTCCAGAGCTGCTTTGTGAACACCTGCGACATGACAGCTCCTTGTCCCTCCACCTCAACTCTTCTATAGCTTCTCTATAACCTGATATCGCTTTCTTATTTCCATGTACACACGGGGAGCTGTATGCTCTCGCCCTCGGAGGGTGAGCCCTATCATATTGTCATTGGCGGCCACTCGGGCAGCTGAGCTGAAGGTATGCCTGCTTTATGATTAATGACTTGTCATTTCAAACGAGTAAAAGTGTGTGTGACATTTTCATTATTATTATTATTATTATTATTATTATTATTATTATTATTATTATTATTATTATCCAACTATGGTTTGGAGAAACACGATTCTTATGACCAGTTGATACAAAGTGAAAAACAAAGGCCATGTGGGACCTGTGCATGCTGGTGACATATACAATCACTTATAACAAGAACCTTGTAGATGAAGACAAATGCATACGTTGAAACATGCAGACAGGGATCACTCCACACTGTATGTACAGGTATTACACTCATGGGCTAACACACAAAACCAAGAAAAGTTATTGCTAATTCATAGAATTACGATAGTTGTCAATTTCCACCACGTAACTGCACAAGCTTAAGGAACAATGTGTTAAGAATTCTGTGTCATGTAGACCCACCTAGTCACTTGTCTTATTGAATGAAATATAGTATGTGTTCAGTAAAAACCGCAGTCTATAAGATAAATGCATATGACTGCAAAAATCACAACTGAGTATCGTGTATGAGTGATATAGTATAATTTAGAGTGATAGTAAATAGAAGTAGTGAATCCCACATTCAACTTTTACATAAGAAATATTATGAGTGGACATTGTAAAGACTTAATCCTTGCAGTGTGTAAAAATGGGTTAATTCAATATGAAGTAGTCATTATTAGACAGCTCTTCATTGTTTCAATTGTATTTTAGTAATGGATGATGCGGAAGGGTAAAACCCACAACTTCTGTTTGCCTTTTATTGTTCTGTCTTAGATGTACTGGTACAGTAAGTGTCATTCGTAAGTTGAAGTCTGTGATACTTCGAAACGCATATGGAACCTGTTTTGCCTCAGTTTGGGATTCTGATCGGTACATGATACAAGCACATCAGCTGTTTACTGAATCCTGACACATTAATGATGAATTACATTTGGCCAAAGCAGATAGTCAAGTCGCCAAGTTGCCTGTAACTTCAGAACACTTGGGTCACCTTACCTTGTTTTGATAGTCTGGCTTAAAATGCAGCATCGTCTTTGCCACCCTTTCACACTGACAGTTCTTTTGAAGTCATTCCACCTCCTTAATTGGCTTTGCGTTTCATGACATTAGAGAATTACTGCTTCCAACAAAGAAGACAAGACAGGGAACAAGTAGCTTTGCTATGGTGCGTAAGCAATCAGCCGTCTTATTTGCCATGTGAGAAAGGTTACTGCCCTGAAATTATGAGAGTGTTGCTCCTGAAGGGGGCTGCTAACTGGATAATGTGGTGTTGGATGACCTCCTGTCGGCAAAGTAATTATCAGAGTCCTGGTCTCACCTTACAAGTCTATTACAATAGAATGGAGAAACATGCAGAATAGAGGGTGGAAGCGATGGGGGTGTAAACACCAATACTGGAACTGGACCTGAATCGAACATCCTAAAATATAACCTCTGAATACGTTGAGATGCGGCACACCACACATGCATAAAGTATAAAGTTAACCATTGTTGCAGAAAATGCAAGAATTTCTGTAAGAAATGGAGCAGGACAACAGGTATCATGCCTGAAAACCTTTGATATTGTGTCCTGTACCACTGTATGCGAACTGAAACAAACAAAGTAATGAATGTAAGTGCTTCTTTGTGAGGAGGCAACAGTGGAAGGATTCAACGGTGAGTTTTTAACAGGTAGTGGCACTGTGCTCTTGTTATGTTCTTGTGAAGCTGGTTACTATTGTTTGGCTTCTTTTCCTCACACCTTCTGCTAGGAAAAAAGTTGAAACTAGTAAATTAGCAAGAGTGAACTGCAGTGCTTGAAGGCAAAACTGATTACCCACAAAGTCAGGTTTTTTTTTAAAATATTACCTTCATTTAGTTATGGACAAAACATGTGATTTGTACATGCTGGCTGAGCCATTAATATTCTAATTAATTAGAAGAAGAAAAAAAGTGGAAATTAACTTAATAGATCAAACCTGAATCAACATAATCATGAGATGCAGTTGTCATGTATTTCCTAATTAATTAAACTTTCACATTGACATGCTTAACACTAGCTCAAACCTTACCTTCCAACTGTAACCTTAGCTCTAGAATCATATCCGAACAGTTTAAAATATGTTAAAAGCAGTTTGGACATGGCCTCACATTGTAGCTCCGTCCCTACAAGTCTAGTGTGATCTCAACTTTGGATCCCACAAAGCAAGTAAAGCAAAGGTGGACACATACACACACCTCCCACCAATTAATATTAAATTCCATTAGCTTTTATGGTGGCGTCCAGCAGATGAGACGCACAGCCCTCGCTCTCTCTCCACAGGACCTGACTGGCGGTTTGATATTGAAGAAAAAAATGATTGCGAAGCTTTGCATTAAAAAGTAGTGCAGTCATCAATATTTCACTGCGCCATGACTGATTTTCTGTGTTGAACTGTCTGGTTGTGAGCTGCCATGAAACAGGAGAGTGACCATGAATTAGAAATGAGTCAGTGAGATCTGTAAGAGGAAGCACACAGACAGGGAATGGGCTACTGTTGTTAACAGAAGAACACCCGCACAGACACAGATAGCTTTAACGCATTTGTTTATAACACATGTTGCTCAAAATGTCACAAACAATGTAGTTTTTTCCCGATCTCTTTCAACTCGCATTACTTCTTTATTTACACACTGTGTTCACTGTGTGGGGTTAGTGACTCCTGGGTGCAATTAAAGCAAGTAAGACTTTAGTAGCTTTTCTTTATGAAAATGCATTACTGTACTGCAATTATTGAATACTGATTGAACACACCCATTACAGTAGCCTAAATAATGCATGATTCAAAACTCCACTAGCCCTTGAGTGATTATTAAGCAATGCACTTTTTTCTTCTTTTATTTATTACTTGTATGCAAAATTGTGCTTTTTTTTTTTGGTCAAAGTTAGCAATATCTCAAGAACTGGAGATGCACAATAACCCACTGAATAACATTAACTTCTTTTTTTTAACTTGAATTTTATGACTGTAGATTTGATGCAAAGTGAGTATTCACATTGGTTTATTATTCAGGTTTTCTCATAAATACAGAGGAGCAATAAAGAATGAAAGGAAATCTTAAGCACAGTTTAAAAGTCCTCTCTGGGTGTAATAAAGTGAGTGTATTCTATTCTTATTCAGTGTAAACCACAGTTTACAAAATACGACACAGCCGCCCTCCTTTCCGTGCCACATTACCTCACGTGGCTGTTCCAACGTTACAAGAAATACACTGGGAGCATCCCACCATCTAGTGGACTGAAGACCACAATACAACCATCTAGTAAAAACATCTTTATCGTCTGGTAGGAGGCCAGAGGATTCATTGTGACGAATTCCTGGGGTAAAAATTGAATCAAGAATAAAATCAAATGAGTAAAGGAAATTCAAATGTAAGGCCTATGTGATTTTACTACCAGTGACTAAACTGAGGCAAATGTGCAATTAAATAGCTGATAAATTAAATAAATAAATAACACTGAATGGCACTTTACTAAATTTGACTTGAAGTCCACTCAGTTTTTGAATATAAAGTGCAACATGTCTGCTATTAAAGAGGGTTTGAAATGTTGACAACGATTTGCCCTTTAAAACGTTCTGGTGCGGCTAAACATCTTTTAAGATCCCTGTTTATGTGGGTGTATGCATAAGTAATGAAAAAATAATAATATATTTTTCTATTTGATCATATTCTATAAGAAGAAACATGTAATTTGGCACTGCCCTCATCTTTATGTCTCAAAGCTGAACAACAATAAAACTAACACTTGTGCCGGACCAATGCAGAGTGCACAAAGAAATACACAAACCAAATAACCCTCTTCAACATTAAAGTCTCAGTTTAGAGGATCAAAACATACAAAAGACGAAATGAGATTTGTTCCCAGTTATTTAAAGGAAAGGTATCGACCAAACCTGAATCTCTCTGAGGGACTCCACGAGCACAGGAGCCTGGGTCGGTCTGCTCTTGTAGCTGACTTTAGTGATCCGAGAGTTGAACGACATGACCGAAACATTCCTTCACAGAAATCACTCCTTGTTCACTCGAACTGGAAGCTGCTGCTTTGTTGGTGAAGTGTTTTCCCTTCCTTATTGACACTGTTAGTTTTCTGAGATTTGGTTGCAGCTCCGACTCCCCAGACAATAGCTTCTTGTTGACTGTAGTTTCCATGGTAACAAAGAGAGCAGGGGGGTGATGCCAAAACAACATAGGGTCAATTATTCACCAACTCTCTTTGCAGTGGTGTTTGATGAGGGGGGGGTCTAGTTGTCATGCTGTGATTTTTCAGGGAATGGGGGATTGAGTGGGATTACTACATCAGAATGACGTCACTTCCTTGGATAAAACGAGTTGCAGGGTCATGTCAACATAAATGTACATTGTTGCTTTGTACTTTGTCTTTTAAAACAAAACAATCCCACCCCCCCCCCCCCCCCCCCCCCCAAAAAAAAAGAAAATAGGGTGGTGTCAACATAATTCAATCATTGAATTCTTGCCTAATTACCTAAGAAGCCAAGAACCAAAAACTCCATTTGCAGCACAAATGGGTGTTTATATCATTGATTGATTTAATTCTTTATTTGAATAGTCATTTTGAAATAAATATAAATGTTTTGGTGCTATATCGTTTTTTTCTATTTTTTGCACAAAATCAGAATGTAATACAGAATTACAAGAAGAGCAGGAGATGATATTAAATCATTCCCATCAATAAACACCACCATAATGAAAATTAAAAATAAACAGATAAGACAGCAGTGATAACAAATAACTTTAAAAAACAGTCACTTAAAGCACACAACATATCAAGAGTCGTGGGATGCAATTTGGTTTGGACAGGAGATGTCTCTTTTATGATTGCCTGTAGCTTATTGTATTTCTGTTTATCGGTACACCAGCTTTATTTTTGTTGTTGTGCACGATTAAAAGAGCAAATATATTGACATTTCATGAACTTGTGGGAAAAAGTTTCTCCCAAAAAATGAACTCGCTGACAAAATTCTGAAGGCCCACAATTCATACTGAAAACTGCTTGGCCCACAGTGCTTCCTATAGTTGAAGACAGGAACTGCAGATCAGCCTGTCTGGTGGACATGGGGAATTTAAATGCTCATGTTACTGTAATGAACAGTTCAGGTTCAGTCTGGGATTCTATTCATACCTAGATACATTTAGTTATTGCTACTATTAACATTGCAATACAACATCTGTCAGTTTAACTTTATAGTGGTTTTTGAGAAACCACTTTCTAGAGAATTTTCAACAGGATTTGAACAGCAGTTTTACTAGCAGCTGAATAAAAATGACATCACATGTAATTGCGTGCATACTGTATTTTTGGTGGTTCTTGCACACTTGCTTTTAGGAGATATTTCCTAACTCGAGGAAAGAAACAGCAGTTTTTTTGGTTTCCACCCAAGAAATATATGCCAGACATGAGACATATTCCAAAGCCTGCGTGGTTTATGTTGTGTCATATTTTATTGTGTGAATGAGTTGCAATCTTTTTTTATAACTAGAAGTGAAATATGTGGGTTGTTCCTCACGTTATCACCATTAAAGATGGAATTTAGAGGAGGCATTCAATCTTTACGATGAGGTGACAAACAACGCTGACATTCCAACAACAATGTTCAAAGACATCTAAATCTGATTAGTATGCCGCAGTACTGCAAGACAATTGTTATATCTCTTGATGCTCAAAAGGTATTTGATGAAGTTAATTGGGCTTTTCTTTTTGCCAACCTCCACAAGTTTGGCTTTGGAGAATCATTTTAGTGCTGTATAATTCTCCCAGGGCAACAGCTACTACCAGTGGGATCACATCAAAAGGTTTCACTTCACAAGATAGAGATGCACTTATTATTTAGAATATCTATTGAATCAGTGGCTGTACTGTTACATAGAACTGTGTAGCTGGCCTTTTGATACTAAAGTCTGATCCAGACGATTAAAGATGCATAAAGGTGAATACGCAAAAAACACAAACTAGAATGATTGTGCCCTGGAAAAACAGAAAAAAAAAGAAAAGAAAGAAAGAAAGGTGTTTAAAGTTTTAATCTTGCAGCTTTCTAACTATTTTCTGTATCACAAAATGACACGAAAGTCCAATCTAAAATGTGTGGAATGAATTTGCACTGGAAAACACAAAGCGAGAACATAACACAACTACATTATACTTGTTGATTTGCACAATGGCGTGCTGGCCTGAGAGCCACTGGTTCCATGTGGCCCATGAGCTAATTTCTCAAGTGTGATACATTATTTGATAAGGAATGTAACTGTACCCACACTTGATTGGGAAATTCCTTATAATTACAATATGAAATTACATTTCCATGACATTAGTAGACACAATTCCAGTATGTTCGTGTGGCGTGAACCTGAGCCCTCGATTTTCAGTTATTACAGTTGCTAGTAACAGCCCCTAGGTGGCAGCAGCGGGCTGCCCCTCGTTAAAACTAGGCTGCAGCTGTTAGTGAGAACTGGGTTAGATTTGTGGGGCAAATGACCTCATACTGTAGCATCATCTTCATCACTAGGAGAGGAAGAGAGAATGAAATCATCCCTCGCTTCCGTCGTTATTTTGCCCCACTAAAACATGATTATGCATTACAGACGGATGCTACTAATACGGACAACCTGGCATGGATGGAAAACCCAAGTAGTGCAACACATAAACTCGATGAACCCCCCCTCGTGACAGAAGCCACGTTTTGTTTTTGCAAGAATTGCACTCCAGCGAGGCAAAACGTGAAAGAGACTACTGGTAGTATTTCTTAAGAAAGGAGCAACGCATGATCGTCGGTGTGCCATTCAGAGGCAGATCCGTGCTGGGGAGCAATTAAAAAGGCGTGAAATCTTGGAGAGCGACACCCACGCAGCCCTGCATCAGCACCGCAGTGAGTGACGCTGCTGGGGGGCGACTGATGTGCTGCTGTGGCGCACATTAAATTTGGGTGGCGCACAATGCACCAAAACCCCCCGAAACGGAATCCCAGGATATCCCACCCCCCACCCACCCCTCGAATCGGAATAGCCCTCCTCCCTCAGTCTCTTCTCACTCCCCTCCTCCTTTTTTTTTTTTTTTTTTTTTTTTTTTACCTCCGCCTTCTCTCATTATCACCCCCTTCCTCCTCCTCCTCCTCCTCCTCCTCTTCTGCCTCACGTCCCAACTCGGGAGCGCCGCCGATCGGTCGTCAGGATTCTCCCTTCTCGGCCAAAATGGAGGAGAAGGTCTCTCGCTTAATGAATTCGAGCACCGATTATAAGACCGGATCCGCTTCTCCAATGAACGGCAGCAGGAGCCGCTTTTGTTATTGATAGGTAGTGACTGCAGAGCCGGGAAGCCTAAGAGGATATCTCCAGCGATCCGCGCACGAGCGGCCGCAGCCATGAGCGCAGGAGAGGGACTGGATGAGGCTGCGAAGGACGCGGCAGACATAGCGGCGTTTTTCAAATCCGGTAAGTCGAGAAGGGGCGAGTCTGCCTGGTGGGAGAGCTACGGTGGGGCAGACGGTGTGGCCACTGAGGGTTTGCAGGCATTGTTTCCATCAAATGACAGAAATCACTTGATTTCTTTCATGGGCGAGATGCGCACAAGCTGCCGTGCGTTGGACGCGCTCGAGAGATGGTCACAGTTTGTAGTTATTTAACACCTTTTTAGCCCTCCCATCACTTGTCATGCTGCAGCCTTTGATGACAACACCCTCCCCTGGAAATGTGTGCTTTGATTATTAGGCACTGACCCCGTTATGGGCTGGACCAAGCCACAAGGTGTGGATGGTTGCAGCTCCACCACAGTCGTCCTCCGGGCTCGAGGAGTGTTTTGACGTTATCCACCACGAAGCCGTTGGATGAGGCTTGAACACCCCTCTAAATATCGGCCCTTCATATACGAACAGATGCAGACTTTTAAATGAATGTCGGATCACGTATGACTCTCTATACCCTCGCTCTCTCAAATCTGACGCACAGATAGGCCGTGGACGCACGTATATGGGCAATAGGTTGCACTACGCATTTGGCCTTTTTTTTTGATAGGATGGCATCATCATAACAAATACTAAGCATGGGCCTGGCCTGCCTACTTTAACAGTCAATCCAAAGCTTCCGCACCTTTGGTGGCCTCTTGGGGGGTTTCTTATCTCTGATATCAGCCATGCCTTGGTAAAGGAGGATGTGGCCATGGTGCTAATAGATGATTTATAGCTGAAAGTGCAATGTGTAGTTATCAATGAGGGTGTTAATGCTTTTAACTGTAATGATAATTTACCAGGTATTAAGCGTTTCACTTTCTCATACTGATGCATAGACCGTTCCCTGAAGAAGCCATGTTTTCCTTTGACATAAGTAAATTATGCATAGCTGTATCATATTTTCCATGCGCTCCCACTTTTATTCAGCCTTTTAAACCTGGCGAGGTTGGCATTTTGATAAGTGTGGGTGATTCATTTCACAGCCTGGACTTTATGTGTAAAGATTAAAGTAGTTACAGGAGAAACTTTCAAAGATAACACATCTCTTATAAATCCTACTCTTGTACAGGCTTCACACAATACCCCTCGTACTCTTTCTAATTGAGCCGTTAAGACATGGATTGCTGATTGTGTTTTTTTTGTGAGTTTCAAAAGTCCAGTGTTGGGACCACCCTGGACACATACCAGGAGAAACAGCTGTCCCTGCCTCAGCTGTTTTCCTGTGACACCTGGCACCTTGGGGGTCTCCTGTTTACCATCGCCACAGATTGCACACTTGAAGGAACACACATTTACGCATCTCACTCATAAGTGCAAATGAATCTTTATATGCTGATGATTTAGCACGAATTCACCCCTGCGCGCTCACACTCACGCCTCACATTTTTTAAACAGTCTATAAACCGCCTACTTTCACCGAGAAACTGCCTCTGCCAGTCAGACAGTTAGGAATGTTGTCAAAAGGGATTGTATTCAAATTCTTTCTTATGGTTAGTTGAATGCTTGCCAATGCATTTTCCTATAGCTGTGTTGTATCAGGCTGGAAAGTTGGCTCACTTTGAAGTTGGGCTGCTTGGATGTTTATATAGCAGCAAATGCAGTTCATACAGTATTCATGATGGAGACAGAAATAGGTTATGCCCTCAGGAAACTTTTATAAGGCTATTATGGAGACTATGGAAAAACGACATTTCTAATAGAATAGTGCAAAATGCTTCATGAATAATGTTGAATATAGTTTTGCATCGCTGAGGGAAATAGCAGCAGGTATTGTAAAAAAAGGTTGCCAGTCATTTCTGAGTCTCTCGGTTTGTTGCAGTTGTTCCACTGTCACTTCAGGATTTCCATTCGGTTGACAAACGAAACAACAGCAGGAGTTTCTGATTTGTGATCATGACATTCCATTTGCTTATATCCAAAGTTCATTTATCTATTCAGTCGCATTTAAAGCTATTGTTGATTAATCATTTCCTCAATCATTTGGCTTTTTCGATGCTATATTTTTACATCACTTTATTCTGTATTATTATTAACGGACAGAAATTTGTAATTATACGTCAATTTATTGATTGCTTCATATATGTATGCTGTGCATCTCAACCCCTCCAGCATCTCCAGCAGCGCTCTGTCTATAACAGCTTGCAGCTTGTTGTATGCTAAAATCCGGGCACACAGCTGCTCATCCTAGTTGATCCAAAGCTCTTTTATTTCTGGACCTCTTTGAGAATCGACATATTTTTCTTGGCCTCTGGATCCACTTTGGTGTCCTAGTTAGTCAGTAGAGGCTAAAGTGTAGCAGATTTTCTTTCCCGCCAAACATGAGCATGAGTGATTGACTAGTTTTGTAAAACCTTGATCACTGGCTTAAGAGGCTGCCCTGCCTCGTCAGAGAGGAACTTCTTCTCTTGCTGGATAACCAAATGTAAGCTTGAGCCACAAAGCTGTTTGGATGATAAAACTGAAATTCCCATCAAAAAACAAAGTGTCTCAACGCCCTAGTTTTTGAGCCCACGCTAGTGTTCAATTTGTCTTTCTTGATTGGATAATGTTATGGTCTGAGTTGAAAATACTTGATGTTCCTCGCTGCTTGATTATTTTCAGTGAGCAGATGGAGCCCCATGTCTGAGTCCTACACTGTCGCTGTGGATCACAGCTCAGGAGCTGAGTCACTCTCCCAGGTTGCTGGCGCCATGACTTAAAGTCCAACGCAGAGATTCTTACAGTTGGTCAAAGATGAGACTCAGCTGATGATGATCAGCTGCTTGGCTCCCCAGGCATCACTCCAATTATTTGTAGAGAAAAGCACTTTACAGCATGGGAGTACAATAACACTGTTCTTTACTATAATTAGATGTTCACTACCATTTTATGAATAGTTTAATCAGCTGACTGTGGGACCAAGATTAGGTTCTGATTCTGTTTGAAGTTGAGGACAGAAATGATTTGTTTTCTGTTTGAACTTAATATTTTTTCTATGAAAGGCATCATGGGTCAATGGAAAAACGCAGATTCCTGAAAAGACGACCCAGAGGACTTTGGATAGCGTGTCATTTATTATTCCTCATAATGAGAGCTTGAAAGTTGAAGTATATTTGTAGACGTTTGCATTGCTGAGAACAAAGTAGCCACTTTATGGGCTTTCTAGATTATATGTGATTGTGTTATTGTGATGGTCACAGTTTTGTTTGTTATTATGTTTTAGAATCATGTTACTTAAGATAGTGCTCTCAAATTACATATAAAGGTCAAAATATGTGTCTTCACCACAGTTATCAATAACAAAATAAATAGTTTATAGTTGCCATAGGTGGTGGACTCACTATGTATAGCAAATATCCCCAGAGGTGAATTCTTCAGTAATCTGACAATAGACTGATAATGGGCAGTACCATGTGGCCATTTTTTCAATTTCTCTTCCTAAAAGGCTTTACAACACAAGTGTTTTGTGTGCCTGCGTGCGAAAGAGAGAGAGAGAGAGTGAGAGAGAAAGAGAGAGAGAGAGAGAGAGAGAGAGAGAGAGAGAGAGAGAGAGAGAGAGAGAGAGAGAGAGAGAGAGAGAGAATGGTGTCACTATCGATACAGATTAATACCTTTTTACATTGAAAACCATCCATGTCTGTTATGTTCTGAAGGATCACATTTGTTTGATTAACTACTGTCAGATATATTAGTGGGACTGTGGGGAAAACCTTGCAGGCACATTTAAAAATAGCTACATCAGATATTTTAAAGGGTATTGATTTATATGCATCTATATATCTATATATGAAGTCTCTTGAGAGCCTTTTAATCAGGTTACTGACTCTGTGCAATATCATTACTTTGCAGAACAGCTCTGAGAAACTCAATTGGCTTAAAAGCAACCAGATGTATGTCGGAATAAGATTAAATAACTGTCAAATCAGCTTGCATTAAGAGCCACATTCCCAGCCATAACTGAACCGGTCATAAGAGGGTGGTCACTGCCCAGAACAATGTTCAGGTGTATTTCAACGACGTAGTGTTTGCCATCTGAAACTGGCTATTTTCATTACTCATGCAAGCTGGGTTTTCAGCTGTATACAAGTGAATGTATCTTAGTGTCTTGTCTTGTCAATAATAAAATCTTATATTTAATAATCCTAAAAAATATTTGATTGGCGGAAGGATAAGTTCTAACTGCTGCGTTGTCTTACTAAGAATGCATTATATTGCTATATATGCTTCAATGCAGACACCGGGGGAAGCACCTCTCCTCAAAAATGACCTCTTTGTATGGTGCTTATCTTTATTCATGCATTCTTTATCTTCCCCAGAGATACCAGCATTAATGGCAGAATCAAGATATCACTGTTATTAATAGCAATGCCAGTATTGTCAGCACCATGAGGCATTTCTCTGAGAACCCAAAGGGAACCCAATGACCTGCACCAGTGCAAGATAAAATGAGAGCCAAATCACTGAACGATGATTCTTAATTTTCTTCCAGCGCAGGTATAATCGCTGGAAGCATAATGGCCTCATGTTAGCCGGCATATCCAAACATACATCTTATGTATTCATGTGGATGAGGAAGAGGACTTCAAGAAGCTGTGTCGTACGCATATTGTGTGATGCGTTGACGAAAAGAGCAGGTGAAGGGAATTCAAAGGCAAAAATTCTACCGAGACAAGAGGAAGTGCAGGGTAAAAACACCAAAACGTATTGTGAAGAAAGTGGAAAAGTAGAAATATTGGCAGCAGAAAAAAATACCAGCGAGATCCAGAAAGAGACAACATGACATACTTAGAGGGACAAACAAGCCTTCACTCATCAAATTATAGATGTGAGGCTTGGGTGGAGTACATCCTGCAAAATGTAGGCTACTCCGCTCTTCGTGGGGCTGAAACCTCACGGTTCCATCTCGGGGCAGCCTAATTGGCAGTTGGTCAGAGTTAAAGACTATAAGCTTAGATGGGCATTGCCTGTGTAGCCAAATCCTCAGGCCTGCATGGAAAGTCAACCGTGTCATTTATGCAGCTTTGGGTAAAAAAAAACAAACAAACAAAAAAAAAGGAAATACTGCACTGCTATAAGCTAATATCGCTTTAATTTTAGTAGATTGAATTGTTAATACAAAGAATTCAAAATAATGAATCTGGTCCATAGTTGCCCCTACATGAGCTAACATCAAAACAAAGTTTATAAACCTTTCAGTTTCAGGTTAAATCCATTATATTCTCTTGGTCAGTGTTATGGCAATTTCTGCCCCCAGAAAACATGTTTTGATTTGCATTACGATTCTCATTTGAGATTTTCGAGCATCACTCATTCTGTATGTTGCACACATTAATCGTTATAATTTATGCATGTGTGAAAACGTCCTCTCACGCAAAAGGTTCAAAAGCCCTGCGAATCGGACAAAAGCACACAGACGTCATCATATTCTCAGTGGCCAACATGGAGAGCCAGGAAGTGGTTTTAGAGTGCTTGCTGCAAAGTACAGGGATACAGAATAAGCAGAAACTTCCTTTACATACTGCAGGTCTTTAAAGCTGTAGACGGTGGGTCTACAATTTTAAATATTCCATTAAATTCAAGACATTATCAAAGCTTAATAAAACACAATTTATTTCGATTATTATCTGTGCTTTTTTAAAAGTATATTTTTTTTTATAAAAACTGAAATCAGTCAATAAATATATAAATATATTCCTCAGATTAGGCTTGTGCCTACTGGCGATCAAATCACATATTGGTGATTGAAGGAATGAACACAGGAACAACAATTCAAAAGTTGAAGAGTTTTGGACAATCCAGACAGTGACAATGGGAAATAATCCAGAGTGAGTGAATCTTCAAGTTTTCACATCATCATGGTTTGTGTTGAATATTATTTAGGGATTGTTCTCTAAGTTCCTGTTTATTTTAGAACGATCTGCTGGAAAAAATTTTTTATTTTTTAAATATTTTTTTATCTTTTTCATTTTAGAATAGTTACACGTGCACATGGCAACAATTTGACAACATTTATCATTCACAAGAATCTTTGACAGCACTGTAGTGCAGGCCACTAATTGTTGGTGTGTTTTTTTTTATATTGTATCTGTGCAGACAACACTATAGTCTGAACTTTCAAGCACCTTCTAGAGTCTTCTTAGTCGATCCTTCTTAGTCGAATAGGTCGAGAAATGTTATCTCCGCTTATTGAGATGATGGTGTGGTGAATGGTAATAAATTTACACTCTGCTGGAGAAGTGCTGTTAAATTCAAGAGTGAGCAGCACATGAACAATCAAATTGATCAACTTGTGCATGTGCAGAAAAAAACTATTGACAACTGTAGTGCACATGTGCAAGAACTCAGTGTTTGAGAAAGTTTTAGTTTTCTCTGCGGAAACAGAGAAAGGCGTTTCGAAAAAACGCTGTTCTCATAAAGTGTCACTTTTAGAAACTTAACAGTCAAAATGCAAGATAAGCTTACCGTTTTCACTTGAAAAATATGCCTAAAAATAGAATATTATTCCTGGTAGTCTTCGCATCTACTGTGTTCCAAACATAGGAACATTCACATTTTCCCTCCTTCAGCCTGTGTGGGTGGATTAAAATTTCTGGGTAGAAACTGAGAAACTTTATTCAAAGAAAGATCGAACATTCAGGTTGTGTAGAAAGTGCATTTTGGGACAAATCTTACTCCTTATAGTACAAGGTTCTGCTTCATTTATGTTCTCGCTCATTTGTGCTTTTTAATTAACAGCATTAGATGTGTAATTGCAGCAAAGTGAATAAATTCAGTCAAACCTGAAATGGTGATATTTAAAAATCACATCAACTATAATTACAGCTTTAATTACATTTCTCCCCATACGTAGTCAATACCATCTACGTGTAGCTGCGTAAGAAAGCCAATTAACTTTGCCAATAACCAGATCGACTGCTGGTGCCTCTCCATGCCTGAACTTCCCCCGCAAAAGCAGGTAATGTCAGTCGTAAAATGCGATTGGCTACATGGCTAATAAGCGGTTGGGGTTAGGGGTTACTGTATGTGAGTAATCAGAGTCACTTTACCCCTCCATGTATGACTGCATGTAAAAAGCCCTATGTATGTTCCCTGCAACAAGGATGCACATTGTCGCCATTCACCTCATAGTGTTCATTGGAGAGCTTTATGGCAACGGCAACCAAGGAGGTTGCATAGCAAGGCAATTACCTGTTATACAGGCAGACCATGCTGATCAATCTCATTAAAGACTCTTGACCTTTTTTGAAGTCGTAACACATTTTATGGGCATGTAACCACCCCCTCTATCTGGCCAGTTTATTGATTCTGGTAAAATGCTATGTACATATAATGCAATATGAGGTCACTTTGAAGACGTAGAGATGAAGATGTGGACATTGGCTTGTCACAAAACTGTACACAAAAGATGATCACTCATATTGGTCTTTGGTCAATCCTGTTAGAATAGTAAGTAAAGATATTAATTAAAAACTTTATATGCATTGTGTTTACAGAGATCTTCCTCATTTGATGTTATGTGATAAACACACCATGTATAGTGAGATAAAGAATCCCCCATATTCATGACCAATATGGGCGGGTAGTCTGGTATTGATATTTGGAAATCCAGTAAGTTGGTAATGTGTTCTCTTGGATGCTAAGTGTGGCCCATGAGACAACGTCATTACCTCACATACACACACACGACATGCACACGGTATAAATCACTAGTTCCCACCCACGTCGCCCGGGGCCCTGGAAGCAAGGAAGATGGGGGATGGAGTGATGAAGAAGGGATGGGGCATAGGAGAATTGCGGGTCATAAAAATAGGCGGTGTGCGCTGGTCTGTATGTCTCTTGCAAATCCCACATCTGATAAGAGAGTAATGCCTATCAGTCACTGGCAGACTCCCACTCGTTTGATTCCTCTTCATTCCTTTCATGGCCTCCTCCACTTCTCTCCCACACAGCCCTCCATCATTACCTCATACCCCGTCCTCCACTCAGGGTTGTCATATATCCCAATAACGATCTTATTTTGTAATATCTCGTCCCCTGTTTTGCAAGTCCCAACACGACGCATACATTTCTGTCCTCTTTTCACAAATTAGACATCCATTTTAGCAGTTCATAAATCTGACTGGCAGACCTAGGTGATTGCCCTCCACAGCAGTTTGGCATAGATTCTCAAAGGAGGTGTAGTTTAGCCAAACAAGCAAAGCCTTTAAACATGTCAGGTATTATGTCGGCTTAGAGAGCACCAAGATTTCCCCTACCTCCTCTTTAACTTCTGACTCTCTGAAAAGAGGAAACACCTGCATTGTGGGATCTGAAGTAAACAGTCTCCCACAATGCTTTGCTCTCACTTTTTATTCATATTTCCTTTTTTTCTTAAGAATAGAACTTTAAATTAAACACAGAGGACTCTTGAGACGAGACCGTGCCCCCATTCACGCTGTTTTAAAAGAACTTTTCCTCAGAGTAATGGGCCATGTCACAAAGTCAAGTGTCTGGTGGTGTACTTTTCATTAACAAAATCTGTGAGTGACAGTTCATTTCCATGCGGAGACAAAGAAACACTTATCCTCCAATTCATTCTGTGCACTTTTCAGTTAGTAACACTCCATTAAGTTTGGATAATTAATACTTTAGTAGCACACACACCCAGTTCCATTTCATCAACTTAAGATCAAAGATCCATACAATTGACTGTTTTCCTCGTGCAGTAGCAGCGTGCGTACATTTTTAGCAGCGAGACAAGGATTCCATTCACTCGGTGTGAAAACTTAAAAAAAGAAAAAGTAAATAATGCAGGACACGAAGACCCAAATTGGTAAAAATCAAAGCCCAGCTCGCAGCGTGTGTTTACATACATGTGTGAGCCTGAGCGCTGCCCAACATTACTTGTCTCCTGTCAACAGCTGTGCTCAGTCTGTCCAACAGGAACTGTGCAGGCTCTCTTTCTCTCACAAACAGACTCCCACTGCATCACTCACTCCCTCTCTCTTTGAAGACAACAGCAGGCTGTGATCTGTGTCGCGTTAACAGTGCCAAGCCAGTGCTTCTCCGACTTAGGAAGGCTAAACTGCTGCCTGGCCTCTCTGGCTTTGGACGAAATAGGTTGAGGATCAAGCGTAACACGCCTGTCCTACTGTATAGGATTGCACTCGTGCTTGGCGTCGGCATATTGGGAGTGATTTAGAGGAACTACTGACAGGCTTTGGTGTTGTAGCTCTGTGTTGCTTTTTTTTGTCACTGAATTCACACGCATTAGATTTCAGGCTCGCATTTGTAGCTGATAAATACCTGAGTGTTTGTACAATTTCAGAGTTATTATTATAAAGAAATACAAAAACAGCCCCTTTTCACTTTCTCAATGAAGAACTCGGCTCATCCCGCTGTTAGAAAGTTTGGCACAAACGTCTCTCAGATACAAACTTATTAAAGGGTCTGTTCACTGTTTTCTTATCACATATGTGTCATCTTGAAGCTGCTGGATCAGCCGTTCTGGAAGTAGAAAGAAATTCTGCATTTGCTTATTAACCTTTTTGGGTTTTCTTTAATTCTCAGATTGTTATCATGATTACATTCTTAAGTTCACTTCTCGTCTGTCAGTTGACTCCTTTCTTTCAATTTGATGAAGGCATACTTTTGCCATGTCTCTTATTTACGGTAATAACTAAGTGAACGTGTGAACACTGCGAGCTCTGTGTGTATGAAGCCTTGAAGATTGTGTGTAGAGATGAACCCTTTTCAACGGAACCGAGCCTTGAATAAATTGAAAAGACCGGCCAGTGTGTGAACAGGTGCTTAGTGTAATCCTCACTCGGGCAACAGCATATGCCAGGCTGTTCTTTTCAGAACGGCAGCCAGGGGAAGTCAGAGTGAAGAACTGAGCTGGCCCTGTCTTTCATCCCCCTCCTCTCCTCTCCTCTGTTATCTCGTGCCACTACACCATCCTACCGGTGGTTGACCAGTAGGTGGGAGATAGAAAATGAATGTCAGTCTAAGTAAGAAGATTTGGTGAAATCCTTATTTGGATACACATTTTCTTTGCATTTAGGTAGAGAGCAGTACTGCAAAAACAATCTTCATTTTAAATTTTTATGTTATTGGCTTGCAATGGTGTCAGCACGGATTAGACCGACCACAGTAACATTACAAGCCTATAATAATACGTCCCAGTCATAATGGACTGCTTTATGATACATCTGGGTGTATCCTCTCCCTTTAGATGAGCCTACAGGCACCAGTGTCACTGATATCAACCGCGCTTGCTATCTCTAAATGATTCATTCGCTTATCAGTGCTGTGCTCAGAGTCATGCGTGTGTGTCTGTGTGCCAGCGTCTGTGTGTAAGAGCATATGGTAAAGAAGAGACATAAAGTGCACAGTCAGACCTATAGTCTCGAGCTATATAGATTTCTGGACTCGCTGAAAAGCAACTTGTGTTGAGTGCACATGAACAGTATGTGTATGTGCATCTGTGTGCAACGTGCTTCATGATGTTTAATGCCAAGGAAGGACTATTACGCTCTGCAGTTGCTCTGTCATTCTATTCTATTCTATTCTATTCTATTCTATTCTATCATCCCAATGCTTGAGTAATGGTGGTGGTAATGCTACTTCAGGGTCATTGCAAGCAACGTTTTCAAACTTTATTTCTTTCATTAAAGTTTATTTTGCTCATTCCTTTTCAAATCTCTCTGTCTCTTTATAGATTGCTCTGATTCCAAACTGGATGGCCCTGGTCAAACCTCAGGTAGGTCTGAGTGTTTGGAACAGATCAGGAATCTCCTCAAGGAACAGGATGCATGCTTATGATCTGTTTGTTTCCCTTGGATTTCCCTGCAGACTTGCCAGTTTTGTCAGTGAATGAGTTACTTTTAATCCTATTTGTCTTCATCAAATGAAGTCCCTGTTGTGTGTGGGAGGCATAGACGTTAAGGTTGAGGCTCTGTCGACTGCATATATCCGTGCTTGTTACTTAAAAGTACTTCTGCACAGCGTATCTGTGTAGCAACATCACAAACATCATGCACTACACTCACTTTAAGTAAAATATTGTTCCATCAACGCTCTACTCTGTCAGGCCCCATTAGATTCAAAGTTCCTCTGTGGCATAAGCCAGCAACTGTGACCTTGTGGGTTTTCAGCCCCAATTCCCCCCGGACATATACAATATACACTAAAAATACTCTCTCCAGGGTGACATGCTTTCGGGTATAAACAGGACAGTTAAGTGCCTCATAGTTGGGTATGTACTGTATATAGATTATCCCAAATATATGGAGGCCCAATTCCCTCACAAGGGTTTGTTCAGTTTAATCATTTTCAGACTAAAAGGCATCGGAAGTGTTTGGAGCTTTTCCACAGAAAGTCTGATTGGTATAATCCGTGCTCAGACATCTGACACACACTGGCACAAAGTCAAGTTTTTTGTTCCAAGAGCAGATGTTAAAACATTATTTGATTGTTGTAGTTTTTCGGGATGTCACATTTATGCATGTCATGTGGGCCGTACAGTATTAGACGGCAGCCAGAGGAAAGTCTCATCACCGTAGACTGCGTGTGTTTGACACAGTTTTGACCAGTGGTTATCCAAATGGGTCATCCGGGGATAAAAACAAGACAGTTTTGAACTGACAGCTTGGCTTATTATTGCCAGTTGCCAGAATTTAAACGAGTGTTAATGTGAAATGACTGAGACATGCCAGCCAAATCCTGTTCGCAGGCTTTTTGCTCAGAAATCCTTGAACTTCATTTCTGAGGCTTACTCACCCAAATTGGAGCGGCACGAATAGCTTTGTGTGTTTTTATCAAAATCCGGCAAAATTCATAAGCTCCTCACAGAGCATAGGAGGCAATCACTTTGTATTGGCCATTTGTGGCTTATTTTTCGTGATTCATTTCCAATTACTTTGAACAACATGAACTTGTTGTTGTATTAAGTGTCAATTTAGCAAAGTACCCAACGTGTTATACCGTGCAATTAACATTGAGGTGTTCTACCAGTGAAACAAAGATAATTCCTAGTTGTTTTTTATCTGATATGATTAATTCCAAAATACGTCAGGGTTTTTTTTACGTCAATGAACTGTATTAGACACGTCTTGTTCTTATATGATCGTGAGAAAATAAAATCTGATGATTACGCAACAACGCATGGGGACTCGCATCAGCATGAACACAAATATGGAGGTCTACATGAGGAAAACCAATACATTTTGCATGTTGTTTTTGGTTTGCGCTATAGTTAGGGTTAGTAAGGTAAGGTAAAGTTTATGGAAGTTGTGGTTCCAGCTGAGTTTAGAATAAGTTTGCAGGGAATGAGAGTAAGTCAATATATTGCACCCACAGGGCATCCAAAATGTGTTTGTGCATGCATGTGTGTGTGTTAGGACACTTGTTCTATACTAGTGAAGACCAAAAGAAGATTCCTCACCAAGGTCATTGACAGAGTTTAAAATGGAGAGCTGCTTTAAATTAGAATCTATATAGGTTATTAAACCATTATGTTATTATGTGTTTAGATTAAATTTGTAGATAATGAGCATGACTTAATGTATTGTCTCCATATGGAATGTGTGTGTGTGTGTGTGTGTGTGTGTGTGTGTGTGTGTGTGTGTGTGTGTGTGTGTGTGTGTGTGTGTGTGTGTGTGTGTGTGTGTGTGTGTGTGTGTGTGTGTGTGTGTGTGTGTGTGTGTGTGTGTGTGTGTGTGTGTGTGTGTGTGTGCCAGCTTCAGTCTTGCTGACCTACCTTTAAAGTATACGTACGCTTGTGGCTATTTTGATCCTCGCAGAGATAGAAGATATTTTTGTTTCCTTTGTTGCTATTTACATTTTTTTATTTATCTTTTTTCTGCAGGTATTCTGCATGTGCTCGTCCATAATGTTGTATGATTTGGTTTTCCCTTTGTGAGATTGTTTTCATATGTGTTGTTTCTCTTCAAAAGGGTTTGACTGGGTTTGGGTGTTTCCTGTTGTTTAAGCTAAACCGGGCTTGTTTAACCAACATGCTTTGAGAAATGTTGGTCTTTCTGCTCAGAACTCCGTTTGTTGATGAGAATTCAAAATGATCTCACTACAGAGAACAGCTTGGTGTCATGCAAAGGCATGATCCTAAATTTCTCCTAAAATGGCTTTCAATTGCATGTGAAACAGATGAATAACAGACGTCAACAAACAAACACTGACCAAACATTCCTCACTATCCACCTGAACCAAAAATGCGACTTCTTTGGATTTGTTTATGTGATCTTAAAACACTCCAGCAAAATTGTTTAGGTCACAAGAATGCAGACAAACTGTTATAAAGAATTCCAACAAAATTCGTCCTCCAAATGAGTTATTTCTTGTAAAGTAATACATAACAACTCTTTTCAACATTCCACTCAACTGTGATGTTGAATCATGTTAATACTGGATATTAATGGTTTGGTCTGAAACAAACAACACGTGTGACGCTTGAGGGTGTTGTCTCAAGATGTTGAGGGTCGATTGAGGGACAAGGCGCGTTTAAGAGGAGCTGCACCAAACTCTTCCGTCATCACTTGTCACTGAGTAGTTTGACAAGTAATGAGAACAGTTCAATTCAAATATAATGTTTCATAACACACCATAAAACAACCACTTCTTTTTATTTTAATTTATTTTTTATTATTATTTGTATTTTAGTATGATTGTTATTGACTGCTGGAAAAAGTTTTGGTTGTCTCAGAAGAGAGCACAGTTACTAACAATAAGATACAACGGGGACAGGCTCTTTTGGGAGTAGGCCTAAACTCATTATTTATGTTGGATCTACTTTGTGTACGAGATAAACGTACTATTTGGCTTACAAAACTGCCCCGTGAATAAAAAGACATAAAAAAGGCAAAAGCATCGGTACATTAAAGAAATCGGTGGGTGTGAACAAAACAACAATTGACCAACACCAAGATTTTTCTGTTGAATAGTAATTTGTCCCTTTGTTGTTGAGTAATTTAGCATTGATGCTATAAAAGTATCCCAGTGTAGATTAAATTATATCTCGAGTTACTTTGTCCAATCATCAGCGCAGCAGTAACCATGAATATACGGTACATTTTTTCTTCTTGTTTATTGTGCTTATATGTAGTTCATATTGTTCATGTTGTTCATATATAGCAGTTAGTTAAAGCAAAGCATTAAAATAACATGCAAGACTATTAAAAGCAATATCTGATAGATCAGCAACATTCAGTTGTTTTTATCCATTGAGACAAATAGTTTAAAAAGTCCTTATGATCAGTAGTCCCATAACAATATTGAATGTTGCAAGTGATTAAGTCAGTCAGTCGTCGGTGGGCCTTACCTTAGTGCTACGTGATGACTGCGTCCCCCCCACACATGCCAAATTCAACCTTCCTACTGACTTCAACCAGCATCTGTCATCTTTCATCTGTTGTGCCCATATCCCACCGTGACGCACCGGGCCTCAAACACATCCTGCATCCAAATTGTATCTTGTCTTCTCTGGAGGGTCATATATTTTCTCACCTCAGTTTTTCTTGACTGCTGGATTTCTGTTAATTTCATTTTCGTGCAGTGGCAGTTTGCATGCCTGTACCTAATTCTAGATTGGCTTTAGCACATTTGACACATACATACGTATGGGGGGGACAAGAAAGGACAAAAAAAAAAGTGTCCCAAAAACATAGTTGGCCTCCATATGGATTTACAGACTAAGCGAGCTTAGAGGAGGGATATGATGTGGCTCTCAGTCAATGATTATCTGCATCAGTAGCCTAGTGCCTGTTTTAGTCAGGATGATTCTGATCTCTTGCAGGACTAATAATGTGTAGCACGCACAGTGTGGTGAGTTATTGGAGAAGGATTTGCAGTCTTTCTGGCTGAAAAAGCGGACATTTACTTGAGCCTCCTCTTTCCTCTCGGCCTCCTCTCCTCTGCCATTTCTCCATATGTTTCTGTTCAGTTTAATTCAGCTGTGCGCTCGATCTCTCATACTTACCCATACTGAGCTCACTGTGTGGCTCCTATTGAACTGGGCTTTGAATGCTAACCATGTGCACTGCGGGTAGACAAACAGGCAGGCGCACTCACTCGGTCATATGCACACACACTTCTAAGCAGTGGAGGAAGTGGCTTTCTCTGGAGTTCATTGGATTTTTTTTTTTTTTTTTTTTTCTTTTATAATCCTCCCCTGCAGAGGCCAGGATGGGGAAGTCTACCCTCCATAGGATGTGTGCTAGTGGATGTTTGTGTGTTCAAGTTAATTTTGCTTGCTCACCCTCAGATTTCCCTCTTTCATTTCTGTCTTTTCTATATTTCTATAGTTTACAGCATCAGTGCACCATTTATTTTCTGAGTGTCCTTCTTGTGATTAATAGTGTTCCCTTTTAAACAAATGTGTGCAAATAAACTGAAAACAGAAAAAAAAACCAAATGAGACCAACATTATACAGTATATTGCTTGATTAAAAATAAAGCTGTATATATAGTTTCCTCTATGGGTTGAAGGATCTGTGTGCAATGTGGGCTTGACAGCTGTTTGGCTAAACTTCATCTGAACTTGTATAAACGCACACAATTAGGCTAGTTGTCGTCACCTAATTTCCAGTGAGGCATGCATTAAGACTAACATCCGTCTATTGTCTGCAAAAGAGAGTGTAATCACAGTTTAAGTCTGTTCTGTAGCACCGTGGGAGGAAAAGAAGCTTCCACTGTGGTTTAAAGGTTGGTGTGAAATCTCATAATATTGCAAGTCAGCCAACAGTTTAATTTCACGACTACGATAGAAAATGGAGATTTCAAAGTATATGTAACTGACCCCTCTCAAGATGTAGAATATTTCGTTTTTACACCATTACTACTCATGTGACGCTGTTAAAAGGCTTCCTCGCTCACGCTCTGTTTCAGCTCAAAACAGGAAAGCAGGTTAGACTCCCTGTGGTTTCTAACACGGAGACAGCTGGACTCAGTGTCGAGTGTGTTTTTGCCATGTCTGCGTGCGCCGTTCATTCCGATGTGCATGTGGATGTGTGCTACCTGAACTGTGCGTGTGAGACGTTTTTCCCCATGTTTGCGTGACCGCATGTGCTGGTGTGTTAGGGCAGACGACCTTAATTGGATCATGCCTCAGAACACTGGCTCTGTTGGTTGGAGAAAAAAAAGAAAAAAGAAAAGAGCACAGCTTACATCCTTCTGTCACAGCATATCACCCTAAGATATCCTTTTTGATTTTCATTTGGCTTGCAATATCAGGATATCTCCAAATAAGCTTGGTGTTGAACAACGGTCAAGATTTCTTTTCTTATTAGTATCCGAAAACGTTAATTTACCGGGTGGAAAAAAAAATAGGCATTCATGTTGATATATTTAGCATTCAGTACTTACACCACTCATGTTTTGTCTCACACTTTTAATCATTTAAAATAATTTCATTTGAGAAATTAATGAATGAATGAATGGATTTTCCTTTTTTTAATCTCACGATCCTGAATCAAAAAAGGAAAGGGAATCATGCTGGACAAAAGGCATTCACAGATTTTCCCTGCTGCTGTGCCCTCTTTCAAGCTTTCATGCGCCCCCCAGGGGAGATCCACACTGAAAACCACTGATATAAATCATTCAAAAGTCAAAGTCAATGCACATTATTGCAGGGAAATAAATACAGTAACATAGAATATAGCCTGGAAATGCAACATTTAGTCTTTTTTTCATAAAGCCTACATTCTATAGATTTGAATAGATATGGTCAGAATAGAGTGATTCTAAACTTAAAATTTCATATAGCTAGTCTTTGTTGATGACACATTATGTCTTTATGATCTGTGCTTGTCATATAATGTTGTTCACTGAAAGTCTTACACAATGTGACCAAAGGAGAGACAGAAACAATGCATATATACAAATGCCATTAAATTACTGATAACGTTTACTAGTTTTCAATTCAATTCAACTTTATTTATATAGCAGCGCATACAACACAGTCATTTCTAGGTGCTTTTAACAGAGAGCAACCCAACAAATAGTTACGGTTCTCTGTTTTTCTAACAGCTGATCCCTGCACCATCCGCACACAAACACACATTAAATACATAAATAAGCCACCATGCTGTCTGCTAATAGCCTCCATCTGTTATAAACTGCGTTTTCCCTGAGGTCAAGGCAGTGGGATCCTTGGCACTATCAAGATCCCTCTCTCCATCACAATCTTTCCCGGCTGCGAGACGTTGTGTTGATAACAATGATAATAAAGACAGTAATGAATACGCATAATTATGATCAAATATTGGAAAGCAACGTAACGTAGCTCATTCTCAAACATGCAGCCTCCGCCCCCTCCCCTCCTTCACATCCTTGCTGTTTCCCACATCATCATCTTTGTCCTCTGTCTCTCAGACCCTGGTCTTTTCCTGGAGAGCACTGATGCATAGGAAAGCAAGGTTCCGCTCTGTCACCCATCCAATCGGCATCAACCTCTCCCCCATACGTCAGCCAATCGCTCGCTGTAGGTGGCCAATAAAGGAGGAGCCTGACGTGAAGGGTGGGGCCGGGGATGTGGTGTGTACGTGTGCTGGCTGGTCGTTCCTTGACTCTGGGGATATAAAGGACGCTTGGCTGCTCCAGGGACGGGGGAATATCACCGTAATGCCCGCTCTCTCTCCTCTTCAGCTGATGCATTTGCACGTTTTGCTGGTTGTGATGCAGCAGGAAGATCAGAATGCTTTTCATTCATTCAGTTAATCTTGGAACTGAGCAGTAGGGTTTGATGATGAATACTTTGATCGGATCGCGGTATCTGTGTGCACGCAGTGGTAGTTTGGATGATTTTTATAAGCAATGTTGCACTATCTCAGTTCTGAGATTTTTCCAATTGACTGTGACTGATAGTGATAATTTCTTGAGCGTTTAATTGATTTATGCCCAATTTCTGAGAGGAGGATATAATGCCATCTCTCCACCTGTGGAAGCCCCACAGCTTCCTTTATTGATCACTTGGTTTGAGCACAGAGGGAGCAAAGATGATCTCAACTCATGTCCATCCACATTCTTTCTGCAGGACTTTGTAAGTATGATGCGCTTTTACAAGGCTTGACTAAATCATTTTGAACTCTCTCATTCAGAAAAATCCTTGTTTTCACTTGGACACAATCTGCACAACAGTGTTTCGTATAAACTCTGCTCTATACTTAGAGTTAGTTCTCGACAGCGTCCCAGCGGCCTATTTTTGGCCCGCCAGCTAACTAATGAATGCATGTGAGTCATGTGGTCTCACTTCTGCTCCTGCAAAGGTTTGTGTTTACATGGAAGGGGGTGTAACCGCCAGAGAAACCATGCAGCAGATCTGTTACGGGGTCGAGCAGTGCCACTTCAACAGCAGTTCTCAACATAAAAGACAAATGACATATGCTACTTTACTCTTTAAGTGAAACCCTTTCTACACATCAAAAAGTGAGGACGTAAGCCTTTGATGATCCAGCTGGAGTCTGGAGTGGTGCTGTGGAGCATTTATTGAAAACAACTAGTAACATATCAAGCAAAGGTGGTCTAGAATAGTGCCTATCCCAGTGAAATGGATTAGTGGTGTGATTTTTACTTAAATGCTTGCTAAGATTGAAACCTGAAGGCTTTCGTATCTTTATAACTGTGATGCACTTGACAAAAAACAAAAAAAAGATGCTGTAAGCATTTATTGTTTAGGCAGCTTGTCCATATGGATTTCTCTACAGCTGGATGACGGGAATATGAGGCCCGAAACGTTGAAAATGTTTTGGGGGAAAAAAACCATGTTGTGGTGAATTTACATTAAGATGCCTGATTCTCACAGCAGAAAACCACATTATCTACAGATTTCCTTCCCATTTATATTTCCCCCTCTCAAGTGCTTGACTTGGCTGCTGAAGTGAGTCAGACAAATTAATAACTCAACGCTGCTCTCAGCTTTGATTTGCTGGAGAAACCTGCAATTTATTTTAGGAATAAAAATAGTAAATGTATATCTTGACTATCGTCCAGGAAGTAAGCACCACGACCGAGGGTGAAAGTTAAGGTGGAAATGTCAACGCGGTGGAAACTGCACCACCTCGTCATCATTTTGCTTTCAACGGTGTCCGAGTGCTACAGCGATGGGCTCTCTTGTCTCACAACAGAAGGGATTCCTGGTTGAAAACCTGTGACTTTCTGTGTGGTGTTTGGATGTTCCCGCTGAGCCTGAGACGTGTTTGTCTTGTTTTCTTTCCACAGCTCAATGTTTGGCTGGACACAGTGAAAAGGTGTCAAGTGGCTGTGTGTGTGTGTGTGTGTGTGTGTGTGTGTGTGCGTGTGTGCGTGTGTGCGTGTGTGCGTGTGTGCGCGTGTGCGCGTGTGCGTGCGTGCGTGCGTGCGTGCGTGCGTGCGTGCGTGTGTGCGTGCGTGCGTGCGTGCTGGACTAATGTCTAGGTGATGCTCAGATAGCCTTTAGATGAATGGATGAATGTACTGTTGTCTGCATTTAAAGAAAAAATAGGCTAATGAGTTCATTATTTCATCATGGTGGGCGCCATCGCTGTTTGACTTTTTTTAAGTCAATCTGCTATTGACAATGTGCTTGACATTTGAAATATTTAAAATATATGTGTCTTTGCAGGACTGAAATACATTTTTTCAAGTATCCATCTGAAATCCCACCAATAATTCAACAGAGGCTTCACACTTGATTTTCAAAGGGGGATGATTTGATCTTCCCATGCATGTCTGTGTTACTGATGAGTGTATTTAGTGACCCCTACTGCACGAGTTGAAGAGTGCAGATAGTTATGTTTATCCTCTCCCTCTTCATCTCTCTGTTACTGTCATTTGTCTTTCACTTGCTGAGTAATACTCTAGTGATTCCTATTAATGGTACATAGAAGTCATGTTATTTGCATTTCTTACAAAGGAGTCATGCCACGCATGACCACACATGGGTCTCCTGTCCATATGTAGTCGGGGTGGAGTCCAGATCCAGATGTGGTTCTGTCTTATTTGCATGGATTCATAAATGGCCGGAGGAGAGCAGATTAGTAGCAGGCAGAAAGCACCTTGAAACAATGTTTGCTTCTCACATTTTCACAGTGTATTTCCCTATTTTTCTCACCTCTGTCTGTCTCCCTTTCTCTCTCAACTCTCCCTAGTTTTCAGATTCAAAACTAAGATACTTGTGAGCCTGAAGAAAATTTGAAAATAAGTATGATATTAGATTTGGAACAGCTCTACTGTCTGAATTGGTGTGAAATATTTCCCTCTGCAAAAACACTATTGTAAATCAATTGGCAGGTTGCAAAGACACTCCCACCAGAGATTGGAAATAATCTCTACTGCATGTGAAATTTCTCTGATGCTTTAACGCTCATGCAACTTTTCTGCTCCTCTCACTGTCCATTGGCCATTGGTTTGTGGACACAAGCATGTGCGCACCCATGGTTATAAGTCAAATGTTCCATCAGATAGTCCTATGGCTCCCTGTTTTTCTAAGCCAGTTGTTTTGGGGCCTGTAATAACAATGGATAGCCATGGGAGCTGCCTCCTGGCATACAGAGGGGCTATGGAGCCACGGCCTGTAGTTTTCTGTCTGCAGAGCGTCTACTCAACGGGACAATTGTTCTTTGTTGAGGACAAGTCTAGTGAAAATCTATTCACAGAGGGACGGAGAGACAGGGAGGCAAGCAGGGTGGAGAGATGAGAAGAAGGAGGGCAAGACTGGAAGTGGACAAGAATGGTTAGAAGGGGAAGTAAACATGGAAGAATGAGAAATGCCCCAGATGAGAGGAAAAACTTGAATGATGAAGATAACAACATGCAATAGATGGAATCAGGAGGAAATTGATTCGGAAAAATAATTTGAGGTGAGGAATAATTGCGGCAAATACAAAACAGCTGGATCAACGCATCAATGCATAGATGATCTTTACACGGGTATAGATGTACATTATGAAACAGCTCTCCATATTTGTCTTAGTGTGTCTTCCTCTGGGATCAGACTTCAACTACTGAGCTTGTAAACAGGAACTATTCTGCCTTTAGCTGGCTGGCAGCTGTGCTGGCACACACACACACACACACACACACACACACACACACACACACACACACACACACACACACACGCACACACACACACACACACACACACACACACACACACACACACACACACACACACACACACACACACACACACACACACACACACACACACACACACACACACGCACACACCTGAATGTTGTTAGGATATGAGGATGGCTTTGGTGAGCTTGATTAATTAGTTGACACAGAAGCCACAGGACTTAATACTCTGTGTATCATTCAACACTTCATTAGAGTCATTCATTATAGTTGCTCTTTATTAAAAAAAAAGAAACTCCCAGCTGTGGAGGTTGTACGGCCACTCTGGCATAGTTGTTTTCAAGCGACTTCCTGATTTATCACGTTTGTCTCCGTGACGTCTTAAGGTAATCACGTGTTGATTGTGAATTTCGTCCCTTTGGTTTGTAGAAGTAATTAATCCTATAATCAGCACTCAGCTGTCGCTCTGCTAGTGCTGCTGTCAGCTGAGGTCAGGCTTTGACTGACCTGACAGCTCCTCCTTTTCTGTGGGATTTGTATACTATATTGTCTGAGTGCACTTAATGTACTTCACGCATACAATCTTTCATTCTATTTTCAGTTTGTTAACATAAATATTTGTTTGGTAATATATAAATTGCACACAATAATCCGTTTTTGTGCTTTTTTTCCCCTATTCATCTCATCTGTCTTCAGGTCACTGCATTTTTCTACAAACTTTTTAGGATTTAATAAAGTAATCAGAATCAGCCAAATCTCAAAACATTGCAGTATTGCTTTAAAAAAAAAAAAAAAAGTGTTTTCTGACTTTAACGCTGGGTTCACACTTATTTGGCTCACATCATCTGTCCGGCATTAGTTTTATTTACACATTTCAGTTCAATGTTGGAACTGAAGTAATAACAAAGCCAAGCAGACCAGAGGGCTTGACTTTTCACCTTTTGTTTGGACCATGGCACTACACAATAGATTTGAACAGTTATGTCTCGGTGCGTTCACACTTGTCACGTTTGGTTTGGTTAGGTTAAAACTAACACACCAGTTTGGTTAAAGCCTGAATGAACAGACCAATCATAGGTTGTAATGAATTTTAATAGTGCTGCATCCTCACAGTTTATTTTTAATTCATGTGGATAGAGTTCCTGGTGCTTTTTTTTTAACCTTTTATAGGTTTTATTGGCTACTGTTGAGTTCTTAGCTGGTAAAAGTCTTACCACAATAATCCACCATGCATCGCGTTGTATTTAGCTCAGCACACCCCACCACAAGTGTGAACACTACCAATTTGGGTTTTGCCATGTCAAATTCTGTTTCTTTTCTTTACTTTTCTTTCTGATCTTCAACCAGTTTTGACCGCAGACAAAATGCGAATTGCTGTGGTGATGATACCATGTCAGTTCAAGTTATTTTTCATCCGCATGATCTTAAGGATTAAATGCCAAGACGTTGTAAAAATAAATTTGTGGAAACTTGTATTTCCTATGTCTCTATCTCTACCACTGTTTGACGTCATCAGTTGGAATTTGATGCTGTTTGTAATGAATGAAGGACAAATTCACTGTTGTCTTGAGCACATTCTTTTCTTTTCTGCCTGTTCCTCATTTTCTTTTACTACAGTGTACCACTAAGGGACATGTTTGACTCTCTCCACTCTCTCTTTCTCCTTTTCTCTAACTCCTCCTCTCTCTTTCTCTCTTCCCGGTGTCCTGCTTGTCAAATGTTATTTAGTCTCACTGTGGTTTATTGGCTTGGTTTTCTTGTGCAGCGGGACAATCGGACGCTTTGGTTGGAGGAAGCTGATGAATGGTCTTCCCTGAGCCGTACAAAGAGCCCTCCTCTCTACTTCATTAATGTGTTGATGCTGCTCAGCTGGCCGCCCAATGAGTTTGTACTGTATACCGTTGTGGGCTCGCAAACAGACAGACGCACATGAACGCTTGGCCCTGAATAGGACTGTTTTTCTTCTTTATAGCTGACGTCCCTCTCGCAGTGACTGCCTCTCTTGTGGTGGCTCGGCTCTTCTCGCCTCTCACCCTAAACTACAGTAGCAAACATGTGACATGAATGCAGTGTTTGACGGTCACTGAGGCTTCAGTGTGCTAACAACACAAAATCAGAATCCACTTTCTGAATACATTTTATTTGTCATCAATTTCCATTATACAGTCGAGTATGCACTATCAGAGTCCATCTCTACTATTCTAAATACCAATCTGCACATTTTGATACATCCAGATATCCATCAGCCTAATATTGTAAAAATTTCTTCTTTTGTTCCCTTGAGTTTTCGAGACATAAGCTCCACTTGTGGTGTTGCAGCAGATCTTTTGGGGTAATAACTTGTAAGGTGGGATTTCAACGAGACGATGCGCATCAGTGAACCTTAACTACTTCTGATCCTGTCACTTGTGCACTGTTTTTTCTTCCTTGGACCACTTTTGACAGAAAATGACCACTGCAGACCAGTAATTACCCTCAATAGCGGTGTTTGTGGAGACGCTCTGAACCAGTCATCTCGCCATCATTTGGCCCTTATCAAACTTGCTCAAATCCTTATATTTCCCTGTTCTTTGTGCCTCTGACATCAGTTTTTGGGACAAAATCCTCTCTTGCTGTATGCCATATCCCAACCACTAATGAATGCCAGGATTAAAACAAGTGGTGCTATTTACCTCACTTGTCAGTGGCCATAATGTTATTTATGACCATCATATTTCCACAATAAGGCTAAGTCAGAGTACTCATGATGTTGTCACCAGTTGTGTAGTCGTACATCTGCATTTGTAACTCCAAGGACCTGACCTATCACCCACTCCCTCATCTGTAAATATATCTTGTTACAGCTGACTCCCTCACCACCCTTCGTCTCTCTTTCTGAGAGGTGACAATCCCTCGCAGTTATTTATTCCAACATGATCAGTCAGATATGTGACCTGGCCCGCTTGCATACACGCGTACTGCAGGACAGACTTCACTTTCCTTGCAGAGTAGACGGAGAAGAGGCTCCCAGCTTTCACACATAAGGAGTAAATATATGAGGCTCAGTTATGTTCCGGAGTGAACGCTTGACTATTTTGCTTTATATTCTAAAATCAGAGACCTCAGTTGTAGGCGTTTTAAACTAACGGGATCACTGCTCTTTGAGGCTCCTATGAGTCTTTGGATTGTTATCTGTGACACCAAACATGGCGGGTCTGTCCATGTTGTTACGTTACCTTGGCTTTCTCAGGGACAGAAGAGGTCGACTGACTGCACAGACATGTCAGGGGGCTGACAAAGTTGGTAGGTGATCATAGAAAATGCTGTGCACAGAAAACCATAGATATGATTGTAATCTGGATTCATTTTATAATTATAATCACTTTAATCGAGCCCGTGTTAAATAAAGCATGCTGCGTTGGAATCCGTTCAACATGGTGATCATTTGTTCCGTGATGAATTGTTTGCTGTAGTTTGAATACTGATGCATGGTTAATCAATGTTTTACTGCTGGATCACTTTTTTGAAGTTTAGCTGTGTGTCATGCCAAACCAATTTTGGAGCGTATCTTAATTTTCTTCCTAATTTATGAAAAATAATGGAAATCCCCTCTTCAGTTTTTTTTTTTTCAGAGACACCAAAGAAGCTTAAATTCTCTTTCAGTGTGAACATTGAGCGAGCTTTTGGATTTCTTTCTCAACTGAGAGCATGTTGGCTCCCGATCAGACAACACTTTAGATTGATATCCATGAGTATTTCAATTCAGCTTCTGCTCATAGTATGGGGGAAATATTAGGTCACTTGGTTATCATGAATCTCTAAACAGATGCTGCTGTTTCCATATTTTCAAGTTATATTGAGTTCAGGTTGGTGCAAAAGGTCAAATGCTTTTCACATTACTTCTGAATGAATGAATGAGTTATCAGCATCATCTTGCCTCACCAAATGGGTTGTTTGATTTTAGGATTGTAGCTCGACCCACCCATCTATTTCATATAGCGATTTATTCTAGTCTATGGTTGCAAGAGGCTAGAACTTATCACTCAGGACAGTTCTCCAGCCATTAAAAAATAAAAAATACTGATTTAGTTGATGAACGTTTAAGACATCCAGTGCCAAGTGGCGTGCTGGCAAAAAAACTAACATGTATGATAAGATTTCGATTAGGGTCTGCAGGTGGTCCAGTGGAGGACTCACAGTGACACAGAGTCTTGAGTATTAGAGAGAAGATTACATCCAATCATTATTAAAGCCTATTTCAACCCCAAATCCACTAATGACAACTGTTTGGCTGGCTTAACTTTTTTCCTTGTGTGTCGCTACTTGGGCTCAAAGGGAGGGGAGGACGTTTTAATGCAAAGCAGTACTTGTTACTAAATCTTGTGGAGGGAGGGGTTAATAGCATGGGGGGGGGGGGGCACAGCAGAAAAGCCAGTTGGTGAAGGCAAAAAGGAGCTGGCAGAGTCTCTGGCTTTCTGCCGCTCAGTGGGTGGTGGGGCGTTGACCAACCACGGCATGGCTCTTGTTCAGTTGTCTCTTCGTCATACGACAATGGTGCTGTTAGAAAGCGACAACTCGCCGGGCGATTACCGCTGGAAACATGCGTAAGGTATAGTTTAGGCCTGGATTGGTGGAAACTGTTTGTTGTTGGTTTTGGTTGACAATGGCAGTGCTGGATAACCACAGCTGGCAATACGCCCAGGCTGGAAAAACCCTGATCAGACTATCAGGTACAGTATTCTTTGTGTATTTTGTTGTGTTTGTCAACATTTGGGTTTTCATTCTCACCAAAGAAATTAGAAGATAGAATCATTTTTAAAAATTTGACATCATAAATATATTCATAGACCTTTTTGATGTTTTTATCTCCTCGTATTTCATATTCAGCTGTAAATTGCAACATACATTTTGTTTTTTTTGCGTACATGGAATATTCCATATCATTTTTTTTTTTTGCATAAAAAAATGTTTTTTCAGTTTTGCATAATTCAACTTCAATTCAATTCAACTTTATTTATATAGCACCAAATACAAGACAGTCATTTCCAGGCGCTTTGAACAGAGAAAAGAGAAAAACCCAACAAATAATAGTAATTTGTGACCACTGCTTACATTTCCTGAAAACACATTGTTTTCTTCTTCAGAGCAATGGATTGTCTGTCAATTTTCTTGGCAGCTTTATTTTAGTTTCACTTTTGCAAACAATCTTTGAAGCATAGTTAATGCCTCCAGGATACCTATGGCTGCAGGCTGAGGTGAAATAGTTTGTGAATCACTGGTTGAGAGAGTAACATAACAAACCTGGAATTCTAGATTAACTAACATCTTTTCCTATTCAGAAAGTGTATATGCTCCTTTAAAAGAAATACTTTCATTGTGACAAGAGCAAGAGCTGCATCGCAGCAATATGATTGACGAATATGAATCTCTCAGATTCTTTTCTCCTGTGCAATATATCTGACACATACTTTTCTTGTTTATAGCGTTGGCCTTAGATTGTATTTAAACACAGCTTTTAGATGTTTGAAACTGTGGAAGTGACGTAGGGGTCTATCTTTGTGTCTTGTGTTTTGTCTGACCTTATTGTTTATCTTATTTTGTGTCTGATGCAGTGGTCATGTTACACATCCAACAGCAGCATGGGTGCAGTTATTTTTGAGAATAAAAAAAAAACATTACGATGTAAGACTTTATGACTGCATGCAGCCATCTTGAAAATGAAACTTAAGGTCCTTGAAACGGATTTGACTTTACCCTCTGGGTACCGACTGAATGGGGGTTGATTGACAACATTGACGACAGCTCAGATTTCAGGGGTCTGTGGGCAACTGTAAAGGGGCAATTTTGTGCAGCCCAATATATACTTGACTGTGACTTCATGTATAAGGTGCCCTCTTTTCAGTTTAGAAAATGGGTCATTGTGCTCAGCTGGTATTGTGCTGCATAGACACAACTCTCTTTTACTTACAGTAACATATAAATAGAAAGAACAGTGTGTTGAATGATACCGTGCCAGATCGATTTATTCAATGTTCCCTGGCTTACTATGAATTCGGCACCATGTCTGAACAGTTTGCAAGTCTGCGCAAAGACAGCCTGCCTTCCACAGTACCTGTTGCCAGATGCTGAGACGGAGTGATTGCTGGCTCAAGTTTTTCACAGGTGGAATCTAAAACTGCCCATAAGGAAGCCGAACTATGAGCCAAGTATTGTCCCAAACATTAAACTGGACTGAGCCGCCGAAACATTCTTGATTAGGTGGCCAGAAGGTTCAGCAGGCCTCACACTTACTGAGAACGGAAGTCTTTATTTTCATGCTGTCTTGCTCAGTCAGAGGAGTTCACACAGGACTGCAGGGGTAATGAATGCAGGTGTCTGAGGAGATGACTACTCGGAGGCGATTAGGAGGAATAGTGCTATTTGTCACCAGGAGTGCGCTGCAGAATGAGATCACAAGACCAGCGGAGGGAGGATTTATAAAGCCTCCGGCTGTTTGCCAAGACCTGCGACAAAGATCAACCTCATAGGTTCAGGTGGTGATGACAAAGCATTCATTTGACTCGTCATTTTAAGCTTTTAGTCTCATGCATTAAATGACATAAAAAATACATTTTCACCTTAATTGAAAGATCAATAGAAAATCTTGAGAAGTATCATGCTGTCATGTACCATCCTGGTAGATGCTGTTCAGGGAAATGAAAACATTGCCGTGACTAATCAAGCATTCAGACTTGAGTTGAAGACCATCTTTAAGCTCTATGATTGTCGATGTCTTATTTTTATGTCTCACAGGAGGAATTGCTGTGACTCTGCTGTTGTATAAAGGCTGGCTACAGAATGTGGGAGATGTTGGGTAATAATGACACAGAAAGTGCTTTCAGTCATAGGATCACCCTTCCTGTGGTATTTTCACTCTGACAATAGCACTCAAAGGTTTATTCTGGCTTTATATTGACTTATTCTAGCGTGCACTTCTTATTATATCACACTGACCTGAAACTATATAACTAAACCTAATGATTAACAACCTCTTCCCCCAACACTCCTAAAAATGGTGTGTGCCTTTTAAAGAAGAGGCGATGGCAGTAGAAGTTTGAGAACAAATGTTGTAGTGTGTGCACAAACAACCCCCCCATAAAAACAGCAAGCATTAAGTACTGGCAAATGATACAGTGGGTTGCCAATAGTGAGGCCTTGGGGAACACTAAGCATGTCATGTCAGCCAATAGTCTCAGCAAAAGAAAGGGCAGACTGGATGGAGAAATAAAGTGGTAAGACGTCACACGAGATGAGAAACAAAGAGGAGAAAAAACGCTGATTTATAAATTATACACGGAGGTGAGGTTGTTATTCAGACTCAGTGGGGTGTGAAAGAAATGGAGAAACAGCTGTAGCATCATAATATGAACACACCCCTCAAGTTGTATTCTACACCAGATAGCAATCGAAAACACCACACACAGTTTACTTATCTGTGCATCGTTCATTCAAACTCCAGCTTCAAATGTGCATGTTTGTATGTGTGTGTCTCATCTGTGTGTTATCGTAACTCCTTTGTGATGTGTGTCTTTCTTGCGTGGGACTGCTTCAATGTGAGATCACAGACGTGACCACAGTAGTTCATTATGCCGCAGAGAAACTTTGATTTCACAGACATGTCAGTGAACATAAAAGACTGCTGACCATTGTTTTTCTTTGCATTTCCCCCTAACTGATCACACACGGCTAAATCTGAGGTAGATGAAGGTTGGGCCGCTCTTGCAATGCATCAGAGAACTTCAGCGGGAGAACAGCCAAAGGAAAATAACTGGGAGACAGGAACATGCCTTTTCCCAGTAGTATGTGTTCCTTTTAATTTATATTATGTAGTCATGATTAAATTAAAGGAAGTTATTGTTGAAAGGGTTTTAAATTTTACAACACATTTTTGGGTGTATGAAAGGCGCTAACAAAGAAAATGTATTATTATTATTATTATTATTATTATTACAACTTAATTTTTTTGTAAGAAATATTAACTATAACTATGAAGTTTAACAGTTGCAGTGTGTGATGACTATCCATAAAGCCTTGTCATTACCTTTGTTTTATATATAGCGTTATGGATAACAACTCTTAACAATTTATATGAAACATTAAGAAATCCTGCATTAAACCAAAGATTATAGCTTGTTCTCAGACATAAAATGTCTTGCGGAGAGGTTGGAGGCTTTGAATATAGTTTACAGAGCTCGGTCTCTCCTTTATACTGGATGGTGAACTGATGTTTTGTATGCTTCCAATAAGGGCTTGTTTATTATTTATAATTGTCAAATGGCGGTCACTGGTTAAATGTAACCTTTTAGCTTTTGTTAAAAATTGTATGGCACAGTACATGTGGATTTATGAGACAGATGATTCATAAATATGAAAATGATTGTCATCGCTGAACATTTTGTCTCATTGTGAGAACTGCACATTAGTTATCCACCTACTATTTCCATTTGTTCTGACTTATTCATGGGCTTTTCTGCTGTGCTTTGGGGTTATATCCAGGTCGAGGGGTTGCGGTAGGAGCAAAGTGTTATTTTTGCTGTAAGCCACACTGTAACAACAATATGAGAAACCTGATGAAAGTTGAGCTCACCACAGTCCCCAGGCCCCCTGCCAGCTTTGGATGAAGGTCACAGAACTGGAGTAGAGCAGAGTGGAGGAAGAAGTGGCTTTGTGTGTTAGAGGAGAAAGGAGAAGCTGTTTCATGTCATTGCATGTGTGAATAAAATGCAAGGGAAAGAATATACAGATGAAGAGACAGAATATAGAGAGGCAGAGGAAGAGAGTGGGAGCCCCCAGTTGTTTGTGTCATCAGCCTGTTGCAACAGGGCTGCGCACACTCACAGTTGTTCTCGTTGAGGTTGTCACTCAGGGGAGGAGATGGCTGCAACAGCCTATCCTTGAGGCCAAGCCCGACAGTGACACTGCGTCTGCAGCACGAAGGGCGGTGATGGCATGATATCCTTACACGCCAGGGAGCTGAGCAGAAATAGTTTGCAACATGGCATCTTCATAAGGCAGATACATGATAAATATAGAATGTGTGCAAGTGGATGCTCTAACAGGTTGCCGTGTAAAACCGAAAAAAAAGTTCTTATGAGTCAAAGTTGGATGAGTCAAGGTTGGATCTTGTACAAATGGTGGTCAGGTTCTGTTTGATTAGTTTATGTCAGTCAGATGGCATGGATGTTTGTGAAAGAATTGGTTTTCTTCTTCTTTTTTTTTTTAAACCTCTAGAAAAAGAACTTCCTGTGTTTCTAACCACAATTGTCAAACAAAGTTGGCTCTACAGCACTGATGGCCCAAACACAAAACACTGCAAACAGGATACAGGTTGGTAACACACTTTGAATGCCAGCTTTGGAGATCCTAACTACAGCACTGCCCAGAAAGCCTGGTGTAGAGGACACTGCTGTTTCTCTTCTCAGAATGAAATGTTGATTTTATCTTGTGTCAAAGTAAATTCCCTCAAGGATCTGCTTTGGCCTGTGCCCTGTTTTTTTTTTTTGTTTTTTTGCCTGGGACATCTTAACTTTTACCCAAAATAATTGTAAAGTGGCACATCCCGCTCTCCAAGGAAGAGCTATTCTAGGGAGGAAGTTAGTCGCAGTTTTTCACAGAAGCACACTTCATATGCACAAGTTGGAGTACGCAAATAGAAGTTTAACATTACAGGTCGGGTTACAAACAAAATGGGTAGAAATGAGGGACAGACTGATTTTTACAATAACTGGTATAAAATCATACGTTGAGGGGGTTTTCAAACATATCTGACCATCAGAGTTGTACAATGTTGTGTGTTACAAGCAGAAAAAGATGAAAGGATGTGAGTGAGCTTGACAATAAGATTGACAAGGGCGCAGACAGCTGGGTTGTAGCAATTCCAAAACTGCAGATCTCGTGGGGCCTGGTGATGAGTAGTAGTTGGCATCTATCAAAAGCAGTTTGAACAAAAAGATTTTCACCAGTGACAGGGTCATAGGTAGCTTTGGCTCATTGATGCACAAGGGGCAAATGTTGACCCACGTAGTTTGATTCAATAGACGAGCCTAAAAGCCAATATTTTGGTGTCGGCTTCACAGTTCTCGTGCTGTCCATGTGTTGACGGGTCAGAGATGCTTTGGCAGCAACACTATTTGGTCATAATGTTATGGCTGATACTTGCATATTGGCTGAATAAATCAATCTGCTCCCATTTCTCTTGGTTTCCTGCATTGATCCCCAAAAGCTGCCTTATTCCCAAAACTGAGTCCATCTCAATGAGCACAGACTTGAGCCAATCCATGCTGAGAAGCGTTACAAATGTCTCCGGGTTCTCTTTTTACAGCGACTCATAGTAGGGTTCACATACCGGGCTCCGGCCCAGAGCTGGAGTATGAAAGCGCCATCTGAAATCCATCACGGTCAAAAGCAATGCAAATCTATGTATGCAGTAGAGAACAAAACTCAAAACGTCTTGCATATATACAACAGTGATTATACAGTATGGATGAGAAGCACGGTCTTGGCCTTGTTTAACAATTACTGCTGAACTGCCAAATGCTGGCAGCACAATATTGGTTTAACTTTTTTTTTTTTTTTTTTTTTTGTGATTTTATCTCTGGTTGCTGGAATGGATGTTATCAAGTTTGCTTCAGGACAGCGGCTTGGGGAATTGTATTATAATACTGCTGCGGCGTTACGTAGCAGCTCCAGTCTGTTCAGCTGTACTACAAATACAGCCTAGCTTGTAATTGCTTTGGATTTGAGGTTACGAGGTGCCAGCGGATCGGCATCATGTGGCATGCCAAGCTGTGCAGATGTACCATGCAAAGTCTAGCCTGTGGTCTAAATGACTGGAATCAAAAGGAATGAGCCTGTTCACTTTTGGGAAAGAAGACACAACAATATGCAGCTGGAGCTAATTTTAGGTTATGAGTTGGGGTTATAGTGCTTTGTACATGAGCAAACATGGAAAGCTTTCATTCCTACATGGGTTACACATTCTTGCTGCATTGTTTCCTCAATACATGCCAATGATGCAATTGAGAAACAAATCTACAATGATGCTTTGATAGAAGGACGTTGTCAGTTTGTGGTATGAAGAGTTGTTAACAACAAAGATAATCTGGGTAGTAGTAGTAGTAGTGTATTCGTATCAATATGTGTGTTTCCAGCCGAGAGTGAGGACGGCATGAGGAAATGGATTAGCTCAACCTTTGTGCAACATCCTGTTAACCCACGTCTTCTGCACAGCTACGGGAATGTACAGATTGAAGGCGCTACTGCGGCGCAATTGTAAACACGAGACGCAAGACTGACAGGACTGAATCTGTGTCTCTACCTCTTGGACTGTGTTTGCTTTCCAGAATTCACGCAGCGCAAAAGGAGTGAAAATGCAGTGTGCTCGCTGCATGGGAAATATTTTCACAGTGACTTTGGAATCAAGCTTTGCAAAATCAAAGACTGAGAAATTGCTTTAAAACCAAGCATGAAACTGTTTCCTCCCACGTGTGAGCTCAGCCAGTTTGTCTTCAAGTCAAATGTAAGCTGCAATTTAGCATCTTCACCTCTGTATTCTGTGGTTCTCTGTATTACTAGAATATCGCTGTGAAACCCCGAGGAATTGCTGACCTTTGGAGCCATGCTGCTACACCTATAAGCCAAAAACAGTTTGAATTAGGACCAAAATGTAACCTATGATTAGAGAGACAGAGAGAGAGAGAGAGAGAGAGAGAGAGAGAGAGAGAGAGAGAGAGAGAGAGAGAGAGAGAGAGAGAGAGAGAGAGAGAGAGAGAGAGAGAGAGAGAGAGAGAGAGAGAGAGAGAGAGAGAGAGAGAGAGAGAGAGAGAGAGAGAGAGAGAGAGAGAGAGAGAGAGAAGACATGTGATTTCCCATGTTAGCCTTCTCTTAACATTCACGTACGTCATGACAGACATTGCTCATACCAAAATAATCTTGTGAATTGGATCATCTCATCTCAGTGTCATAGTGTAGTAATACTTCACAATATGTATATCACACATGTATCAACACAGGGTGGGATTTTCTGGGAAGGAAAAAGTGGAATCTATCCTTTCTGCACGTATTCCTTCATCTGCTAAATCTTCTTTAACCATAGATGGGCAAATAAAGTGGATCTCCCCTTCATTGCAGCTACACCAGCTGTCCCAACAAAAGAACATGTCAATGAATGTTTTTTTTTTTTTTAAACTAAAGCAGACTGTAAACGCACAGACATTGATGGTGAAACACATCTAATTAACTTTGATGCTCATAAAGGGATTCATGTTTCTGGCTGGAGTTCCTGTATTTTCACCCCAAAAACCCCTCTGATTAGATTTTTGGTAATAAAATAAACTGCTCGAGGATTGTACAGTGAAAAGTTGGATACATCCCTAAACAAAACCTTGCAACCATTGGACATCTTCTTTACATTCTGACATTCACTTGTTTTATTAAATAATAACACTGCTGACTCCACTCATCTGTAGTAACCCACCCCACCCCCCACCTATGGTTTTGTGTCAAATCTCTCCCTATAACATATAACGACACACTGAGGTGATGCCTTTTTCTCTCCATTTCCCTCTATAGATTGTAAAATATTTAATAAATACAACAACTACACTGTCAGAAAAAAACTAATGCTTTGCATTTCCACTAATTCTCCAGGGCACAGAGTGCAGGCTGTCAGTAGAATGGATTGCTCTCATTATAAGTTTGTTATGAACAAGCAGTCTGTGATTGAGAAGCTTTATTTCATGCTCAGCAGACTTGGAAATGTGGGCAGTGAAGGGAGGAGATTGTTGCGTGAGTGCGTATGGTATGGTGTCTCTTTGTGTTAGTGTGTGAAACGAAAGGCAATGATAGAACTAAATGAATGAGTGTTTGTAGTGTGATACTGATTCTCTGCTGGATATTATGTGGAGTATCGATACATATAAACGTGAACCTGCACTGTGGTGTTGAGTCTTTCCCTCTATTAATAGACCATTATACAAAACTTATTTATTACTGATACATTCGGTATAATTGTTCCACAGCCAACAAAAACAAGCCCAATGTGAATGTATATCCAACTTTCTACCAGAGTTGGTTGCTTTGGTGCTTTTTAAGGTGCAGAGATCAGGTATCAGCAATGAGTATAAAAGAAGTTAATGTTCACTGCGTAGCTAGTATCTGATACAAACCACCTCTATGAGGAAAATATGTCCAGTTACACGGTACAGGACATATGACACACAAGTCAAGAAGACCATTGTATAGTTGTGGGCACCCCACCCGTTTACAAGGCACACAATAAAGTCTACAACCATATTTTCAGCATTTATCCAACTGTTGTGATGCATGGTATTTTTTCTACAATTTGTCTGAGTGCGTTGATAGAGAGTTAGTGGAAGGAATGACAAATGCTTGCTGCAGGTTATATAGAGACTGACAGTAACAGAGAAGAAGATCATAAAAACCCACGAGTGTGATTTCTGACAGGGGCGCTTGGTTATTCGCTCTTTCTCTCCTCTCACCAGCCATGGAAAGAGAATGAAGCCATTATTGCCACGTCAGTCCCATCTTGTCTCAGCTGGTTGTGACATTATCTGTGAGTCAGGTTATGTCCATCTAGCATTTCCCACAGTGAGCTGATGGGCTGTCACCCAGGCCAGACTGCTGCTTCTAACTCCCTCAGACCCCGGCTGAAATCAATATCACAGGAGCCATTAAAACCTGGAGGAGTTATCTGGCTGCCTCTCTGTCCTTCCTCAGTGTTATTGCAACCACAAGTCTGAAAATGTTGGGACAGTGTCCAAAATGTAAGTACAGATCAAATCCAAATACGTGAGCTGGAATTCACCATCAAACACAAATAATCAGTCGAATGTTAAAAGTTCAACAATTTATAATTTCATGAAAAAGGAAAGACGCTTATTTTGAATTTGTTGACAGCAACACGTGTCAGTATACTTAGGACAGAGCCGGTTGGTTAGCACCCCGTCCGCTTCGATCTCGAATTGTGTGAGAGAGTTTTACGGTCCGTTCGCACTTCTCACATTTGGTCCTGTTAAAAGGTCCTCTGGTGTGATTGCCGTGTTAGTCCAGTCCATCTGTAGAAGTGTGAATCCACACCTTGGCCAGTATTGCTGTTTGCGGACCAAATATAAGACGTGGCAGGTTTTAGAAACAGTCCCTTTACAGATTGAACGTGCATAATGGAGGAATTCCAACACGTATTGCGTTGCAATTAGCAAAGCACACCTTTGTTGGGGTCAGCGTGTGATCAGAATATGCAAATTACCCTAGTGGTAGGCTACCGGAAGGTTCTACCCTGTCAGAGGTAATTTATATATAAACGAATCGCCAAACAGAAGTAAATTGTTATTTACGGGTTGACAATTACTGATCACTAGCGGTAGGCCACCAAAGTAATGGATTACTGGAGTAATAGATTACTAAGGTAATGTACCAAGTGTAAGTTATGCAAAGCTATAAAGGTTGATTGGAGTAAATAGTCAGTTATCGGCCAACAGCTTTGAGCTAAAAAGGGTCGCCTGACGGGAGGAACCTCCACGGGGTCCAATCGCGAAGGCGGTCCACCAGTGGCACGACCGGTCAACAGGCGTGACGGGTCACTCCTTTGTTGACAACTGCGGGTCAGTGGCGTGACCTACCGAAGCGCCTGTGGACCCACAGGAGGCGACTCGCTGGAGTAACCGGGGAAAAGCTCAAGCTGCGAAGGCGTCACAAATGGCTATTGACCTATCAATGAACAACGGTACTTGATTACGAGTGATGATTAAATTACGGAGAGCAACCTATGATTCAAGTTATCAATGAAACAAACCTGCGATTTGTAAGTCAATAACTGAGGGGAGGCTGAATTACTTCGGTGGAGTGGACCACCGAAGGTGATCTGCAAGTAATTTAGAATGGATTGTTAATCAAACAAGTTTGGTTATTTATCTAATAACAATCGGGAGTAATCAAGGAGGAGTTGGAATTAATTAAGTAAAGTCGGGGTTTACTAATTAAATACAATGAGTTATTTGAATGAGCTAAACCATTGAAATTGAATTAAATGCAGTTAGGATTATTAATTGGATAAACTTGCGCTTTATGAATTAATAATACTGGATAATTGGATGCTGAGATGCACGAAAACCACTTAAAAATGATTAAAAGCACTCTTGAGTATTAATTGAATAAATTGACTAATTTATTAATTAATAAAGCATACAAATTATCTATCTGCAACAAAAATAAATGAACAATAGCTTAGAGACAATTCAAGTTGTGATTAGGTTAACTGGGTAACAGATCAATCAATAATAGTGCGGGTAATTAACCACAGAAAATGCGATGAAACACTTAAAATTATTTAAAAGCAATGCGGGTTATTCCCGTGGAAAACCTGCATTCATTCGCCAACGCCTCCTAGGTGTGTTAAATTACCCAAAGCGTTAAAATCATTGAAATTGATTTAAACCATTCAAACTATTAATCAATTGAATATTACCGTTACTTAATCAAAGTCGGGGCACCAGCTGAAGTTAGGGTCTTAAACGAAACATCAGTCTTAAAAAAAGAAAGTTCAATTAAAATGTTTAAATTATTATTTCTGATTGAAATGATAATCGCAATTTAACTGAAGCAGGAAAGGAAGGCTGTAAATCCGAGCACTGACTGTTACAACCAGCAGTTGTCGCTGAAAAGCACACAAAAACCACCAAGAATCGTTCAATTCAACTATTAAGTGTTTATTAACAAACGTCTATTCCTAAATCATCAATCTATGAATCACATCTAATCAATAAACATCAAGCAAGATCTCATAAAACAACACAATACAAAACAAAGCCGGCTAATAAAGTGTGTGTGTGTGTGTGTGAGTGTGTGTGTGTGTGTGTGTGTGTGTTCGAGTGTGGGGGAGCGATGTGTGTGAGTGGGTGTGTGTGTGTTCGAGTGTGGGGAGCGATGTGTGTGTGTGTGTGTGCGGGTTTGTGGAGCGAAAGGGGCGTGACTTGGTGAGAGGGTAATGACCACGAACGTCCACCAGAGGGAGGTAGACGTCGGCGGTCCGGTGTAATCACCCGATCTGGCCACTAGGTGCGCGTCGGCGCGCGGGGCAGTTGTGACGACTTAATGCAACCACCAGATGGCGGTACGAGCGGTTGCAATTACCCACGCGACTACCAGAGGGCGCCAAACGGCTCGGCGACCCGGCGAGGAAATCGATGTGATTACCCACCCGGTCACCAGAGGCGCTCGGCGTGCTCTGCCTGGGATAGCGTGACGTCACTGAGCTCCGCACGGGCCGTAGCCGTCGGGAGCGCGCCGGATTCCTTGTGGCCGAGAAATCCGAGCCGCAGTGAACTACACACGGTCCCAGGGACGCACTGAAAGGAGGCGCTTGGAGGCAGCGGCGGCCGTACCGTGCGCTGGTTAGTGAACAGGGAAACAGAGGAGAAGAGGAGAGAGAGAGAGGAGAGAGGAGGGGGTGTCTGACTGTGTACACTGACGCGACCGCCTCAGCTACACGTACAGAGTCCAAAAACGGCTGTTCAGGCAGATATGGACTCTGGGAGCAGAAGCGTGAGCTGAGGATGAGGAGGCTCGCGCGTGCGTGCGATGATTCGCGTGGATGGCCGTCCACGCGTAGACACAAAAGTACTCAGAAACAGGGATCGGCGTCCCAAAGTTACAAGTACCAACAATAAACACACAGCAATAATAATATCACGTTATTCTAATTCCTGCCCAGACTCTAAGCCTTACTTGGTTGGACGAGGGGGAAACGTGCTTCCGTGGCCAGGTGAAATCCGTCGATTTGTGGCCGCGGGCGGTTCTCTGGCGTCCCAGAAAATAGAGACCTGACGTGGACTACGGAGGGGAAACCCGTAGTGTGATCCGAGGGGCGATCAGCAGCTTCTTGCGATGAGGGGGGGGAGTGAAGAAGCGATGCTCAGGTCGGTCTGCAGACGAGCGTGCGGTTGCAGCGCGCGCTCGGGGTCCGGATGATGCAAACAAAAAAAAGGAAGAAAAAAAAAAAAAGGGGAAACCAAAAATAAAGGGAATTCCCGCTTTTCTTGAGCTCGTCCAGCGAGGTGAAGAAAATTCAGGCCCGGTCCAGGTGCGTTAACACGAGGCGCTTTGTCTCCTTACGAAAAGGTGCGTCTGGGTTGACGCGATTTCGTTTTGGAAGAGGCTGGATCTCTTCCCGGGCCTGAATTTATACCGTTATGATGTCTTCCGGGCTCCCCGCGGCGTTGGCCGTGGTTCAGCCAATCCACGCGGGGTTGGCTTGCGCGTCACCGGGCCGGTGACCCGGTGATGACGGGATTTTGGGTCCCCCTGCCGTCGAGCCGCAGTGCCGCAGCTAGAGGAGGGGGGACCCGGGGGGCCCCCCAGGGGGGGGTCATGTGATCAATGGCGAATTTTCCAGGGTTGAGCACATGGTTTCTTTGTTCTCAAAGAAACGTGGCTCACCCCCCTCCTCGCCCCCCCCCCCCTTCCTCATGAGGGTGAGTGAACAAAGGATTTTGGCTCCAACATCCCCCCTTTGTTCCGAAGAGTGGGATGCAGGTCACAGTCTTTGGAGCAAACCTGGGCCGAACAATCCATAGAATCTGTGAACGTCCCCATGTCCTGTGAAACATACTGTCCTTCTCTGTCCACCAGTTCACATGTGAGGTTATTTCCTGAGCAGGCTGGGCTAGTCTGGGCAGGCTAAGGCTAGTCTGGGCAGACTTACTATTTCTATTCTAACTATCTAAGCACACATACATTTCATTTCTTAAGGGTCGTCACCAGTGAACATGAAAGAGGTAGGAAAGGGACAGGAGAGTGAGAAATAGGAAGGGAACGGGTGGTTAGGAAAAGGGTTAGTAGGCCGTGCCTTCACCTCTTGGTTGGGTGAGGGCTGGCCTATTGTGTGTTTGTGGATGGGCCCACAAAACGTGGCGAGACCAGGGTCAGGGAATCCAGTCGGGCCTGTAGTTTCTGGATGTACTTGTACATTGCGTACGCCACTACGGCCGTGATGATCCAGCCACTGAGCAACATTCCGAGCGCTGCCATGCTGATGGGATGGTCTTGGTGTGGGTGTCCACCTGCCCGCCTAGGGAAAGTGGCTGAGAGCCCTGTGGGCTTTAAATTGAATTTAATCAATTTGGTTCCCTCAGCCAGAAGCTGGCTTTGGAGGGTGGCATCAATTGTGAAATTGTGCCCGACGAATGCATCCATCATCTCAATCTCCACCTCGTGTCGGTCGGCATCGAGATGATGGAGGATTATGTCGTCAATGTGTACTGTAGCCCCTGGTGGGACATTGAGGAATATTGTTTGATTGGGCAGGGTGAGCTTGGTGGCTATATCATGGCGGTCGTAGGACATGGTCGCTTCAGAATGAGGTGTGTTGACGAGCCATCGACTACCTGCTCTCTCTACTCTGGTCTCGGTTCCTTCATCTTTGATGGACAAACTACCTTGACATTTCTGCTCCGGGGCGTCTGCCCTCAGCCCACATAGATAGTTGGTGACATCTCTAATGAAAGGGTTGCTGGGACAGATCCAGTGAATGTCTTTGGTGTTTGTGCACATGCTGAGATTGGGGACCAGGTAGAGTGAGGGGTTGTCGTCGTGGTAGGCGAGTGTGGGTGGCGTTCGGAGGTGTACGTGTGTGTTACCCTCCCAGAATCCCACATTCAATACGGTTTTTAAACGGTACACATTCTGCTTTTCAATGATTGGTAGGTTTAGGATAAATCCTAACTCTAGGTTCTGTGGGTTCACAGAGATCGGAATAGCACTGCCGAGACTATATGCCAGATGTACCTGTGAAGGTTGTACAACAGTGGTGGTAGTGGTCTTGAGAATCTGTTCAACCAGTGTTAGTGGAACTAAGTACGTGGGGATCTTCCCGGTACTGAGGCTACTCACGGAGGAACTGACTTCTCTAAGGAGATCTTGCATAAGATCCCTGACTATTCGCACATACGTTATGTCCTCACTGACGATACTTGACAAGGTTGTTAAGGCATGCAAGGTGTTATTGATTAAAGCAGAATGCAAGTTTACAGTGAGTATGGTTCCCTGAACCGTTTTGGTCAAGCCTTGTAACTGTTCACTCTGTATTAGGAGTCTCTGTTGGATTTCCGGCATTTCTTCTTCGAGTTCCCCGACATGTCTCTGAAGGGCCTTCAGGCTGACCGAGTTGGCTGCGGAGAGGCCAATCGAGAACAGCGAGCCGATGCCTGCTGCTGCGGAGAGCAGTGCACCGAGGAACCGCTTGGGTCGCTTACCGTCGCTGAGGTCTTTCTCAGTGACCATGAATTTGTCCAACTGTTCAAGCATGTGAACCGTTGCCTGTTTCGCATGCTCGATGGTGTCGGTGGTCTGGATTCCGCTTAGCCTTCCCTCAGTCAGCTGGGGGGGCTTGCGGATGTGGTTGCGGTATACATCCCAGGGGTCTAGGCGCACGTAGAACCTCTGGGTGTATAAGCCGCACCGGGTGATGAGAAGTCCAGGCGACCCCTGAAGGATGATGCCCGTTGGGTCGGTAGGAATGCGCACTAGGTGAAGGTCTGTAACCCCCCAATCATGTGCATCCCTAGCAAAGATCGCTTGAAATTCGCGGAAAACATTTCTGAGTGCTTCTCGTTGTTCCCGTGTCGTGAGAGCATCTGCTTTTTCAAGTTGCTGCTCAATCTCTGACTCAAAACCAGAGTACGGTTCCTCCGGTGCAGACCCTGGCTGCCCACCGGGGTTCTCAGCACTTTCTGGTTGAGTCGCCAGCGCGTACACTATCATGTCACCTTCGGTGCTGAGGGTTGAACCACAGATTGCCTCCTGTGCGAGGGCTTCGTGACGAGCAATGGTGATCATGCGGGTGGGGAACGTGTACAACACCTTGTCGAGTGTCTCGTCCCTGATGAGGGATGGAGGTAGGTCGCCAATGACGGGCACCCTGAGCTCGAAGTCGTGAAATGAGCTGTCGACCAAGACGCCTAGTGGTTTTCCCGCATTCACCTGAACCGGATTGTGGGTCAGGTTCTGGACTAGCAGGTAGGCTGAGCGGTTGGTTAGCTCTAGAAGGGGTGTGCCACAAATTGTCAGGCAAAGGTCAGAAAAGCACGGTAAGGGTTGAAAGAATGCTTGTGGGCCAAGCATCCTCTGCCCCTTGAGCAGTGCGAGACGGATTGGGAACCCGGCTGTCCGTGCTGGAATTGTGGCTTCCAACTCACTAGCAGCGTGACACGCCTGCGGGATCGTCTGACCGGATGCCATTTGCTCCGGCTCGGTCGTCAGATGCTGCGTGTCCGCGCTCGCCAGTGACCACAAAACCTGGTTCACGGCGTCCAGCTGGCCTCCAAGCCTGACAAGGAGATCCGCTCCTATGTGACAAGGAGGGCGGAGCTGCGGGACGACACTCATATAGTGCATGGCTTTCTTCTGCCCTATCTGCACGGAGAGGGCACATACACCAGTTGCTTTGATTAGTGTCTGCGGCGACCCTGCAGCAAGCAGGCGATGGCTGTGCTGCACTTGGACAAGGAGTGCGTTGTGTTGGCACAGATCCTTTAGAAGATCGGCATCAATGGCAGATTTCTCTGACCACAGAGCCAAGAGTGTCTCTGGGACCAAGGTCCCATTCAGGTGTACCCCCCCCACGATGTGGGGATTGTATAGTGGAGATCCATCGTTCGCCAGTGCGCATAGGAATGATGGATGCTCTCTCAGAGACTGATAGCTCCTAGACTGCCGCGACTGCTGGCCGTCAGGGAGCATGACAAGAGGGGTGTTTGAGCCAGATTCTTTGGAAGGCGTACACATGGGATTAGAACTTCTGGACTCGATGGCAGCGTTCATGCTGTCAGAAGAGGGAGGGTCCATGTCTGGGCCGATTCGAGTCGGGTTGCGTACTTGGGCCCAAAGGTACCCGCGACGGCAATCGATCAGTGGGGCTAATCGGTTAAGGAGATCTTGGCCAATGAGTAATGGTTCTGTGTCCAGCGTGGTGACATAGATGGGATGCACCAAAGACATCTCTTGGAAAGTGACATCCACCCAGACGCGTTGGGTGATGGGTGAAGTGTCCTGAGTGAAGCTTCTGATGTTAATGCTGCAAGCTTCGACCTGCAGTGGCTTTCCAAGAGACAGCAGAGCTCTCGCAAGCTCGGCGAAGGTGGCTGAACACATTAGGCTTATTTCGGACCCGGAATCTAACAGCGCGAGGGCGTTTACACATCCTCCCACCACCACGGATGTGTAGATGCGGTTGGCGTTCTCTCGGTGCACGAGATTGCCTAAGAAAGTCAGGAACGGCAAATCGGTGGACTGGGAAGCTGTCGTTCTTGAACGTTCTCCCGCCTCACCTGTTTCTCCCCCCCACCCGACAAGGTAAACCTTGTTTGTGGTGGGTCGGGGCCGCCGCTCTAGTCAGGAGGGAGGGGGCCTACGTCCCCGTCCCCTTGAGGGGGGGTGGCGCCCCCTTTGGTTGGACAGGTCCAAGTTCTGTACAGCCTCTTTGATGCAGGTTTGAACCCACTGCTGTAGCTCAGTCTTTAACTGGTCAGCTCTGTAGCGACCGTGGTCCCTTTCCGAACCTTTCATTTTCCACTTTGAATTCGGGTCGGGCCCTTTCTTCGGTTGGAAGTTTTGTTCTGACCTGGCCCATTTTCCACCCTCTTGATTCGGTGGAATACCCTTCTGGCTCTGTTGTCCCCCCTTTTGATTTGGTTGTGCGCCTTTCTGCTCAGACGGAGAGGGTGTACCAGACCCTCCTCCAGCATTCGTTCTGGGTGTCGGCAACTCATCGCCCTCAAGCCTCAAATCCGTGTTTTCCCTTGGCTCCATTTCCAGGACCCTCTGGTCAATGTCAGGCTTCTTACCCGGGCATTGACGCAATTCCCACACCATCTGCGCGTGCTGGCGCAGTTCCTTCATGGTGGGTTTGGCGGTCCTGCAAAATAGAGCCACATCGAACCTCCCACTGTCGTGGAGGTTGTTGACAAACAGAGACTTGAAGGCGTGATCTTCCTCCAACCCCGGTGCATTGCGGCCTTGGAAGTAGGCCACTCGTAGGCGCCTGTAATACTCCTTTGGAGGTTCAGACTTCCGTTGGGTGATCGCGAATGCACCAAACGTTGCCGAAGCAGGGTCATTGTACAATGAATACTCTTCCCGGAGAGCCTGGCAGAGGGTGGAGTACCGGTCTCGGGTGTCTGGCGGCAGGGATTCCATGAAAACATGGACTGTTCTGGACGTTGTTTTCCAGAGAAGCTTTAGCTTCTCCCGCGTGGAAGGACGTGCGATGTCGAGGAGGCAGCGTTCAACCTCACGGAGGTAGTCCTCGATACTCGCGTCCTTGTTGCTCGGGTCAAAGCGTTCGATGTCCTTTGCGAGGGATTCGAGCTGGCGGGTCCGGACATCCCACCCCCTCACGGGACTGGGGCCGTCAGAGTCCTCTGACGACAGTTCCCCGTGGACTGCTGTCTGACGCGGGTCGGGGCCGCTAGGGCCATACAAGGGAGGTCTACTGGGGTGTAGAGGCACCCTCCTGGACCCCTGCTCCCGACTGCTAGCGTCGCGTGGGGGCTGCAGATGGGAAGGAGTGGCGGAGTCGTCGAAGCGCACCGTGCTGCGGCTGCGCGTGGGCTGAAAAGAATCACCATCTAAGCTATATGAGGCGTCATACCTCTGCGTTGTGGCGCATGAGGAGTCGATAGTGCCAGACCTCTCTGGCGAAGCCAGATTACGACGACCCCAATTAGGGTCACGTTGCGCACCTAGGGTGGCAGTGTAAAGCTGGTGTCGGAGATTTTCTTCCCTCTCCATGCCCATCGCGATTAGCGACTGAGCTTCTTCTAGGTTTTCCTTTAACTCCTGGATCTGAGGCTCACTCTCTAGTGTGCACTCATCGACCTTCGTCTCCTTATGAGGAGGCAGAGCCCGTTGCTTCTCGGGCTCTGAAGGCTGATCCTCGTCCTTGGAGGCGTCCAGCTCCTGTCGGAGGCGAGCGTTGTCCTTGGATAGCCTCTGGTTGTCCAGACGCAGCCGATCCGTACGCTCCTCCGCCTCCTTTGACTGTAGCTCTGCTCTACGCTGGTAGAGCAGGCTGATCTGGCCCAGGACGTCCGGCACTGTACGTGCCGGCTTGTCCCCTGGGTTGTTGACAAAACTTACCAGCTCTCGGATCTTTTCTTCGCAAATCTCAACGCTGTAGCGTTCGAGATTTGCTTTCTCCTCCAAGGAGAGACGGACGAGGTGGGACACCACGTCTCGTATGGCCGGCTCAGTTAGCACCGGCGGAGCCTCGGCTCCCTGTGCCCGGGAACTCTTACCCTCCATTGAGTGGTTGAGATTTACGCCCGAAGTCAACAACGTTAGCTGTGGTTAACGGCAAATTAGCTTTGCTACTGCACAGGTAACGGCTGTACCTGTGTCTTACAAACCTCTCGGTTTCGTTAATTGCTCGAGCTGCACCCTATCCAAGTTAGTCAGATGCGTCTAACACCTTGGCGAGCAATATTGTTAGTGTCTATTAATCGTAGTCAGAAATCTTAACACAGCGTGTTAATCATGCGTAGAATGCAGGGAAAGCAAGGCACTAACCACTTCACAACTGATTTCACACCACAAGTGACTTTGTTCGACAGTGCTGAAAAAGTGTATCTTGAAAACCAATTCTGGGAGAATAAAGTTAACGGCTACACCTTAAGTGAACGATTCAGGATTATTTTGTGCAGTTATTCGTAACAATGCTGGTTTACAACAGCCTCACACGGGGCACCATTATGTTGGGGTCAGCGTGTGATCAGAATATGCAAATTACCCTAGTGGTAGGCTACCGGAAGGTTCTACCCTGTCAGAGGTAATTTATATATAAACGAATCGCCAAACAGAAGTAAATTGTTATTTACGGGTTGACAATTACTGATCACTAGCGGTAGGCCACCAAAGTAATGGATTACTGGAGTAATAGATTACTAAGGTAATGTACCAAGTGTAAGTTATGCAAAGCTATAAAGGTTGATTGGAGTAAATAGTCAGTTATCGGCCAACAGCTTTGAGCTAAAAAGGGTCGCCTGACGGGAGGAACCTCCACGGGGTCCAATCGCGAAGGCGGTCCACCAGTGGCACGACCGGTCAACAGGCGTGACGGGTCACTCCTTTGTTGACAACTGCGGGTCAGTGGCGTGACCTACCGAAGCGCCTGTGGACCCACAGGAGGCGACTCGCTGGAGTAACCGGGGAAAAGCTCAAGCTGCGAAGGCGTCACAAATGGCTATTGACCTATCAATGAACAACGGTACTTGATTACGAGTGATGATTAAATTACGGAGAGCAACCTATGATTCAAGTTATCAATGAAACAAACCTGCGATTTGTAAGTCAATAACTGAGGGGAGGCTGAATTACTTCGGTGGAGTGGACCACCGAAGGTGATCTGCAAGTAATTTAGAATGGATTGTTAATCAAACAAGTTTGGTTATTTATCTAATAACAATCGGGAGTAATCAAGGAGGAGTTGGAATTAATTAAGTAAAGTCGGGGTTTACTAATTAAATACAATGAGTTATTTGAATGAGCTAAACCATTGAAATTGAATTAAATGCAGTTAGGATTATTAATTGGATAAACTTGCGCTTTATGAATTAATAATACTGGATAATTGGATGCTGAGATGCACGAAAACCACTTAAAAATGATTAAAAGCACTCTTGAGTATTAATTGAATAAATTGACTAATTTATTAATTAATAAAGCATACAAATTATCTATCTGCAACAAAAATAAATGAACAATAGCTTAGAGACAATTCAAGTTGTGATTAGGTTAACTGGGTAACAGATCAATCAATAATAGTGCGGGTAATTAACCACAGAAAATGCGATGAAACACTTAAAATTATTTAAAAGCAATGCGGGTTATTCCCGTGGAAAACCTGCATTCATTCGCCAACGCCTCCTAGGTGTGTTAAATTACCCAAAGCGTTAAAATCATTGAAATTGATTTAAACCATTCAAACTATTAATCAATTGAATATTACCGTTACTTAATCAAAGTCGGGGCACCAGCTGAAGTTAGGGTCTTAAACGAAACATCAGTCTTAAAAAAAGAAAGTTCAATTAAAATGTTTAAATTATTATTTCTGATTGAAATGATAATCGCAATTTAACTGAAGCAGGAAAGGAAGGCTGTAAATCCGAGCACTGACTGTTACAACCAGCAGTTGTCGCTGAAAAGCACACAAAAACCACCAAGAATCGTTCAATTCAACTATTAAGTGTTTATTAACAAACGTCTATTCCTAAATCATCAATCTATGAATCACATCTAATCAATAAACATCAAGCAAGATCTCATAAAACAACACAATACAAAACAAAGCCGGCTAATAAAGTGTGTGTGTGTGTGTGTGAGTGTGTGTGTGTGTGTGTGTGTGTGTTCGAGTGTGGGGGAGCGATGTGTGTGAGTGGGTGTGTGTGTGTTCGAGTGTGGGGAGCGATGTGTGTGTGTGTGTGTGCGGGTTTGTGGAGCGAAAGGGGCGTGACTTGGTGAGAGGGTAATGACCACGAACGTCCACCAGAGGGAGGTAGACGTCGGCGGTCCGGTGTAATCACCCGATCTGGCCACTAGGTGCGCGTCGGCGCGCGGGGCAGTTGTGATGACTTAATGCAACCACCATATGGCGGTACGAGCGGTTGCAATTACCCACGCGACTACCAGAGGGCGCCAAACGGCTCGGCGACCCGGCGAGGAAATCGATGTGATTACCCACCCGGTCACCAGAGGCGCTCGGCGTGCTCTGCCTGGGATAGCGTGACGTCACTGAGCTCCGCACGGGCCGTAGCCGTCGGGAGCGCGCCGGATTCCTTGTGGCCGAGAAATCCGAGCCGCAGTGAACTACACACGGTCCCAGGGACGCACTGAAAGGAGGCGCTTGGAGGCAGCGGCGGCCGTACCGTGCGCTGGTTAGTGAACAGGGAAACAGAGGAGAAGAGGAGAGAGAGAGAGGAGAGAGGAGGGGGTGTCTGACTGTGTACACTGACGCGACCGCCTCAGCTACACGTACAGAGTCCAAAAACGGCTGTTCAGGCAGATATGGACTCTGGGAGCAGAAGCGTGAGCTGAGGATGAGGAGGCTCGCGCGTGCGTGCGATGATTCGCGTGGATGGCCGTCCACGCGTAGACACAAAAGTACTCAGAAACAGGGATCGGCGTCCCAAAGTTACAAGTACCAACAATAAACACACAGCAATAATAATATCACGTTATTCTAATTCCTGCCCAGACTCTAAGCCTTACTTGGTTGGACGAGGGGGAAACGTGCTTCCGTGGCCAGGTGAAATCCGTCGATTTGTGGCCGCGGGCGGTTCTCTGGCGTCCCAGAAAATAGAGACCTGACGTGGACTACGGAGGGGAAACCCGTAGTGTGATCCGAGGGGCGATCAGCAGCTTCTTGCGATGAGGGGGGGGAGTGAAGAAGCGATGCTCAGGTCGGTCTGCAGACGAGCGTGCGGTTGCAGCGCGCGCTCGGGGTCCGGATGATGCAAACAAAAAAAAGGAAGAAAAAAAAAAAAAGGGGAAACCAAAAATAAAGGGAATTCCCGCTTTTCTTGAGCTCGTCCAGCGAGGTGAAGAAAATTCAGGCCCGGTCCAGGTGCGTTAACACGAGGCGCTTTGTCTCCTTACGAAAAGGTGCGTCTGGGTTGACGCGATTTCGTTTTGGAAGAGGCTGGATCTCTTCCCGGGCCTGAATTTATACCGTTATGATGTCTTCCGGGCTCCCCGCGGCGTTGGCCGTGGTTCAGCCAATCCACGCGGGGTTGGCTTGCGCGTCACCGGGCCGGTGACCCGGTGATGACGGGATTTTGGGTCCCCCTGCCGTCGAGCCGCAGTGCCGCAGCTAGAGGAGGGGGGACCCGGGGGGCCCCCCAGGGGGGGGTCATGTGATCAATGGCGAATTTTCCAGGGTTGAGCACATGGTTTCTTTGTTCTCAAAGAAACGTGGCTCACCCCCCTCCTCGCCCCCCCCCCCTTCCTCATGAGGGTGAGTGAACAAAGGATTTTGGCTCCAACACCTTAATGCTGTGGAAATGCAATTACCATTACAAAAGCCGTTCACCATCTGTTTTGTTTACGTCTTTAGGTTTCCTGAAAGAGATCTTTCATAAATTCTAACACAACCTTTTTTTCTTTCACTTTTCATCTTTACTTCTTTAATACTCAGTCATGTTACTGACCTGTGTTGGATTGACTTACTTGCTTGCAAAAATTCATCCCCCTTCTGTTTTCTTTTTTGTTTTTTTTTCCCCCAATAGAACCATATACTTCTTCACTTTTCTGACCATTTGTGAACTTCTTTGAGACGCGTCGCTGCCATAGTTAAGAGCCACGAATAATGGAAATGATGGAGTGCTTCGATGTTCCCATCACTTCGCAGCACACACTTTGATTTATCAACTCCCGTCTTTCTTTCACTATTTCTCTTTTCGTTGTTTCTTATTTTGCCCTATGTCACATATTTCCTTACATATCCTTTGGTTATAACTAAGTTGAAAGGTGAAATAAATGCTTTGTTAACTCCAACATTGAACGATATTTTCTCTTTTGCACTTTTCCCACTGCTTATATCAAAGCTAAGGGCTAAATGGTGTTCTAATTTTGAGAGTAAATACGGCTCCTGCTGAAGATAATGACTTCCCTTAAACTGAAATTAGAATTGTGGATGACTTTTGGTGTGTGTGTTAGGGAGTCAACAGTCTAGACACAATCTCATAAGCTCATCTCAATTTGTAGTCAGTGTGAAGAAATGTTTATATTGCTTGAAAGTATTTGTTTTCCGCTTGACCCCTGAGCTGTGCTAATCAAAACAGAGCCTAACAGCAACTTATGTCATGATGATTGTGTCACTGTGTGTTATTGAATGGTTTCTTCAGTATGCCAGTCGGAGGGATTAGCAGTTGTGGCAATAATAGTAGCAGTAGCAGTAGTAGTAGTAGTAGTAGTAGTAGCATCAGTGGCTAAGTGTGCTATTGTTGATTTATGTAATTATAAGATTAAAAACAATGACGCAAATCCTTCATATTGTGTAGGATTCTATTTTATGTGTGTCTGAGTGTGTGTGTTGTGTAAATGCGAGAGCGATGACTCACTGCTTGATGAGAAATAGCTATGTGATGACGCCACTGGCCAACTGCATCTGCAAAGTCCACCCCCCCCCCCCCCCCCCCCCACCCACCCACTCCCCCACACGCAGCCAAATAACATCACGACCTCCTCATCCACATGCACTCACATCCAGAGTTACGAAAGCTGTCAATATCGGCGCGATTGATGTTTGGCTTTTTGTTTTGTGCCTGAATGGCATCCTTGCTTTCAATCACGCATGGTTGTTCATTTACCGCCACTGAAATAGAGAAGTAGTATAATATGGAGACTGAGCTCACTCTTAGAAATGTCACATTTGGCTGTTTTTGTTTCAGCTATATATACTTGTTTTGGAAAAGGGTAGTTATTTTTGCTGGCACAGTGTTTCTTTAATGGGAGTTTTATTTTCTATATATTCTGTATGCTCTAAAATGGGTAAACAGCAAAGAAAATAATTGTTTTACCGACCATTGCCACCCTTTATGTTTTATCGGGATTTATTTAAGAACTAAATACAAAAAAATGCACATAGAAAAGGTATCCTCATGAATATAAAAAATGTGTTTCCTTGGAAAATAATGCTGAAAAACAATTGAAACTATCACTGCATATTAATAATACAAAATACTACACATAATATGATTAATAATTACCGTCAATTCTCATACAGCATTCTTTTATCATGTACAAATGTCATTAATGTTCAGGACTGGCTGCTCTGATATACTCTACAAATTCAAATCAGATGGTTGTGTGTGTGTGTGTGTGTGTGTGTGTGTGTGTGTGTGTGTGTGTGTGTGTGTGTGTGTGTGTGTGTGTGTGTGTGTGTGTGTGTGTGTGTGTGTGTGTGTGTGTGTGTAATATTATTTTCTTGTCAGTATCAGTCAGTGTGCCATCTGTTGAGGAGGCGAGGCAAAGTTGAAGACATTTGAAGAGCATCCTGTCACAAACTAGTCAAGTCCATCATACAGGGATGTGCTAAATATATGAAATGAAATAAAACAGTTGTTGAAATCTTCTCGCTGTTTGGATGTCATAAAAATAAAAAAACGCATCATTAAAAGAAGCAATGTTAGCAATTCATTTTCTGTGACGAGCGGCAGTATAGTCGCCTGATAAAAACACTGTTGCTTGACTTGACATTGCTCATCCGCTCATCCGCTGTAAGCAGAGTCACTGTTTGTTGATCCACTGATATCAGGGCACTAATTGAATTGAATCTGCTGCCCCCCCCCCCCTCCACAAAACTCCCCAAATCAACCCAGCTCTCCTACTGCATGCTGGCTTTTATCATGCCAAGTTATTTGACTTGTAATGTTTTTGATATAAAATATTCCCACTTTTGCCCAACTTGTTTTGCTTTTCTGCCACTAATAATGTCGACTGTTTTGTTTCAAAGCTTTTATCTGATGCCGAGTTCTGGCAGTGATGTTTATGACTTTGGTTGAATCAGTTTTTAATCAAAACATAAACATGCCAGTTTCTGGTAACAACAAATTTTGTTGATTTGATATTTTTGTCTGCTTAAAAATGTTCATTGTTAGTCCTGTCTTGGCTGATTTTTTTGTTTTGTTTGTTTTGCAGGGTTTCATCGCAATGAGGATATGAAAGCAATTGATGTGCTCCCCATCCTCAAAGAAAAGGTCGCCTTCCTCTCAGGTCAGATATGAACTCTTTCCACATTTACTGCGAAAAAGTCAGTATGATATTCCTGGTTGTGGTTAACTGTTTAAAGTCGTTATATATTTAGATAATTCTGGAGTCCTTAAAGAGAGTTGGTTCTCTGACTCAGGCCTTGCTGTGCTTTATAAAGGTTGCAAAGATCACCATCTAAAACAAAAGTGTAAATGGTTACATCTACATCACTAATCCAGTGAAGTAAAGTTTTCAGAATCCTTTCAGACCTCATCAAAAGAAAATATTACAATGTGTTTGATGATCGATGACTTGAGGAAAAGCTTGGCGTCAATCTAAGTTCAGTTCAGTCGCCACATACAGCGCCATCCATCCATCCATCCATCCATCCATCCATCCATCCATCCATCCATCTTCCCATCTTCCCGACTGCTTAAGCCCGTGCAAGGTCGCAGGGCGTTGGAATCAATCCCGGCTTATTGTGGGCGAGGGCAGGATACATCCTGGCCAGAACATGGGGCACTATTGGTTCACAATTCAATTAGACCAGTGAAAAGACAGCAGAAATCATAAAGAAATTACAGATCAGAACCGTTTGATTTGTATTAAAATGATCATATTTAATTCACTTTTTACTAAAACTATAATATCTTTCAAGAAACGTGCTCTCTGAAATCGTCTTTGCTATAGTGTTTCCCTGCAGACTAATGTTGGGTTATTGGACTGTTTAAATCTTGCCCCCTTCTGTATACATGTTTTCACAGACTCATGCTCATGAGACTTCATGCTATTGTAATTCTGAATCATCATAGTTATTTTACTCGGAGGTTCACCAGAAGCTGTTTTTAAAGTGTCCTTATTCCATCAATAATATTAGCCTTGTATATTTCATTTCATCATTAAACTTCACAGGAGATATTTTGACAACTTAAATTCAAGGAACTGTGTGCAGTTGAGAGGTCTGCGAAAGCGCCACCAAGATATAAAAAAAACAAACTGTGTGTCGAAATGTCACAACACACATGAGTGTAGTGTTAGAAATGAATATTTATGTGTGTGTCATTGTTCACACACTTGCTTGTCCGAGCTGTTTCTTTCTCATCGTGGGTCAAACTTGACCTTCACATCGTTAATTTAAACTGCACAGGCAGATCATTTCTCTCTCCGGTCGTCAGTGTTGTTTTTTACAGCCGTGTGACTGAAAGGTCATCATCAGCCTTGTCATCATGAGACTAATTTGACCTCTGACTCTTCAGCTTGACTCAGTACTGTCATGACTAACTGCGCATATTCACTGACGGCACCACACAAATGAACTGTCTTCATCTCACAAACGCTCCTGTCAGATCGCTTAGCTTGAGCTCTGTCGAACAACAGACCGACTGTTCCTCGTGGCTTTGTTAGTGTTTGTGTCCTGCAACTTCTTCTCTAGTAATTGTGTAGCAGCTGCAGATTCCACCATGAGTGAAGCATTTTTAATTCGGCAAAAATACGTATGTGTCGGTTTAATACAGATGTTTCATAAAAGTACTGCATCTCCATTTGTTGCGAAATTAAAAGATACATTTAGGAAAGATTTGATTGTCGGTTTGAAATGCGATGTGATGATCTAGGTCAGCAAATAAGTAAGCAACTAATCAGTATTATTGTACGTGGTTTTCATCTCTGCATAGTTGTAACAGCTGTGGTTGCAGGTGACAGCTCAGCGCAATTATGCTCTTATAAAAGAACAATCTCTGAATCCATACACCTTTGTGTGCCATCAGCTTGAGGATAACATTGATATAGTTGACATAATAAAACATGTGAAATATTATAATATTTCTAAACCAGTTACATTAATGAGCCTTTGTTTCTTGTCATTTTTGTCGAAAGGTGGCAGAGACCGACGCGGAGGTCCAGTCCTCACATTTCCAGCAAGGAGCAACCATGACAGAATACGACCTGAAGACCTGCGCAGGCTCGTAGCGTACCTCGCCACTATTCCCAGGTAGGTAGTGTAAACAAATATGCACACACAGGTTGAGTATCCATGTCTACGGCTTTTATATCTACATATACAGACTTTGCAGCTGCTATTCGTGATCCTGGCTTAATTTGAAACAGACCCCTCTTTTCCCTTATTGTACAGGCACAATACACACATCTCAGCGCTTTCATCATGCCAGACTTTCCCACCTTGTTTTTTATTTATAAAACTGAAGCAAAACCTGCGGCAGTTGGAAATGTTTTAGTTTGGATTTTCTGTGGAAACTCTTCCACTTGTTTGCTTGTTTCTTTTCCTCTATGGGGAAAGCATTCCTTTCTAGCTTATTTCTCCCCCCTGTTAGACTTCCCTCTTTTTTTTTATCACACTGTCACTGAGAAAAAAATAGATTTAACTGGTTTAAGTTAAACAACATTGTGGATATTGTTTTTTCTTCTCTTTCAGTTTTTTGAAATCTGCTGGCTATTATTTGCTTCCTCGCTGTGCTGTCATACACAATTCTGTTAAAAAACTAAGAACATGTAGCCACAGGAAGTACTTGCTGAGTTGTGCACCCTGTATTTCTGTGCAGCCTGATCTTTAAATCTTAAAGAACCTTTCCGTCACATTTAATGTGGAGCTTCGGGCTCTTCTGTTTGGAGTCGGTTGGGATTAGCTCCGAGCAAAGCTCTCACTCCTCTGTTCTGTTGCTTCTGATCTCCCCTCTGTGCTGCACTTTCTAGTGCTTTGCGGGTTCGGTGCTTTAAAGTTTCCCTTCACAGTAGAGTTTGGAGATTTGTCTTGAGGCAGGAGGTGGTCCACATTAGTTCCTGTCAAAAAAAAAAAAAAAAAGAAAGAAATTGGGCCCAGGTTTATTCCTGTCAGGTGGCAAAGTCAGTTCCGTCAAACATCTGCATGTGTGCAGCTCTCGACTGTGTGCCTCACAACTTTCTTTACTTTATGCACTTTGGGAAGTATATGTCGGTGCATAACCTCATTTGTCCAGGTAGGAGGTGTCTCAAAGCAATTGAATGAGGTCAGCTGGACTTGATCAAAGTTTTTCCCTTTACCCAAGTGACTTTTTCATCCTGTAGTGAAAATAGTGTAAATCTTTTAAATTTGTAGTAGAGAGCAAGAGCAATGCTTTGGAAAAAAAATACATCTTTCAAATATCTAAATGCATATCGCTTTTCCACTGATTTAACCCCAATGCAAGGCGAGCAATTTGCAGTTTACTGTCTTGCTCAAGAAGACGTCGACATACAGTATGGACCTGCAACATTGCAATTGCAAGACGACTTGCTTTACCACCTGAGCCACTGCCGCCCCTACAGAAGTACCGGCAGTAAACTGGGGCTCAGTTTGAGGGTGAGGTTTGAGGATGTCTTCCAATCCCAGTATTGGAGGTACGATTTGCATCTCTCCCTGTCGATGTGTGTTGGGGTGTCCGTGGACGAGACAATAAACTTCCTAGTCTTATGTCTGAAATGTAACTAAAACAACTTTAGTATCTGCATTATACTGTCGTACATCAAATCTCTTCAAACTACCTTTACAAGAATCTGCATGTGCGTTTCTCTGGCAGCATTGGGATTTGTAGCAGTTAAGGACAAATGCATTCAGCTCCAATTCATATAGAGTGGTTGATGAGGCAGTTTGTGTCCAACACTCCTGAGGGGAGGGCAGAATATCGAGTATAAATCAAATGGACTCAGCCCAGTTTGAACAAAAGGAACTCAAGTTCTTCCTCTCAGCTTGATTTGTCTTGGTTCTGTCTAAATATTTCCTTTTCCTCTCTCTCTCTCTCTCTCTCTCTCTCTCTCTCTCTCTCTCTCTCTCTCTCTCTCTCTCTCTCTCTCTCTCTCTCGCGCTCTCGCTCTCGCTCTCTCTCTCTCTCTCTCTCTCTCTCTCTCTCTCTCTCTGTTTTTCTCTGCTCGTTTGCTCAGCGATCTGTTTTCAAGAGAGTGAGGTCAGAGTGAGATAGAGCAGGAGGCCTGAGTGTGTTTCTGTGTCCTAGCTCGACACGTTGAGATTAAACCTCTTAATAGTGAGAAACAACCTTTTATGGACTTGTAGAGCAGCAGGACTCCTGGTAAGTAGCAGTGGAAATTTCAACGCTTGAATGTTGTAATGTTCCTTTTTTTCTCTCTCTCTCTCTCTCTCCCTCCACATGCTGTGGAGGAAAGGATCTTTTGACTTCCATTGTTTTTAGTTTTTCACTTCGGGCTTCTTCACAGTCATAACAGACCTTTCTTTTACTGTATTTTTCTGCAATTTTGTTCTGAACTCTGTTCCACCCCTTTCTTTTAATACGTAAAATGCCTTTATTTTTGTTCATTTGCTCTGCACTCATTGCTCTGACCTCTTTATCGATTTTCCCTGCAGCGAGGAGGTGGCCAGACATGGCTTCACAGTCATTGTGGACATGCGTGGTTCTAAGTGGGACAGTATCAAACCTCTGCTGAAGATCCTGCAGGAGTCTTTTCCTTCTTGTATCCACGTTGCACTCATCATCAAGCCGGACAACTTTTGGCAGAAGCAGAGGACCAACTTCGGCAGCTCCAAGTTCGAATTTGAGGCGAGTGATGCTCTGATTGTTTTAACTGTCTATATTACACAAATGAGTTCATTTTGACCTTTAAAACCTGCAATTTGCTGTCGTTATTGTCATCCCCCGTCTGTTTCATTTTCAAAGGTGTTTGATGACTGACCTTGTATAATTTAACATCTAATGGGAACAGTGTCATTGCATCATCATAATTTGTTTTTAGATCAACACATTGATATAAGCAGTTGTTCTATTGGCATCGCCATCAGGACTCTTCATGAGCTCTAATTGGACTGCCGCTCTGTGACAGTGGCATTATTCTGTCCCATGTGGGCATGCAGAGCTGGTATATTTAGTTCTGACCTAGTTACTATGGAAACAAGATATATAGGACATGGCTCACTCCATCTACATTGCAGTGAGTTGCGCTTAGATATGAAACTTCTATGTTGGTTTTGTTTAAACATGAGCCGCTTATGGGCATTAACAGCCAGGTTCTTGCGGGCTTGTCCCCCTTTAACAGGCTGCACGCACTCAGTTGATCGTCAATTCTTTTCTGCATCTTCTTCATCAAGTCTTGTTCATTTTTTACAGCCGAGGATTATTAATGACAAGCACAGAATAATATTGGCACCGCACGGCTTCCAGCTGCTAATGTGTTTGCAACTTTAGCAGTTTGCTACAACAACCCTGGAGTTACTGACGCCTCTATAAAGAGAAAACGGATTTCTGCCTCTGCCTCATTCGCGTCGATTCATTCTTAATTCATCTCAATTGATATTTGGTATTTTACCTTTCTATTTAGAATTGGTAAATCAAATGTTTTGTTTTGCATATCAGTTAAACTGACAATCATAAATTGAAGGAAATACTAGGATACTGGGAAAAGATGTGTAATGATTATTGCGATGAAATACTTTATTTAGTATTAATAATGAAAGCCTATTCCCAGTTAATGGGCCTGATTAATGCATTTATCATTAATTATATTAAAATGTGACATCTATTTTAAGCGTACCACATATTAATCTAGTGAGTCACATTAGGTGTATTGTTTGTCGAAACACATTGTATTGTTAGACGGCAGTACTCTAGGAAGTCATTAAAGGTGGGCTGAATATTTTTCAACTTGAAATGGTGACATTGATGTGATTTTGATCAGTTTTAAGCCATTTTTTTTCAATAGTTTTTATTGTATCATTGTTATATTGAGTGCTCTACAAAGGGAAAAACATTTTACCTTATTTGATCCACTTTTTTTTTGGTTTGACCTATTCCTTCTTGCTTCAGCTCTTTCTGTGTTGGCCTCAAATGAGTTTACATTCCTGTATTTCCATCTTATTAATAATAACATGAATGCTGTTGGGGTTTTTGTCACCACACCTATCCAAACAAGAGCCAAGCAGAGTTGCTAACTCTACACATTCTTTTCATAATCTTAGTCTAATGAAGACAAATATTTGGAGGAGTTAACATTTAATTGGGTGGGAATATGACAGCGCTAACTGTGTAAATCCCGGTGGGTTCTTTCTTCTCTCAATTCCTGTCTTGACCTCCCTCTGTCGATCCTAACTTTTTTTTGGTTCATTTGTTCCAACCCACCAGACGGTGATGGTCTCCTTAGAGGGTTTAACAAAGATTGTCGATCCGTCTCAGCTGACAGCTGACTTCGAGGGAAGTTTAGAGTATAACCATGATGACTGGATTGAGGTTTGCACTTTTCTTTTTGTTCCCTCTTTTCAGTCGGTCAAATATCATGCATTTATTGCTGTTCGTGTTTGTTCATGTTAAGCATTTTGAATGGCCGTGATGCCTAAATGTACCTTACAAATTAAGCTCCTTTGCCTTGCCTTCATGTACTTTAATACACCTAAGACATTGCTTAAAAAGTCTTCAATTAGCAAGTTCTGTTTTCAGTACATTTTTTTTTTCACATTGGAATATCGGGGGTCACTTGTAACTCTTATTGCAGGTGCGTCTGTCCTTTGAGACCTTTGCCAGCGATGCGGCGCGGGCATTGGCACGTTTGGAGGAGCTGCAGGAGACCTTGTCCCAGCGTGATCTCCCACGGGACCTGGAGGGGGCCCGGCGGCTAATGGAAGAACACGCTGCACTAAAGAAAAAGGCCACTAAGGCGTCGGTGGAGGAGCTCGACACACAGGGACGCCGGCTCCTCCAAAGACTACAGTCACAAGCTGCAGGGGGCGGGAGTGGCGGCGAAGGCGGGTACGGTAACCGTCTTGCGGGAGCCAGCGGAGATTCCAACGACCATCATCTTGGCTTCCACACGCATGCGGATGCACACAATCTAGTGGCAAAAGTGACGGGTTTGCTGGATAAACTGCACGGGACGCGCCAGAATCTGCAGCAGCTGTGGCACATGAGGAAGCTGAAGCTGGACCAGTGTTTCCAGCTACGACTGTTTGAACAGGACGCCGAAAAGGTCAGCGTGCCGCTCTGTTCTTTTCTGTTTCCAGATGATTCACGTCTGTTTCCTCTACATGCTGTTTGATGTACTGGGAAAAAATGATCAAATTCAATTGGTGTCTGTATTTATACTGGCATGTTTCACTGCTCCAATTCACTTCCTTGTGCATCAGTACTCGCTTTTGGTTTATGAAAACATGACATTAATCCAAACAGTTAAGCTTTCTGATCAAATGTCATCTGCTTGTAGTCTCAAGCTTTATAACTAAGCTGGGCTGTAAGCCCCTGAAGACATGAAATTATGTACAAAATTCTAATATTACTAATCAGTCTAATCTGAAATTCAATCATGAAAGTTTTTTTGTGTGCGTTGAACCAAGTTCATATCAAACATCAAATGTTACTTGAATTGTGTGTTGAATGTGAACGTGCACGTGTGGACAAAGTGGAGATATAGTTGTATAAAATGTGCAGACATGGTGGCAAATACAGACGCCTGCTCAGTGTCACAGCTGCAATGCAACACGCTGTTAGCATGCACTAAACATGTGTAACACAGATTTACGCCTACAGGAAGCATAAGAGAGTAACTGACACACACACTTTGTTGGAACTATATATATGGTTGAAGATGACTCTTCTATAAATCAGTGCAATGATTAAATATAGAAACAATAAGACTCTTGATGAAATGGAATTGCTCTTTATTTTAAATGCTTTCTCTTGAACCCCCCCCCCCCCTCTCTGTCTTGCCCCATGCCCAGATGTTCGATTGGATCATGCACAACAAGGGGCTTTTCCTGACCAGTTACACAGAGATCGGAGGAAACCACCAGCATGCCGTTGAGCTACAGACACAGCACAACCACTTTGCTATGAACTGCATGGTAAGACGTCGCCTTTGTCTCATTTGTGTGGGCTCACATGCAGAAAAACACTGTCACACATTGGCGGTGCAATCACAAACCATCATCATTACTGTCATTCACAGACCTTAAATCGCTGTTCAAGCAACACACACACACACACACACACACACACACACACACACACACACACACACACACACACACACACACACACACACACACACACACACACAAGCTGGGACCTCCTATTTTTCACAACTTGTATCTCAGAACATGGCTTTGACTCACTGTTCCAGCACCTTTTCACATTCTTCAGCTCTTTTCTCAACTCTGCCTTGCCTTGTCATGTCTTGTCAAGGTGTTCTTCCCATTATTGACCTATATTGCCTCTGTACACTTCCTATGTGTCGCCCTCCGCCCCACGCTCCTTCTTGCCCTCTCATATCTTGCTGTAGTGCGCATAATTTACTGATAAGTGTAGCTGGATATATTTGATGTATTGTCTGTGCAGTCATGGAATGTTCTGCTCTGCCAGTCATTGTCGTACTTGAACTCTCCTCATGGTGAACATTACAAAATCTACCCCCTAGTGTTGAACTTTTTTACCTACATTCCTCAAGTAATGATATTTTTTTCTCATTTGGCACATGTAACTGAGCAAATAGACCCAAAACTGTAGTGGACACAATGGATTTGTGTCAGCAGTTTTGTTAGGACTTAAATTGTCCCCACGTTAAATAAACAGACCCAATGTCTCTGATTTGGACAAAAGGAGTCCGCAAATAACAGGAAAAGGTGTAAAACGTTGAATTGTCATTGTGTCTGTGTCACAGTAATTACTGTCATTGTGCCGTATGTGTAACCAAGGGGAGAGCAGGACCTGTGGCCTAAATGCTCTCAGTGTTATTGGTGTTACGGACTGTTCTCATCTCACCATCATGAGCGACAAGGAGCTGCTACGGTGACTGCTCACAGCCAGTTGTGACAAAAATACAGGTTGAAAAAAAGCAATAAATCCTTTGAAAACAACAGAGGGAAAGACAGATGGAACCATATCCCTCTTTAAATGTGACCACCACCCCCTCCACCCATTCTTCCACAGGAAGCCGCGTTTCCCTTTCCTGTTGCCTTCATGGCACAATGGAAATTCACTGTGTCAGTGAGCGAGCTTTTTGTGATCGGGACTGATTCCTCTCATTTCTATGTGCTTTCCAGATCTGTGAACACTTTACAAAAGTAAAACTAATGCAGAAGAACGGGTTTTTTTTGGAATGACAAAACACTAACAAAGAGAAAGTACTCTTGTTGCATGAACATTATGTTTGCAGGATTTGATGGCACAGATACGCAAATGAAGGCTAAACTCTTAATTGTGATTTATGTTGTTCTGTAAGATTCCATGTGCCATTATAAATACAATGTCTGGAGTTGTGTTACTGTTACGCCCCCTATAGGAGGCATTTTACAAATGCAGGGCTTCAAACTCCTTACCTTTTGATGAAACAGCAAAGTTACAGCTGGGCCGATGCATTACCCTGCCTGCTGCACTCTTTGCTGTGTCATCCCTGAATAATACAACTTTCACTGTAAGTTACTGATGAAATAAGTCAGCATTTTTTTTTTTGGATTTAAATATGTAGCTTGCCCAGGGAAGAAGGTTTTTCCACTGCTTGCATTTTTCTGAGCACGCTTGGTTATGGTTTTAAAATATTCACACATTTTTGAGCTCTTTCTTTTCTTGACATTCAGGGCCTGTTGCCTGTCCTATGAAATCATTTGTTTCTCTTAAATCAAGTGTATCTCCTTCTACATTATTATGTAACTCATGAAAGCATCCATTACCATGCTGTGTAAGTGACCATGAGCTGTGTATATTTTGATTATAAACAAGTGATAGTTGATGTAAATGACTTAATGACATTTGAATAGACATTATAGGTTTCTTCTATTCATATCAAAATGAATATAATCATTTTAAGATTTAACCTTAACATGCTTTAAAAAACAAAAAAACAAAACAAAACAAAAGCACAATAAAAATATGAAGTGTCACAAATAAGGAAACAAAATAGATAATGATTAGTGCTATGAGCCCCGAAGGCATTAAGATCATTTGCTTTTAGTTTTTGTGTATGTAAAAATGTTTAATAGTAACAATTCCTTCTGTGAGATAATACATTTACTGGCTTGTGTCTTAACCACAACTCTAATGTGAGAAAGGAATATGCATCAAACAAATGTCGTCTCTGTTTTTGTTGTTCGTGTGGCCATGTAGCATTAAGTTAGGATTGTGTTCAGAGTTTTTGTGCGGCTGTTTGTACAAGAAGGTTCACTCTCAGCGTTCATCACCGAAATTATAACATAGGCTTCAGGCTGCACGGCGGGGTAGTCTTTAGCACATCTCACAATGTGAATACCCTGGTTTTCATTCTGAGCGATTGGTCTTTCTGTATGGAGCTTCCATGTTCTTTGTGGGGTTTTTTTCACTCCTTAGTTTCACAGCTTGCAATATTTTATCTGTCCAATCATTGTTTAGTTTTTTAATCCTCTTGTTGTGTAGAGTTGTATATTTTAGCAGGTTTTGTTATGATGTAGTCACCAACATGAAAATGCAATAGTTGAAGCAGGAATTTCTGCGGCTGAAAGAAATGAGCACACTGTGGACATTTTCATTTTATTGCTGAAAAACTGAAGGATGCTATACTTTCTCCATTTTATGTTGATCGTTAAGTGGTTATGGTGCAGTAGGGAGCCATCACAAAGTGACTAGTTATCTGCATTGATCATATTTGGTATTTTGCAAAGCTGGACACTATTAGATCTCTCAGGGTTTTTGTACTCTCTTCACAAAGCACTACACTCAGCATTCAGTGTGACAAAGGTCTCATTTGTTTCCTTCTGTCTAGATTTCTTGATTTATGCTCTATAGCAGGGGTGTCCTCGAGGGCCCCTGTCCTGCACGTTTTAGTTTTCTCCCTGCTTCAGCATACCTGAATCTAATGATGATGTCATCACCAAGGTTGTGAAAAAGCCCAATAACGAGCCCCTCATTTCAGTCAGGTGTGTTGCAACTGGGAGCGAACTAAAACATGCAGGACAGGGGCCCTCGAGGATTAAGGCTTGACCGCCCAATGTGTTTGGTGTGTCTGAGTAGTGCGGCAGCCCCCCCCCACCCTGCTGCTCCAGTCCCCTTCTCCTCTCTATGTGTCTATGTAGGCAATTTTAGGATCAACTTAGTCTTGCAAGGCTTTTTGGTATTTTTCCAAACTCGTGATAGCTTCCCATGGTGTAGTACCACATCAAATCTGTAACAAGTACATCAGAAATTGGTGTAAGGTTTAATGTGTGTCCTTTTTAATGGGATTAAAGTAGTTTCTCTGATCTTTTGCGAATTTCAGCCCACTCACTGTTGTGTTCTCATGAGCTGTCGAACTCCCCTGCTTCCACATTTGAACTATGATTTTGAGCACATCACAGTCTCCGTTCTTTTGAAGCCAACTTCACACTTAAGCAGGTGCTTTTGATCATTTATTTTAGACAGTCACAACCATCCTGAATCCAGCAAAAATTCAAAGATGCACCTCAACTCTTGTGTCAGAAAAATGGACCAGGTAAATTACTAATCCAGCATCTACAGACAGAAGCAATACAAATAATTTAGGATTTCAGAGACTGTTTTCCCACGTCCTGCCTTTGTTTGAGGGTGTTTGGTTCATCTTCCCTTCCTGTTATGTTTGAAACAAGCGACATAAGCTCTGTAATAGGCAGCAGGAGCAGTAATTGAATAGAATAATAACAGGCTGTTAACACAGTTGTTAATTAGCGTTTGCTGATCCATGCCTATCAACACAAAACAGCTTGGAGCCCATATATTAAAAGAAGACTGAAAGATTAAGAGGCAAATAGGCTTTTTTATTATTCACATGGGGGCATGCCTCCGAAGGGAATGACTTTTTAATGCCCAAATGTGGTGGAAGAGAGACATAACTTAAGACAAGGGTGTATTGGCATGTATTTTCCATTATTTACTGCCTATGTGGATGTAATTGCAAACACAATATTTTACAAACACAGTTTAATTGCTTTTCAGAAGCACAGCCAGTCTTGATCAATGGAAGGCACACTGCAGTTTCAGTTTCATGCATCACAGTGCATATAATGCAATATTACTTTGTCAGCCTGGTAATTTACCTTTGCACTCATTATTATATACCAGTCTCCCGATTTTTCCCCCCACAGAATGAAATGTAATTATTAGCCATTGTTTTTAATTCTTTGTTGCCGTGTCTCCTCTTTCTCTCCTAAAACACAGAACGTGTATGTGAACATCAATCGAATCATGTCGGTGGGAAATCGGCTGCTGGAGTCGGGCCACTACGCCTCGCAGCAGATCCAGCAGATCTCAGGCCAGCTGGAGCAGGAGTGGAAAGCCTTTGCCGCAGCGCTGGACGAACGCAGCACCCTGTTAGAGATGTCTGCCAGCTTCCACCAGAAAGCAGATCAGGTACAGATACTCTGCGCACATCTGAGGAAGTTGCAATTTGAGTTATGCCATCTCCTCCATATAGTTGCATAGTGCATAATATAAATAGACACAATTTCAAATTAAGAAAATATGAAGTTTCGAGATTCCTGCGCATGTTTACTTTTACTATATACTATTCAAACTGCAAGTTAAAGGGAGCCGAGGATCAGTAGTGATTTTTGCTTCTTTTTTTTTTTTCTTTTCAGTAACAATGCATGAGTCAATTTCTGACACCTTGTTGTTTTCCGAGCGACTCTTTTTCTGCGTACTCTACTATGTCCTAAAATACTAATACATCTTTGCTGTCAATATACTACAACATTACAGTGTCCATTGCTAAGTTGTATATCTGGTTTACAATGGTCAGTATCATTGGCCTTCTGAAGTCGAAGCCCAACTCGAATAGACACAAACATCATGGACTGTATTAGTGATATTTATTCAAATGTATGAATCAATAAGCAGTATTCCTATTGCGTTTTGATCCCCAGTATATGAGCAAAGTCGAGCCGTGGTGTAAGGCATGTGGTGAAGGAGAGCTGCCCTCTGAACTCCAGGACTTGGAAGATACAATCCATCATCACCAGGGACTATATGAGCACATTACCACTGCGTACTCAGAGGTCAGTGCAATCATACTACTGGCTAAAGTGTCCCAAATCAGACATTCTGAATTCAACAAATACATTAATTGTTTGTCTTTTTCAAATCAGAATCACAGACTTTTCATATGTGGTCCAAACTGGCATGTAGATCAGATTTTAGCTTTTTCTTAAAGTGACTTTATTGGTCATAATGCACTCCAACTTTTATGTCAATTAAATGAGACTGCATCACCATTCTACACCTGGGAGGGGGGGGTGCAGCAAGATTGCATTCATACATTTTGTCAACTATGATTGTGTATGATTTTCAAAATCGCAAATACTGTGTTTTGTGTGACACCATGTCACCATGCAAGACAGAAAGATGAATCCACACAAATCACTGTCATCTCTAATCATTCTAATGATAAAACATATTGATAATCACAATAATCATCCATTCAAAATATACTCAAACATCCTCTACATAAAGAAGGAAATAACATTTTGAGATTTAGATCAGTAATAATTTTGATCCAATATATACGACATATAAAAATATGGTAAAAGTGTTTGAATGTGTCCTTCTATGCATTTCCACATGTACAGGTAAGCCAGGATGGGAAGTCTTTGTTGGACAAATTGCAGCGACCTTTGACCCCCGGCAGTGCTGATTCGTTGATGGCATCGGCCAACTACTCCAAGGCCGTGCACCACGTCCTCGACATCATCCACGAGGTTCTGCATCACCAGAGACAACTGGAGAACATCTGGCAGCATCGCAAAGTGCGACTGCACCAGCGCCTGCAGCTGTGTGTCTTCCAGCAGGATGTACAGCAGGTACGACATGTATGCAGACATACGCTGCAAAACGTCACTTTGATGACCTGCACCTCAAACAGGTGTTTGGAACAAGGCTGGTCGTTATTTGAATCTTTATTTATTTTTTTCCGGTAGTTCAGATAAAAGTAGAGTGAAAGTATTACTACAGCACACTTGTATTCATGGTTGGTATTGAAAAATATAAAAATGTGTTTTTATTGTGTATTCAGTAAGAATCCCTCGCTGTTTGATTTTCCTATTGGGTTTTTTGACTGTGTTCCTCTCTGTGTGACTGTAAGGCGGAGCTTTCAGTTCAAACCGACTGAGTTGGTGTATAGCGTTGTCTTTGCATTTTTTTACCCCGAGGACATGAACCATTCCCTGCCCTCTTCCTTTCTCTCAATCTGTCTTGCTGAATGTCTGTGCTTCTGTCGTTCCTCCTCTTCTATCCGCTCTTTCATCACCCTTTTCTCTTGGTAGTGGTTTCCATGGTGACGCAATTTACTGTCACATAAAGTGTCGAGGGCATTGTGCATGTGTTCATGTGTGTTGGCCTATCAACATATTCTCTCAGAGACCTTGAAAAATTTCTTTCATTGCCCCACATAGAAGCAGATGCAGTGCAGTCATCTGTATAATAGATGATAATGTAATGAAGTACAGCGATTCATGGCTAATCACACTCAAAGGGGGCATGTTGACACGTTGAACTTCTTTAGATCTCCTGTTAAGTATAACTCAAGTGTTTATGCTTTTGTAATTTAAACATGACAGATTGCAGCAGGAGAGGAAGAGTAACAAGGGAGAAGGGGAGGTATGAGAAGCAGACCTAGCAAGTAAAAGGAGGGAGAAGTGACATCTACTGTATAGACTACTCCAAATGAAGGGTGCTGATTGAAGACATTCTAGTCAATTGCACCCCCTACTGCTTAACAATGTGCACTGCATTTTCACTTTGTCATTGCACTGTGTAGTTGTGCATAGTTTAACCCATGGTGTGCATTTTCTTGGATGTGTTTTAAGGTGCTGGACTGGATAGAGAATCATGGTGAAGCCTTTCTTAGTAAGCACACGGGTGTTGGAAAGTCCTTGCACAGAGCCAGGGCTCTGCAGAAACGACATGAGGACTTTGAGGAGGTTGCACAGGTGAGTTTTTTTTAAGTATTGCATCATGTATCTTCAATTGGGCTATGTGTTTCATTTTCTTTATATGTGTGTGTGTGCGTGTGTGTGCGTGTGTGTGTGTGGCCCAGTAAGTATTGTGTCTTGTGAAAGTCACATCAGACAAACTGTCAAGTTAAGACAAAAATTGTGTGTCAGTTTTTCTCAGCACTGGGCCTTGAGGAATCTCTTGAGCTCTACTGTAGCCTGATAGTGAACAAGTCATTTGAGTCTACTGTGTAAGAGCAAGAAAATGTCTTAAACGTGCAAGTATGATGGTACATGAACCAGGTCTGAAAACATTGGTCTAAAATTGACATCGCTATGAGGAAACCCTACACCACAAAAGGAAAAAGTAATCGATTTAAAAGACTACAATATTTTGTCATTGTAGAACACCTACACCAATGCTGACAAGTTGCTGGAGGCAGCGGAGCAGCTGGCCCAGACTGGAGAGTGTGACCCAGAGGAAATCTACCAGGCTGCTCACCAGCTAGAAGATCGAATCCAGGACTTTGTACGTCGAGTTGAGCAGCGGAAAGTCCTGCTGGACATGTCTGTTGCCTTCCACACACATGTTAAAGAGGTGCGTAGTATTCTTCTTTTTGTTTAATATCGCAATACAGCGGTATTGTAACAGGTTTATTGATCACCTTTCCAGGTTCCAACATTTTAATGTGCAGGAATACAAACATAAAGAGTGAAAACTTTCACCTTGTCTTCCACCATCATCAATAACTGAATAATCAGTTGCTTTCACATTTGTTTCATGTTTGTCACATCAGCAATTATTGGTCCAGATGAAGCGATGATGATGGTTATTGTTCATTTGCACAAGTCGCTTACAAACAGGATCCATTAACTTATATTTAAAGATGAAAGATATCTAGAAATGTTTAGTATGCATCAAATTCCACACAATTTTGTACTTCTTCAAGGTGTGTCAGAAGTACAATTGAAGTAATTTGCAGCATATCTGTACCATTACAGTGCCCACATTATAACTAAGACTGGTTGCCTGCTGTTTTTTATGGCAACACGTACATATGTAGATATGGGAAGGTGTCACTTTCTTCAAGATACTGAATATGTCAAAATGTCCTTTGCCTATGTCATGCACACGTGTTCATACAAATTGCAACCCAATGGCACTGCATCTTTTTCCGTCATGACTTTGAAACTGTTCCTCGTTCTTACTTGCTGAAATCCTGAGACAAAGAAAAAAACCCTACCTGCATATGTTCAGCATATGTTAATCACTGTTTGACTCCTGTCACCAGCAACAAAGTGTTATGTTAATAGGAAAGTCGTGTATTGCAAATCTTTGACTGTCAAAATTAACCTCTAAAGCGTGACAAAGCAGCGTGCTCTGCATGTGTTAACACTACATCCTGTTTACAGAGACTCCAAGAGACAGTCGGAGTTATTAATGAAGCCAGTCTTTAATGTCCATATGGACTAATCTCCTTCATCCCATCTGTCAGCTCACAGCGGCTCGTGTGTGTGTGTGTGTGTGTGTGTGTGTGTGTGTGTGTGTGTGTGTGTGTGTGTGTGTGTGTGTGTGTGTGTGTGTGTGTGTGTGTGTGTGTGTGTGTGTGTGTGTGTGTGTGTGTGTGTGTGTGTGTGTGTGTGTGTGTGTGTGTGTGTGTGAGAGAGCCTTTGTGCGTGTGTGTGTGTGTGAGAGAGCCTTTGTGCATGTGTATGTGTGTCACTATGCATGTTTTCGTCTCCGTGCGTATGTTTGTAAAACGAAATGTTTCCAGCTCTCCTCCCGGCCATCACGTCTTCTATTTCTGTTGAAGACGTTGGATTCAGTCCAGCATTTTCAAAGGCAGCGAGCGTTTTACAGTGGGGACAAAGCAGTAAACTACAATATGGGACAGGGGATTCGTCTGTGCTGATTACCATGTGGCAAACCCTCAAAGACCGTTCTTCATGAAGAATTTCTGGTCAATTGGTGCAGATTTGAAATTCCCAGCAACAAATCTTTAATATATTTATGTTTGGAATGAAAAACATTGAATGGATTACACTTATAGTTTCTATTTAGATGCATAGGAAGGTAAAACAAAGTGACTGATGAGAATAATACCAAAAGTAGACACTTTCGTGTCGAGAGCGAAGGTGTTAGACCAAGAATGAATGCCAAGGTCTCTCTCCTGCAGCTTGGACCATGTGCCAGGGCTTTTGTACAGTGAGCCAATTCACCCAGATGGCTAATCTGTTACAAAGATGACCATTCACAAAACACCAGCTTTGAGCAGAACTGGTTGGATTTGATTCCTGTCTTGTGTTCTGACTATCCATTTGCCAGCTAATTTACGTCTGTGTTTAGCTGGTGCTGCTCTGTGTATCTCTCCCACCGCCATCCAACATGTGTCCGCTGATTACTAACAGGACACGTTACTTCAGTTTGCGCTTTCTGTCTCTCCTCTTGGAGTTGTTGGCTCGACTTTTAACCAATCGTTACCTTCTGTGTCCCCGTCACTGCTAGCTGTGGACGTGGTTGGAGGAGCTTCAAAAGGAACTGCTGGATGATGTTTATGCAGAGTCAGTGGAGGCAGTGCAGGACCTGATCAAGAGATTCGGCCAGCAGCAGCAGACCACCCTGCAGGCAACTGTCAATGTCATCAAGGAGGGCGAGGACCTCATACAGCAGCTCAGGTGACTCCTGCTCTTCCATGCTTCATGTCTGTACATACACTTTAAATGACTGTCCCGTACGCAGGGCGCAATTACTAATAAAAGCACGTGGTACTCAAATTTGGCATTTTGCAGGGGTCCTGGTGTCAGAGACTTACTATAGCCCTTAATTTTAAAGTACAAACCACTTTTTAGAGCCTATCACCAAATGTAATGGGGAAAGAAGTCGACTAATGGGAGTTTCCCCTTAAAGCTATGAGATGTTAATAAATCGAAGCTCAAAGTCGTCTGTTTGCCCTCTGCCCACAGAGACTCGGCCATCTCAAGCAACAAGACCCCCCACAACAGCTCGATGGCCCACATCGAGAGCGTGCTGCAGCAGCTGGACGAGGCCCAGGGCCAGATGGAGGAGCTGTTCCAGGAAAGGAAGATCAAGCTGGAGCTCTTCCTCCAGCTCCGCATCTTTGAGAGGGACGCAATTGATGTGAGTAGGCGAGAAATGGATGCTTGGTGTGTGATGAATATTTATATTTTTCGTTGTACTGTATCGCACTGTGGTCGTGGGGGGAAGTCAGCAGGAGATTGAAAGGCACAGAAAAAGAGATGCAGGCTTGCGTGTAACGGATTTAATAGGAAACTAGTGGGTGAGAGTTTGACTAATGAGCTTTAAAAATCACATCTGGACCAAAGGTTTTTAACCCTTAGGTTGGGAGGAAAGGTTGAAGTGAAACTGAATAACGACAAAAGGAACTTATGAGTAAAATAAAATACATTATGTCGATGTTAAAAGATAATCTATGCAGATAAACCAAAAATGATTGTGGTCCTGACAGCTGTTTGAAATCAGAGCATTTAGAAAAAGTCTTGAGTTCCACTTGATGCACCTCATCCACTTCTTTTGCCTCCTTTTCCTTCCTAACAAGCAGTTTGCTCCACTGAATCTGTTACCAACCCACTGTGACAGTGAATGCTTCACTCAGCTGGGGCTGACTCCTTTTTTAAAAATACTTTTTAATGTTTCTCGTAATCTTTCATCATGGCTATCAAGTCCAATTTGTTGTGCCTCACCATGATGACAAATGACTTGCCCTCATACAACAGCTTAAAGCAGGGATGCAGGCTTATCGTACTCCATGTCCATGAGTAAGTGGAAAGGAACATGATTGTGTAAAGAAAAGGGTATGATTAATGAAAATGGCTTTGTGGAAAAAACGTTTAATCCCTTTTTTTGTTCAAGCCTTCTTTAAACCAGTTAAGCCCATTAAGAACAAACATGTCTTTATCAAAAGGGGCTTGGCCATGGCAGCAGCAACAGCACTGCTCAACCAAGATGATCTGTTAGTTGCAATTCAGATCAAACCTTATGTTGTGCTCCTTCAAAAGAAAGGACAAGTAGGAAGGAGTGCGACCAAAATAGTTTCATTAATAAACACGTACCAATGAATCTGGGGTTACATAAACAGCACCAACATACACTAGACAGGCAGACATAACAGAACACCAGTAGAAGTTTGACACTATGTAAACTGGTGTGAATGGTACCATTGTAGTGTTTGCCACTCAGTTGGCTCGCGACTTTTGTTTCCTAAACAGTTTGATGAAGTTCATGTGACGCTCATCATTATCCAGAGACCAAATATAATTCATGATCATCAAAAGATGGATTGCCATAAAAAGCCACATGACAAATGTGATGTGGCTCTGATGAGTTAATGACTTTTGGAGCCACAAAAAACCTCATTAAGATATTGAGGTTATCTTCATTCTCCCTACGCTGCAGCTGTAACCATAAAAACATCAGACAAAGTTATAAACACGTGCTTCTTATTTTCAAATTTCACTCATCATTGGCATACTGTATGTTTTTAGAACTTGTTGTAGAAGTATGAGAAGTATCATCTCATTTTCAAGGTCTTTACCGCAAAAGTTTTATTTTTTTTTGTTTGTTTTTTTTTCTCCAAATGCTGTGTTTTTACATTCTCTCCCACGTTCAAATGATTTTGGGAAATGTTGAGAACAATTGTTTGAGAAATTAAAATGTGTGAAAACTGTAGGATTAATAAGAAAAATACTTGGTTTGATTTCAAAAGCCTCTGTTTTTGGCCATGAGGCGGTTTTGTGTGTATTGTGAATTATAAAGAATTTAAAATGTCTCAGGTCAGCGTGAATGGTGCTGAATCTGTTATGGAGCTGTGCTGAACACTGACGTACGCCCACACAGAGACGCTGGATTAAAATGACACAGTGCAAGGGCATGAAGATGGGTGGAGGAGGCATTTGTTTCGCCTCCAATCCCTGCCCCCATACACATACACTTGCAGTCTGACACTCCCTCGTGGCTCTGCCGGGAGTTTGTGTGTGTGTGTGTGTGTGTGTGTATTAGGTGAGCACATTGGTTAAGGTGAGATATACACTCATCTCTCAGTGCTCCTTCTCCCACAAGAAGCTCTGTATCTTTTTTACGCCACCAAGAAAAATCCAGTCAGGGGAGGCTTGTTTCCTCCGTGAGACCTGGTCAATGACGGGAATAGTCTTCTTGCACACAGAGGGTGTTTTACTCAACTGTAAAAGGAGAGGAGAGCTTGGTGAGAATAAGTGCTTGGTAAGTGTTGTCACACCTTGCTGCCAGTTTTGGAAAAATTGTCATATTGGTTAAAGTGGATATTATGTGTTCCAGTTTTACAAAGAGTAATAAGATTACTCTGTCTGTCAACCAAAAGAATGAGATTTTATGGAACTCGGTCACAAGGAGAGAGAATAATGTGCTGTGTTTCAGTTCATCTTGCTTTTTGAATTTGAATATTCAATGCGGTGTGCACCAAGAAGTTTCCAGCCGTAAAATAGACCTGATGCCTCGTGTTTTCATGGTTTTGAAAACAGCTTTTACATAAACCATGCTCGAGACTTTCAGTGTTGCATTCTCTGTGGATTTTTGTCGTCACTGGTAATGGAACTATAACCGACTCCAGCTTTATAGAAATATTTTGCAGTTAAATATGAGCAGTCGCTCATGGACATGATTCTTCTTCTGGTCCAATAAACAACCAGATGTTGCAACTTATACCGATAGAAAAAAAAACAAACCATGTGTGCGAGTCACTCTACTCACAGTACCTGCATATGTTTATGTGTTTTTATTTACATGTTGTTGGCATTTGGAAAACTAAAGTAGCTACTCAGAGATATAGATATAGTTACATCATGACATTCAGTCGTCATGTTGACTCATATTCAATCTTCCTTCTGGATTTTAACATTGCCAATGTTTGTTACACACACACTGTGTTTTCACAATGACATAGTAATAGACATTTGTAGTGAACCTTATTAATATAGTATAATTAACGAGTCTATTGTATGTGGAGGTAACCCTGGGAATAACAGCGGCAGCTGCTAGTGGCAAGATACTCCTCAAATGTTACAATTCACTCAATATGTTGAGCCAGCAAAAGTCTTTTCCTGCATAAATGCAGCTCAGTGCCCTTATTTAGCTAATTTTATAAATATCTAGTATCACATATCTTTTGCACTGGTGTTTTACAACATACATTGACGGGGTCGATAGTGGATTCCATATTAATTCCATGTTCATATTACTTAGCTTAATCACTTAGTATTTCAACCTTCATCTTTTTCTTTTAACAAATTTATCTCACTTTTATCCTGTTTCTTCTTCTCTTTCTGTCCCACATACTCCCAAGTCTTTCAGCTTTATTTTGTCCTCTGTGAGATAGAATTGTATTTTATAAAGGCAAAATGGCAGCTGCCAAAGCTTCTCCCTTTCATTTTCATTCAAGCACGCAGATTGAATTTTACTACAGTTAATAGCCACCGTGTAATAACTCAAGTTATGGTAACTTCATATTGACACATTTATTGCCTGCATTTGTAAGGTTACAGGACATCTGTGCGATCTGGACCGACACCAGGGTCAAATTGTAGGAGGACAAACTTTCACCCACATCATTGAGACCACGTCTGTTGGAATATGATCATTTGATGGATTCTGACTTCATAAATCATATTTAGTGTAAATATAACCCGCAAAAGCACGTATTCGCCATCAAGGAGTCATTTCACTCTATGCCAAGACCCAAATAATACATTTTCAATTTTTATATTAAAACTAGCTTACGCACAAGGGCAACGTAATAAAAAAAAATAAAAAAATCTATTATCAGTTCACCATTATTCTAAGCAATACTGTATAAACATCATCTTTTGACAGTTTATGTGATATCTATACACCCGTGAGTTAGAGGTGAAGAAAAGAAGCGCTTCCGAGACAAAGCTGGATGGTGCCAGGATTAAGGTGCTCCTGGCACCATGATTCAGTGTGTGTGTGGGCAGTCAGCGACAAGCACTGACATCTCAGTACATCTGCTCTGCCAGCCGTGCATCCCCAGCATAATATGTTATCCGCTGTTATGGAAGTCAGCTGAGGTGTTGAGTTACAGCAGTTAAAGTGTCGAGGCTGGCATTCAAAAAATCCCTCAATCACAACAGTATCATGGAGTGGCTTGAATGCTTTCGCTCACATTGTACACAGTTGAATATTTCTGTGGATGGGAATCATATTTGTTGTGCATCCTTGTTGGTCTCAGCAGCATGATGTTTGCACAATAGAAATGAGTAGTCATGAGTTTAATTAGAAACTTCCCTGTCAGACGAAATAAAAGAAATGCCTGGAGAATGATTTGGTGTAAAGCGATATGAGATCTCTCTGGTCACAGCAGTACCTGAAACTGTTGCTATGAGAATTTGAGCATGTTATTGTAATCATAAAAACTGAAATTGATCTGGCCCTTGCCTAGGTTCAAATCATGTTCGCGACAAAACAAAAACAAGTCAAACTCACATTCATCATATAAGCTGTGTTTTATTTATTTTTGTTTTTTTTAATTCAGATCATTTCTGACCTGGAGTCATGGAATGAAGAGCTGTCCCAGCAGATGAACGACTTTGACACAGAGGATCTGACGCTGGCTGAGCAAAGGCTGCAGCATCATGCAGACAAAGCACTTACTATGAACAACCTCACCTTTGACGTCATCCACCAGGGACAAGAGCTGCTGCAGTATGTCACAGAGGTCCAAGCATCCGGTGAGTGAGACGACGGAGATTCACTTAAACCCACTTTATTTATTCTCAGGCCAAGTGCTGAGGTCACGTAGTGCTGAAAAATGCCTACTTTTTATGGCAACTAGGTTTCTTCTTTGACTTCTTTCAAAGTAAACCTTTAATGTTGGTTATTCATTCACTGTATCCCCTAAGCAATAGCTTTAGCAGACACATTAGCTGATTGGAGTAAATGTAGAAAGTTAACATAGCCGGTCCGAAGGTTGATCAACACATCAAGACCACGAAACACACAACAGCCACTGACAGCATGTGATTGATATTTAGAGGTTGGGTCTGGTCATGTGCTAAGCATCTCAACTAGCATGCAAATGATGCAGATATGACAGCAGGACTATAATCTATGGATGACTTAGGCAGAAAGGTACATTTACAAATTGTCAGTTGTATTAGACATCCTTGCCATTCATATTCAGAATGAACAGTTGCTACTTTGGCGAAAATGAGTGCAAGAAAGCTGGAAACTTAATGATTCATCCCCATTTATTGCATTATGTTTGATGGAGTAGAATGGCCTTAAAACAAATCGCTGACAGATGCTCACTCATCACTTTTCCAGGTGTGGAGCTCTTGTGTGACAGAGATGTGGACATGGCCACCCGGGTTCAGGACCTGCTGGAGTTTCTCCATGAGAAGCAACAAGAGTTGGATCTGGCCGCGGAGCAGCACAGGAGACACTTGGAGCAATGTGTCCAATTAAGACATCTACAGGCTGAAGTCAAACAGGTACATACACGGAGAAGGAATTGGCATGAGCGTCGAGCAGAGACAGACAATAACGCAGCACTCAGGTGGTGGTTGGGAGTGTGGGTGGGACTTAACAAGTCTTAAAGAGTGGTTCAGAAATGCAAATATTTTTGCAGATGTACGAGTCATCCCTGGACAATGAGATTGAGAAAAAAAACATTATACATGCGCTGACACATGAGTGTTTGTGTGTCTTGTTTTGGATACAGCCACATTTAGAAATGTCCATTTTAATGCACTTGTTTGATAGGATTAACGTCAGCCTGATAAGTGGAAAGTCATTCTACCAATTTATGGCTACAGGCTGTCTTGCTGTAACAGCAGAGTGTGTCTAAAGGCTACAGTTTGCTCTGTCTGTACATGACCATGGGTAGATGACTCATCCAGTGTCAACAGCCTCTTGCTTTTCTTTCTCTCTCCCGGTCCCTCCATGTGTCTCACTCTCTTCATTTTGTTTGTTACCCAGTCTTTCTTTCAAACACTGGATGTTCATCTAAAAGGCAGAGACAGATACAGACCAGATAGATATAGACCATGAACAAGCTGTCAGTTATACTTTTTTCTTTTTTTCATTTAGCTGAAAATATAACTAAAGATGCTTTGAAGAATGAATTATGTTGGTATAGAGAACAATTGTGGTTGAGTAGTGGTTATCTCTCCTGCCTAATAATAATGCCAACAACACTAATAATAATAAAATGTTAAAATTAAACAGAAAGTAAAACATTCTGCGCTAGTCCAAATAAAAAGCTGCTTTTAAAACAGTTCAATATAAAGTGGAATACCACTTAAAAAAAAAAAACAACAACAACAGTGGCTTCACCCGTCCTTCTGTGTTGCGTGGGGTTTAATTTAATGACTGCATTAGCTCCTTTTAAAATGCGGTTTGGATTATTTTCTGTCAGCCAGTCAGAAATGGTAGAAGCTGCTGATCCATGAAGTCCTTTATAAACAAAAATATTTTGAAGATCTATTCTCAAAGAGACAAACACCCAAAGTAGCAATGCAAAAAAAAGAGAAAATATATCCGCTGCAGCATTTTCAACCACTCGTATTTTGTCAGTTGTATTTTTAAGTAAGTGTTATTGTAGCCTGTTAATTTGTTGTATTGGGTGAGGAGTTCAGGCCTTTCTGTGTGTTGTTTGCATGTTCTGCCTATGCATCTGTGGGTGTCCTCTGGATACACCGGTTTTCTCCTACAATCACAAATATGCCATTTGACGTTTACTGGTGTCTTGAGAAATCTTTATTAAACATGAAAATTCAGTGGAGGATCAAAAGCAACCGAAGAGATTTTCAGGGTGATTAAGTGAAATATGCTGTACTGGCCACGTCATCGGAAGCAGAGAAAATTCACAATAAGCCAGGCGAAAGCTGAATCTGGCTGCAGAAAAAAGCCTTTGAGAACATCGTGCTATGTGACTCTTCATTAACTGCAGCATCTTTCCCAAAACTTGAGCTATTATATGTTTTTTAGACTTTTGACTGCTCAGGTGTGTACCACCTGCAATGTTATTTCAATAAAAAGTATAATCAAAGTTGGGACATGCTGATTTACCGCCGAGTTAATTACTTCACTACATTCTGAATTAGTAGACGCACATAGCCTGACAAATGGTTAATGAGTTGTATATTCAAATTCATTCTGTCAGGAGTGGGCAACAAAAAAGGAAAACTGAGCTCAAAAAAGTCCAGAGAGGAAGAGAAGTAGAAGGCTCTGACTTTGCTTAATACTTGTCAACCAGTATGCAGTCAGCATTCGAATGCAATAACAGTGAGACCATCATTTGGAGCTATGCTGCCTGCTGATATTTCAGAGCAAAACAAAAACAAACGTACGGGCAATTTTCACATCAAGGGCTCTTATGGTGACGCAGCCAAATAACAGCAGGCTGGAAGCTCCTGCTTGTGTTAGAATAATGGAAAAGTGAACAGAAGCAGCAGCAGAGATGAAATTGAACTAAAGGATTCAGATTCAAAGGGTACTGTGTTAAAACATTTCAGAGGCACTGGCACCATGATGATTGAACAGGTTTTCTGGTGCTATATAAGCGTGAGACAACAGTGATGTTTTTTACTCAGCGAGACTTAGAGGGGTTGTTTAAAGAAAGCCATTGCTACGTATGGAACAGTGGGCAGCTGCAGAAATATCTTTGTGCAATTGAACCAGCCTATCCATCCATCTTCGAACCCCCTTTATCCAACTCAGCGTAGTGGGACGCCTGGAGAAAAACGCACACATGCAGACGCCGCACAGAAAGGACCCCAAGCCTCACTGAACTCACCTAATGAAACTTAATTAAATACACGTCCGGCTGATTTTACAATTTGCTGCACTTTACTGACCTTGCTTTAGTCATCCATGGGAGAGTTTAGCTCATAAAGTCTAAGCTCAGAATCCTGTAAAACGATCTGCACCCTGTTAGACACAAGCATAATCTGGTAGTTGCATAGAGTGCATATAAGCTGCATGAATGATGCAGTGTGACGTACATTCAGCCATGGACTGTTTTTTAGCATAGTTTGAGAATAGTATTTTAAGAGCATGAGAAAGTTTTGAGAATGAGTTGAAACCACATAGTGGACAAAAGTGTCACCTGTAGTGTAAAGAAATATTGTATTGTAATGTATAACAATAGGACAATCTATCTAATGTGGAATTAAGAAACATTCAATTCTACATAACACTGCTATTGTTCCTGACGCAAGATTAAATTGGGTGGCGTGTTAGCCACGTCACATGTACATGTGGATCCTCTGAAGTTAAATAGCTAACATGAGTACCTGTCCCGCCTCAGGGCGTTGGAAACAGGAGTCTGTGTCGTGTTGCGTCATCACTTTTATAGCCTCGCTTCAGTTGCACTTCTGCTCGTCACCCACACAGCAGGTGTGCTTGCTGAGTCAGAGAGAGAGGGAGGTTTGCTTGAAAGGCTGCACCTCTGGCTAGATGTCGGCCAACAAAGCCATGAGCAAATGGGATTTTTGTATGCGTCTGGCAGCGTGTGTGTGAGGCAGGGGTGAAGGAAGTGGTGCAGCAGATGAGAAAATTGCAAGGAACTTTAAGTGTAGAAGTTGGGGGAATTAAAAACGATTGATAGGTTGAAATTGGTGTCTGTGAACAATGTTTATGAAACATGATGGATAAATTATGAATAGAACATAAAAAAATGACAATCCAAGCAATAGCTTACAGAAATGACTCATTTATTTTTTCCTTTCACGTCTTTAAAGAGCTTGTCTAACAATCATTCTGAAATCTTTGTGTGTGTGCTGCAGGTCCTGGGTTGGATCCGAAATGGCGAGTCCATGTTGAACGCTGGTCTCATCACTGCCAGTTCATTACAAGAAGCTGAACAGCTGCAAAAGGAGCATGAGCAATTCCAACATGCGATCGAGGTAAAGGAGAATAAAAGCTGATCTCTTTCTTTCCTGCACAAGCTATATTCCGGGGCTCACAGGCTTGGGACTTTCAGATGCACATTGCTTTCTTGTTCTTCATACATAACTTAATCCCATCTTTTTTTTCTTATTTCCTTTCATCCAGTTTACATTGATTTCACTATTAATGTTTAATTTCCCATTTTTTTCTTACTCCTGCCTCTCACTGCTTTGTCGCCTTCATCCCTCAAACCCTTTGCCTTTCTGAAACTCGTTTTGGGTTCACATCTGTCTGCGCGTCCTCTCACGCGCATCACGAGTCGCACATGAAATGGAATCATGAATAACTAACATTTCTCCGTCTCTCTTTCCTCGTCCCTCTCTGCTTACCTTTCTTCTTTTATTTCCGTCCCCTCTTTACCACTGATTATGCAGGGCGCATTTCTTTGAACTCAGTCGAGACTGACTCATTTTGATGCAGGCCGATACCTGACCTATTTCTACAGAGCTCGCGTGCACATAAAAATTCACAGTTAGTTAGAAAGCTGTGTTTATGATTATTGCTTACGTGAGACTAGAATCTAAATGCACGCGTCAGAATGTTTGAGCTCATGCTCACAGGTGAACGCAGTAAAGGAGATTGGGCTGTATTGGGTAGGTGGACTCAAAATGCCGGGCTCTGCCGTTGTTGATGAAGAAAAAGCATTTTATGGACAAAAAAGTTAAAACCAAAACGGAATCCAAGACACAGAGACAGGAACACTAAATACTGACGTACAGGAGAACAGCCACACAGAAACACAGTCGGGTTGACGACCAGAACAGACAATAAAAGCCCATTATGTACCAAAGCCACCAGGTGAAAACAATCACACACTCAGGCAGAGGTGAAGGATGTCAGGGTGGGGAACAGCAATCAACCACGAGGAGGGGAAGCCGAGGAGCCTGAAAATAGAGACACAGTTAGAACCTCTTGAAAAAACACAACAGAGCATGAATCCTGACATGTACAGAGAAGGTGCTGCAGACATAAAACATTTTACTCATTAACATTATCCCCCCAAAAGAAAAAAAAAAAAGGAAATCCTCAATTTTCCTTCAATTTCAAATAATCCAATACAAGGACCACAGAAATCACCATCCATTTTTGGCTTACCTTTATCGCATTTCCTGTCCAGAACACTCATTCACTGACATCCTTTATAATAGAACTATAATGACCTTCTGCTTTTATTTATTTCGCCTTTACTGTGTTGTTGCTATGTCCTTCTATCCCTACATAATTGCCCTGTGGGATTAACAATAAACAGATGCTGGATTGTCAAAGTGACGTTTGTGATATAGAAATTCATAAATTTCTAAAATGTCATTGTTTTTACTTATCATGGACTTATCCTTCCTGTAGAAAACCCATCAGAGTGCACTGCAGGTACAGCAGAAAGCAGAGGCCCTCCTCCAGGCTAACCACTATGACATGGATATGATCAGAGATTGTGCAGAAAAGGTATGACCGACGTGTAATCTTTTAAAGGAAATGTACAAACCCTGTCCTGAAAGTGATTTTGAAATAACATTTAAACTAAATAAACGGATTTGTTTTGTGTGACCTGAAGGTGGCAGACCACTGGCAGCAGCTGATGCTCAAGATGGAAGACAGACTGAAGCTGGTTAATGCTTCTGTGGCCTTCTACAAAACCTCAGAACAGGTACGTTCATGCATGCATGTTGTGCATGGAAACAAGCTGAAAACACTATGAACATTTTTAAACTAATCATACGTTTGTGGTAAAACTCCTTTTGGTCCTTTCTTTCAACCACATCAGTTCTGTTAGAAGATGAGCAAATAGTTTTTTCACTGATTTGTACAGGTTGCATTAGAGATGTAGATCAGAATCCCATTACTGCCTCTTCACGGCAAAGTTTTCTATATTGTGCTTTGCAATCTGTGTCACAGGTGTGCAGTGTGCTGGAAAGCCTCGAGCAGGAGTATAAAAGAGAAGAAGACTGGTGTGGTGGTGCTGATAAACTGGGCCCCAACAGTGAGTCCGACCATGTCACCCCGATGATCAGCAAACATCTGGAGCAGAAAGAGGCTTTTCTCAAAGTAAGAACGGCACATTTGTTTCATATTAGGAAAGTTAATATTCTTTCAGGAGGTTTCCGCGCTCACTTTGAAAAGTTTTTCGCCGCTGACTCTTTTTTATGATGGTGGTCTTTTTTTTCTACACACTTTCAGGCCTGTACATTAGCCAGACGCAATGCGGATGTTTTCCTCAAGTATCTGCACAGAAACAGTGTAAACATGCCTGGCATGTTGTCCCACATCAAGGCTCCTGAGACTCAGGTTAAGAGTAAGTAAAGAACTCAAAAATGCATCAAATATTCCCAGTTACTTACTATAGTTATAAACTACATTGTTAATCCACCTTGTTATTTTCGTTTTTTCCCAAAGATATTTTGAATGAGCTGCTGCAAAGAGAGAACAGAGTGCTCCACTTCTGGACCATGAGGAAACGAAGGCTGGACCAGTGCCAGCAATATGTAGTATTTGAACGCAGTGCCAAACAGGTGTGTGTTTGTGTTTTAATGCCATCAATGATAGAGGACCTGCTTCTGGTGAGGAAGTGCACTTGCATGTAGATTCTTCCTCCATAGCGTACAGCTGTAACTTCTACCTTGTTAAGTCTGAATAAAACACACAGTCAGAGTCTGTCCATAATGATAGATTTCAAATATACTGGAAGTGACTTAGGCAAACAGGCATGTGCAAAAGAAGAAGAAAAAAAAATGACAGTCTTCATAATGGCTATCATTATGTGGCCCAGTAAATTTGAGGACTGCGTTGACTACAAAGCATTTCCAAAAATATGTCTTCAACCACTCGCTTTATTCCTGCAGGCAGCATAGAACATGTCAGCCTCTGGGGTTTTGTTTGGAAAGCTCTTCTGTTTTTTATTTTTCTTTTTTCTTTTTTTAAGAATAAGAGCCCTGAGCTAAGACGATCGGTCAAGTCAAAGACTCGAGAGTTTTCTGTCAAACATACATCAGATTTTTATGTCGAGATTCGAAAGTCTTGGGAAGAGTTCGAATACGCTGCCAGGGGGTCCTAAGGCTCCACACACTGAGCTAACATCTGGAATGTTTTATGAAACTCTGGCTTGAACTCCCCCCATTTTTTTGTTTTTATGAAAATCGAAACAGATCTAGAATCTGTGGCACTTCAGCCTCAATTTATGTCTATGGTGCTTTAAACTGTCGAAAAAGAGGTGCTGAGCTCCATCTTGTGGTGTACTGTGAATACACAGGATAGTTCGCTTAACTGGGAAAATCGGGTGATGTCATAGATGTGTATGACATTACAGGGATATCCAGGTTGTATTACCAGTGCAAAATGCTTGGGTCTTTGACTGCACTGGTTCTGCCACTGTTGGCCTGCCTGGTCTCATCTGCAGGTCCACTTATGTAATAAACAGACCAGAAGAAAAAGACAGACTGAGTGGGATTTATAAAAAGAATAATTTACATGTATGACTAGATTAAAGTGGTAATCTATTGCTTCTACGTGGTGAACAGAAGATAAGTGTAATAAGATGTAGTACTGTTTCTTCACTTAAGTTGATTTCATTTTCCTTCTAATTTTCCATTAGTATCATAGCAAGGATAGTCACAGGGAAACCGTTTGCTGAAAACAAACTTAAGTTTAATTGTATCTCTTTGTGTCTTCATGTTTGGTTAGTTGATAGAGGCTGTCTCCAATTGTATTGCTAAAATCCCTGCGGTGTCTGTTTACTCACTTGTGATTGGTTGCTTTTTGTTTTTTCAGGCCCTGGAGTGGATCCACGACACTGGGGAGTTTTACCTATCCACGCACACGTCCACTGGATCGAGCATTCACCACACACAGGAGCTACTGAAAGAGCACGAAGATTTTCAGATCACAGCGAAGGTGTTTGTTTGTGTTTTTCTATGTGTAAAGTTAGAGTACAGAGTTTCTTATGGCTGCTGTGCTTGATGTGTTGAGATTATGTTTGTTCTGCCCTGCGCTCCGCTGTGAGGCCCATCCTCAGGGCTGCGCATTGTCCTGATTCCTCTTTGCTGTGTCACTGTTATTGTGTTAGAGAACAGGCCATTGTGTCCATCAAGCAACACTGATTCCTAACTCTCTCATTCTCTCTCGTCTACCTTACCTCTACTGGCGCTGCCTCTCTGCGGCCACCCCTGTCCTCTCTCTGCCCCCTCTCTAAATGTCTCTTTTCACAGCAAACCAAAGAGCGGGTAAAGCTGTTGATCCAGCTGGCGGATGGGTTTTGTGACAAGGGCCACGCCCATGCCCTGGAGATAAAGAAATGGGTGTCCTCGGTGGACAAGCGCTACAGGGACTTCTCTCTCCGCATGGACAAATACCGAACCTGCCTGGAAACAGCGCTTGGCATTTCTTCTGACTCAAACAAGGCTGTGAGTGATCACTGATGATGATATTAGACCTGTTTTTACACGCATACTTTAACTGCAAAGCTATATGTATCTTGTGTGTGAAGTTCTGAAGTTAATGTGCTGTGATTAGGCTATCAAGTGAGATATAAAGACACACACATCACATTCAGGTTATAAAATAGGTATCTGGTTGTCTATTTTATAAATACATACCATGATTTCCAGCTTTTCTAAAATCAGCAAAGGCTTTATGTAACACGTATACAGACGCGGACTACCCCTGGACGGTTTCAATTGTTTGTACCGGGTGGCTGAATAGATACAGGAGTCAAATCTCACCTTTTGTTCTGTTTAAACTGCATGTCTCCTGCCACTAAGAGCAAGCAAATACATCACAGACACTGTGTTGACTGCTGAATGGCCACTGTGCCTGTTATGTGCTGCATAATAGCCACTGCCTCCTGTGTTTTCAGAGTAAAGAGCTGCAACTGGATATCATCCCAGCCAGTGCTCCAGGGTCAGAGGTCAAGTTAAGGGATGCCGCACATGAACTCAATGAGGAGAAGAGGAAATCAGCACGAAGGAAAGAGTAAGAACAGCAAGCATCCAAGACCCTATGTCCTACTATGTATTACTTTTCAAGCCATTTATTATTTTTATGACTGCAGCCAGCCTTTTACTTCATATTGTTAACTTCACATTACTGGGGAAAGCGTTGATGCTGAGTTCAATGTCAAATTACCCAGAAAACACGAGGACATCAGATTGAGCATCATAATCTTCAAACCCAATGAATTGTATAAATGGTGATGAGGTTTATGTGGCGTGACGACGCAGGGGATCAGTTTCAGTTCCTTTTAGCACAACATTTTTACAAAATCCTGCTGCTGTTTAGAATATCTGCCGTAAGTACTGTGCTTGAATTACTGGTTCATGAGGGAAATTTGTACTGGATAGAGCCAACGAAGAGACTGTAACTCACAGTACATATGTTCACAACCCATAAATGAGCCATGAGGGAGTTAGAATGTATCCACCTACACTAAGGCAGCTATATTTGCTTCACACTGTAAGGGCAAGTTGCTTGGGATGAATTTGCTGCAGTATGTAATTTTATGTTAAGTTATGGTCTCCAAATATTTTGTTTATATGTCTTCTTAAGATGGTGTTTGTAATAGAATTAGAGACATTTTGTCATGCACTAACATGATGGTTTTTCTTGGAAATAAGTGGTTAGTTCTAAGTACAAGTCATGTCAGTTGTCAAAATATGCAAATTATTTACTTGTAGATAGTAGTCATTCATTTAAAAAGGGGAAAAAAGACTTCAAACAGTTTTCATTTTTTTTTCTTTTTTTTTTTGCTGTAATGCCCCAATAACAGTTCGGCCTCAGTTAACTACTGTCTCGTGTCTTTATGTTTCTGTCACTTCAGGTTTATAATGGCTGAGCTGATTCAAACAGAAAAAGCTTATGTCAGAGACCTGCGGGAGTGTATGGATGTAAGTATTGTAGAAAACTCACATGTGCAGTGATTCATAAACCTTATAAATGTTTCCATCCTATATTATAGTGATATTGCTATTTTAAATGGGTATATTGTCCTTGTAACTACATGGGTGTTGTTGTGGGATATGTTGAGACTCTCCAAAGAATTTAAATCCATTGTTCTCTGGTGTTTGTGCTTGTGCAGACCTACCTGTGGGAAATGACCAGTGGCGTGGAGGAGATTCCTCCTGGCATTGTCAACAAAGAACACATCATCTTTGGGAACATGCAGGACCTCTATGAGTTCCACCACAAGTCAGTGCTGCAGCAATGAGTGATGTTCTGAATTCAGAACCATCAGCATTAAAATATTCAGTGTGAAATTATATAATGAAGCGGCTTCCCTTATCTGTTGCCCTGTCAACGTTTCCATCTCTGTGCAGTATCTTCCTGAAGGAGTTGGAGAAGTATGAGCAGCTTCCAGAGGATGTTGGCCATTGTTTTGTAACCTGGGTAGGAGATGTCACTTTGTATTTCACATTATTTTGATTCTTCAGCACTTCCACTTTATTCCAATGTTATTCCAAATTGTTTTATTGTTCTCAATATTTCTCTTGTGAGATGTAATTTAAATTTTATTTCAGTGCTGAAACAAAATAAAATGTGAGAGGCTTGTGTGATTCATTTTGCCCTCATGTTATCCTGTAGCATCAAAGCCTCTTGATGTCCTGTGCATAATTTACTGTTTCAATTTAACCCTCCAAGGCTGACAAGTTCCAGATGTATGTGAACTACTGTAAGAACAAGCCTGACTCGACTCAGCTCATCCTGGAACACGCAGGGCCCTACTTTGATGTAAGTTGTGCTTAATGTAGGACTTCTTTTTTTTTTTTTACATCCTCCAGCGTGAATAGATGTTCCAAAAATGTGTCTTTTCTTTGTTTTGACGTACAGGAAATTCAGCAAAGGCATCGTCTTGCCAACTCCATCTCCTCTTACCTGATCAAACCAGTTCAGAGAATCACAAAATACCAGCTGCTTCTCAAGGTCCAGCACACTTTTTACTTTCCCAGAAACTATATATATGTGGTCAGATGAGAACAAACATGAGCACAGACCTGGCACTTTGTGGTTAGTCAATCATATGATGTGCCGATCACATGTTTGCTGAAGTGTCACTGTGTTTGTGTGTTTGTGTGTGTTTTCATTGCAGGAGTTGTTGACGTGCTGTGAGGAGGGCAAAGGGGAGATCAAGGATGGTCTTGAAGTGATGCTCAGCGTCCCCAAGAAAGCCAATGATGCCATGCATCTCTCTATGCTGGATGGTGAGTTAACACACACACACACACACACACACACACACACACACACACACACACACACACACACACCACACGTTCTCTCTCTTTGTCTGAGGTTGCAAATGTTAAAATTCCACTTTGCTGTTTTTGAATGAATTTATGTCGCTCACTTTTAAAAGCCTCTCAGCACCCAATTACTCAGCCGTGAGTCACAAATAACTTGAATGAACTTGCCTCCCACAAACATATTTTTTTGTGAACCGCACTAACGTGCAAACATCTACTTCTTTTCCCCCGTCACCCCCTCAGGGTTTGATGGGAACATTGACTCCCAGGGAGAGTTGATCCTTCAGGAGTCCTTCCAGGTGTGGGATCCAAAGACTCTGATTCGAAAGGGTCGCGACCGACACCTCTTTCTCTTCGAAATGTCCCTGGTTTTCAGCAAAGAAGTGAAAGACTCAAACGGCCACAGCAAATACCTCTACAAGAGCAAACTGTTTGTAAGTGATCTCCTGTTGTGTGGCTATATTTCTGGACATCCTTACGTCTGGGCTACAATTTTTTTTTTCATATTTTTTTATGTACGTGTGTCATTAACATTTGCTGAAATGTTGTTGTTGTTGTTGTTGATTTTTGTTTTGTTCTTCCCATTAGACATCCGAGCTTGGGGTGACCGAGCATGTGGAGGGAGATCCTTGCAAGTTTGCCCTCTGGATTGGCAGGACTCCAACCTCAGACAACAAGATTGTTCTCAAGGTACGATACTCTTTCTTCCATGCATTATATAACTGGTTCCAATCATTTATATCACATGTTGCTTCATGAGAGGTTTTTGCTGTCCTCCTGGCACTGCTGCGTGAAATAGATCCCATATGATTCCTCATTTGCAGCAGAGGTCAAGGTGTTCACGCATAGAGAAGAGTCACTCCATGTGTCCGCCCCCGTTAAATCCTACACAGTTCCCTTTGTTCAGCCAAGAAAAGTTCAGTCCCTGTAGGGGAGTGTAGTGTTACTTTCTGCTACTTATTCATGCATCACACCGAAACATTCGCACAGCAGTTGATGGGTCATAATCCAAACTCACAAGCAACTTGGTAGTTCTCACACAGTGAGTCAGAAGCAATGTCTTACGCATTGTGTGCGTGCGTGTGCACGCCGGTGTGGGTCTGTGCTTTTTGGGTGTGTGTTTTTTTTTGAGACTGACAGAGAGGAAGAAGCCATGTACATGTGTTACGATGTGGGCATGTGTGCTTTACAGCTATCTCTCTTATTACATAATTTCTTGTGATTATAATAAACAGTTTCTTATATAACCAAGCTCCTCTGTAGCCATAGAGCTGGTTGCTAAGTGAAAGAGGAAACGAAGACTCAGGAAAGGATTGTTATAAGCTTGAACAGATTGTCCACACTTTTGCTCAGTGACGCAAAAATAAGAAATATCCGGCGTGGCACTGAGTGAAGTCTTGGACACACCATTGTCGTCATCTAATGTTAAATAGGATGACAGGCGTATGGATCGAAAGCAGTACTGCAGGGATGAAACAGATCTGTAATTACTGAATTTAAACTGCTTCTGGCGCCCTTTAGACCTGAGTTAATAATTCAAGCCAGTACACGAGAAGGGCTGTACATACTCCTGTGTTTAACTTTACTTGAATATAGCTATTTGTTTTGTTTCAGGCTTCGAGTATAGAGAACAAGCAGGACTGGATCAAACACATTCGGGAGGTCATCCAGGAGCGAACAGTCCACCTGCGTGGAGCTCTAAAGGAGCCAATCCACATCCCTAAAGCCACCACAACTAAACACAAAGGCAGACGGTAAGCTAAAAGAGGCTTTTTACAGGAAGTGTAGTACAGTTGTAAATACAGTGTAACAGTTTAATTCACATTAATGCTAATGGGAAAATAAACAAAGGTGAATTCAGAGTGGAAATGCAATGTTTATTTGCTTGGTATTAATGGAATAACTGTAATTATTGTTTCTGGCTGCAGGGATGGAGAGGAACTGGACAGCCAGGGAGATGCCAGCAGCCAGCCAGATACCATCAGCATCGCCTCACGTACATCCCAGAACACACTCGACAGCGATAAGGTCGGACACAATCTCCAGGAATTCTCATTTCTCTTTCATTTTTATTTGCTTTTCCTTCACACTTGAAATTTCCGCTTATTAAGTTGTCATGCCTTCTGTTGTTGGCCCATATGATACTATCACACCGTGACATAATCACCCAAACACTGTTTTGATGCAGGCAACTGCCTTCTAGTCGTTTCCTGTGAAAGCGATTGTGTTAGGAGAAAGGCCATCTGACAAAGCTTTGTAACAGGTTGTGTTTATGTGCATGCGTGCTTGTGTGATCCTGTATTCAACACCGTGTGTGTGTCCCAAAAACGAACACGCTGCACTTGGCGACCTTTGAGGGCCAAAACGCAGAGCAGGCTGCTATTTGGCATGTACTCAAGATGTGGTTTAAGATAAAGTTAGGTTTGGAGTTGGGCTATATGTAGGATCAGAGGGTTAGAAATGCATTACATCAATGAATTGATCCCATAAGTGGTGATGTACTTGTTTGTTTGTGTGTGCGTGCGTGCGTGCGTGTGTACGATAGCAAAAGAATCTCAGCTCACGAGTGAGGGATGGGCAGTCAATTATGGTTATATCTGGTAATAGCACCACAGAAGGCTTATCCTCCTACGCTCAGTATGATCAACTGCATAGCTAACGCACACATGCAGATAAAAAAAAAAACTGTGCTCTTATGTCATACTAATTATAAACTGGAGCAGTAGACTCTTACATGAGGTCATTATTTTCACACTTGGATTGGACTTTCCCCAACTGAGCCTCATGGGCTCGTGCTATTAAGAGAAAATCAAGAATTTGCATGCTGACTGTAGCTATTCATTTAGCTGTTTATTTTAGGCCCAACAGAATTTGACTTTAACAGGGAGGAGATTGGTAGTGTCTGTGCTCTGTGTGTGATCACATTCAGAAGCGAATGAATTCATTAAAGCATTAATTAGGACATTGTTGATTCAGTTTAGGACCTACCCACATGCATAAACATTCTAAACACACTGCAACGCATCAAAAACAAATTAGCATCTCATTCTCACTTTTTTGAATGCGTCCCTCTGTCCTGCTCTCTTTGGGAAGACTCTATGAGACATTTCATTCAAGAGGCAGTGACAGTGGTGTGTTTGTGTTGCCGCGCGTGTGTACGTGTGCTCAGGGTCCTGTGTGTGTTTCTGCTTTAGTGACTGACTTGTGTGTCAGCAGCTTCAGCCTCCCACGCTCTCTTCACAGAGGCTGCTCGTCTGTATGCCAGACAGGAGCACAGCTTTAAGTCCTCACAGCAATCGATCTTTCACTTTGCCTCAAAATTCAAGCAACTATATTTGAGGTTGTTTTTTTTTTCTCCTTTTATGTTATCTGCATGATCATATGAAAGTTGGTATGAAACGGTGGATTGTCGGACAAAGCGATGAGATGGATTGATTGCTCCGCTCCGAGAAGAGACACGAAAGAGGGAATCATTGATGCTTCAATAGTCTGATTGAAGGATCTGCAGCGGAGTGCTGTCGACTGAAGCAACTTTTCTTCAGGCTTTGAACGCTTTTATGGATGGAGGCTTTTTTTTTATCACTTTTCCAAGACAAAAACCGTTTCAAACTATGAACAATTTTTACTATTTTCTCAGCAAGTTATGCTTGCATGCTGAGCATCTTCCGCTGTGATTTAAGGCCACTACAGAAGGAATCAGACCGCTCAGTATAGCTTTCTCGCGATTTGAACTTTGTCGCAATGAGGGAGTGGAAAGCAATGGAGAGGCTGGAGGAGAGGAGCTCACGTCCCGTCTCTCAGCTTCTCAGCTCTTTGGCTTTACCCCACTATCAAAGGGTATGTTACAAATAACAGGCTTCGCCTTGATGATTGATGAAATCTATTGTCTGACATGGAAAAAGGAACCTGCAATATGAGATGCTTTGCTGCGCTGTACAACCAGGGAGAGGATGAGCCGTTACAGCAGCTGTAAACATTGGAAAGCATGAAATGTGTGAATGTTTTGTGAAGCATGCTTCACAATATGCCGCTGTTAATGATTGTGTGACTAATGTTATGACGGTTTTTACACCTTTGATTGCTGTTAAATTAACATCTTTATGATAAATAATCACCACATTATCTGTTTCTGTAAGTGAATTCTTGTAACAACACAACTAATGAGTATGAAAACAAGAACTAGGTCAAATTTTTCGAAAAGCGCAGAAGAGAAGCGGCGTATTAGTCGACAATTGCTGCATTAAGATGCTTTTAATATGATCTGCAATACCGATTGACTTAATGCAAGTCGGGGAAAACCAATGTTGCTGTGTTTGTAAAGGAACAATATTGGGTGCAACCCTTTAGTATTGTTCTATCATTCACCAAAGCAGTGACGGCATCTCGCAGCTGCATCGTCAATACCATATCGGATTGAAAATAGACCTTTTGGAAAAGGCTGTGCGAAGAAATGTCTGCTAAACATTGCTTTTCTTTTCAAAAACACAGATGTTAGATCAGAGTCCCGTTGTGAGAGTGGCGTTTTGTTCAGATGTGCTCGAATGAGTCACCAGTAATCGGTGAATGTACACGTCTGCTTTATAGTGCCTATACTGTCATCGAAGGATGCTGTGTGGGATTATCTGCTGTTTGTAATTGTTCATTTAGTCATGCTTGAAATAAACACTGACAGTCAAATAATGTTTGATGTTAGCAGTTTATAGTGCCAGGTACTAACAGTATATTGACTTTGCAAGTTTCTGAAGCAATAATATCAACATTTGGACACATATTAGATTAAATAAGTAAATTAAAAACATGGCCTACTCAGTGGTGTGGTCATTAGAGCTCTGTGATCACAGCAAGAATGTTCCTCTGGAGATGTTTTCCCCGTGTGTGCGTGGGCTTTCTCCAGGTACTCAGATTTTCTCCTTAAGTCCAAAAGCAGTTAGTTTGCGACTCTAAATTTGCCCGTGGGTGTGAATGTGAGCGCGTGTGACTCACAGCCTCTCAGTATTTGCCATGTGATGGACCTGCAACCTGTCTAGGGCGTGACTAGCTGAGAGCCCATCACCACCACAGAGATTGATAAAATAGTATCAGCAGCAGAAAAGCATTTTTGAGGGTTTGACAGATTTCTAACATTAAACATCCGATCCTTCCTGGAACAGAGCCCAGAAACGAACGATTTGAATTTAAAAGATATTACAAATGCGAAAAACTTATTTACACTCCTACAGTTATCACATTGTAAAGCCCATAACATTTTAATCTATATGGTCCAAGTGAAGATAAGATAAGAACCTGTTGATAGTAATTCTCTTTGTGAGTAAAGTATTTCGTTTTTTTTAATATCAGTAAGTTTTATCTTCCATCCTACCAAAAAGGGTGAGAGAAATATCCAAATGGTTTGAAATCAATTACTTCATTGCAAGGAAGATTACTCACAAATAATTGTTGGAAAATAATGACTCATCCATCCAATTTGTGTACTTCTTTATCCAACCTATGGGTGCAGGAAGCTGGAGCTGAACTCAGATTATTACGGTCAAAGGCAGAGTACATCCTGGACAGGGTAAACACAGAGGGACAGACAGTCACCCACCATCACATCCACATCAATGAACTCCAAACCCACATTTTTGGACTGTAGGAAGAAACCAGAGCATTCAGCAAAAAGTTTCACAGGAACCGAAAAGCCCCAAGATCACACTGGTCAATAGATTGAAATCAGTTAAATTTAATTCTATTTATATAGCACCAAATGCAGCACAATCATCTCAAGGCAATTTAACAGGGAAAAAAACAATTCCACATGAGCAAGCATAAGCAATGATGGAAAGGGAAAACGAGCGGGGGGGGCGATCATAAAGCAACAAACAGATTGTCATAACAAAGACAGTTGCGCCACCGGGGTAAGTGGATTGTGGGAAATGATTCAAACCCTGGTTTGGGTACAAGATGACACGTGCAAAAAGTCATGAATGCATCTTTTTGCTGTAAAGCAAAAGTACTAACCACCACCAACCATTCTTACGTGCCCTCAAGAACTCAATGCTGGCTGCAAAGTGAAGTTGGGTGCACACTATTTAAAAAAAGATGTTAAAAATTTTACTTACAGTAAAGGTATGCCAGTTAAACAAACTGTCATCTATAATAATAATAATAATAATAATAAACTGTCTAACTACCAAGTTCCAGTAACTGTATCTACAGTGTAATCTGTGACTGGATTATTCTACATGCTGGCTGTCACTGCTGACTAAATCTGAACACCTACTGCTGACTGGAGGTGAGCTTGTTGGAAAAAAGAAGTAACACCTGTCATGTTTGTGTTCCAGCTCTCCGGTGGCTGTGAGCTGACTGTGGTGATCCATGACTTTGTGGCCAGTAATGGCAGCAGCAACGGGGAGCTAACAGTCCGCCGGGGCCAGACTGTGGAAGTCCTGGAGCGACTCCACGACAAGCCGGACTGGTGCCTGGTTCGCACGACAGACCGCTCCCCGGCCCAGGAGGGCATTGTACCCTGCTCCATGCTCTGCATCGCTCACTCCAGGTCCTCCATGGAGATGGAGGGGCTCTTCAACCACAAAGGTAAGAGCAGACTGCTTACTTGCAATTAACACCACTATTTCTTTATTACGAGGCACATCTGAGCATTTGAAAAGCACAATGTTCATGTTTGGAAATGAGTCTATTTAGGAGATGCTTGTCACATTCGTGCACATATAGACACTTAAAAGCAGAGGTAAAGCTGATAAGATGTTTTTCTTGTTTGCAAACCTAACATGGATGACCTGCAAAAACCCTCACTCCTTATTAAACAGCTGCTTCGGAAGGCAGGAATGTGTATTTCTAGGTGTTGCTATGCAACTGTGGAAAGTCCGCTTTGTGCAGAGCTCTCATTTAATTACCTTGAAATAATTTAAACTTTCAAATTTCCTCCACTTTATACACGCACACAACTTAATAATGTCAGAAACCCTCAACAGCGAGCGCTGCCACTGTGACAGTCATGAACTATTTGGGGGTTTTGTAAAGGTGCGCTGCTGGAGGATATGATGTCAGAATATGCTTCTGTTGCTACACCCAAAGGATGTTATTATGTGGAGTAAATAGTATGGCTCCTGTGGTTTTCCCCTCACTATGTGTGTGCTTTTTAACACCACACCAGCTCCGGCAGCAGACGAATAAATATTGCTGAATCATGTCCTGCCACAGAACTAACCAATTACAGTGGAATTCCCCAAGCAAGATATAAAGACCTGAAAATTTTAGGGGCCGCACGGCGGTGCAGTGGTTAGACTCACAACAATAGGATTTGGTTTTGATTTGGGGCTTTATGATGTTTGCATGCACACTCGTTAGTTGCATGTTATTGTTCTGCTGCTGTCCACAGTCCAAAGTCACATGTTAAGTTTAATTAAGCCTGAAGATTTTTGCCCAATGTGACCTCGGTGAGACTGTCACCCCCAAAAGGATGGTACTGAGTGTGTGACTGCCCCACATCTTAAAGCCCATGAGGCTGTATTCAGTAGCAGCTATCATTCAAAAGACGGCTCAGAAGAATGCAATGTGTTCTTGCACAGACCCTATCTGGTCTTTTTATCTTTGAACTGGTTAGTAATGACCGCTCCTCCTGCTTTGCTGCTCTGACCATCACTGATGATAAGTGGCAAGTTTTATATGTTCTTTCTGGGTGATTCACTTTCAGAAATTTGATGGATCACTTCATAATATCATTAATTTACATCTGCTATCTTATCGTGTTTCTTGGTACACAAAGGAAGTCTAGGATAATGTCCTTCTCATGAGAATCCAACAGGCCATGTGGGTTCTGGTTTATTCCTTAATCCGAGCTAGATACTGTGACTGCTTTGTGAAAAAATTATTAAAAATAAGACGTGAATATTCAGCACAGTGAACAAAGAGTGAAAATGGCTAAGAGATGAGCGTTAAAGGAAAAGACTTTCTGCACCCGACTGTTTGACATGTCGTTGGTTGGAGTTATGAGTTGCTGTCGTGCCTTGACATAAGTTTTTGCTTTCCTCTTTTAAATCTGGAAGCGTGGGTGAGAGTTCTCCTGACTGTTTCTATGGCGATATAGCATACAAATATTTTGATGGCAGCCTCTTTGTACTCAGTTTGAGAAAGATCTGTGTTTGTATTTCAAATTACAGGATGCGCCAAGTGCCACACAAGAACTGCCCATTCTGACATTAACTGGATGATTTACTAGGAAAGCACAAACAGTGCACTTTCCCAGCTGTGCTATTTTTCATTTTTGACTCCACTTTTTTGACGTTTCTCATCGCTCTTTTCCTCACAAATGCTTCTGTTCCTGTGTGCGCATCTTCCCCCCCCCCCCCCCCCCTTGCTGCACCTGACTAGTCAGCTTGTATCTGTGAGGCTGTGTGGCCAGTGAGTGATGAAAAGAAGTCTTTCACCGCAGGGGTTGCTCTAGTCGGGGGGTGGGGGGGTGGGGGGGTGGATGCTGAGGAAGACAAGGATGACAAACAATGTTTTTTTCTATTTTGACCAACCATGGACGCTGCTTTGTTTGAATTTGTAGAAGGGTGACGGTTAAGGGGATTAAAGCCTTGTCCAGGAAATCTCCATTTTTTTCCCCACTCTGTGTGACAGCCAGAAATAATTGACTGGTAAGGGTTAATGTCTGTGTCTGGAATAGAGTAGAAATGTTCACATACTGAAGAATAACGCTCTGAGAGTCTGTGCTTGGCAGCTGTTTCCTGCTCTGATTATAGGATGTATTGGTGTGAAATAACAGCCATTTTTATCTATGGTATGTATATATGTTTGTTCATTCTCGTCCTACTGGTGGACAAACCTGCACATTCCTGTCCAATCAGGCAGAGAGCACTCTGATCTTTATACTAATCACATTTTCCAGTGAATTACTTGAATTTAGCTATTTACTAAATATGCAGCTTGGCTCTCGGTAGCTCTCTGAATTATACAAAATACAAAAGCACCGACTTAATGACAGTGTAATTGATAAAAGGAGTCTGTGAGGAGCAGAGAGTAAGTGTGGGCCAATTTGTGTGCATCTGTCAGGCTTCCCTGACAGGAAGGAGAGTGTTTAGAGCTCAGGAAGACACACACACAAGCCAAACACACACTGCCGCTCGTACAGAGAAAGCTTTGTGCACTCGGCCGGCAAAGTTGCTTTTGGCTGCTCAGTGCACATAAGGACATTGTCTAATGAAGATGAGTTAGGTGTTTGATAAACCCAGTAGCATTCGCAAACTACCACTGAGGGTTTCGACAAAGAATGTGAAATGTGTGTGTGTGATTGCATCGACAGCCAAACACTCGATATGACAGATTTTCTCCAGTGAGCATTTTTGTTACTCGTTTCTGTTTGATTTCATAACTACATCGACATCATTTGTGAGCATACTGCACAACATGCATGCATCCTCATGCCTGTAAAATATGCGCCCGCCTACATGAGCTGAGTGGGTGCCTCTACAAAGAGCAATACGGTAGATGTGCTGAATGTTTGTAGACGTCCCCTTGGAAGAGGAGAGGCACTGTGGAGGTTTGCCCAATATCCTCACAGCAGCCCACTCACGAGGGAGGGAGGGAGGGAGGGAGGAAAGAGAGGAGATACAAAGAAAAGAGAGAGAAAACATCCTACTCTCTAATGCTGCATTTGAGTTTTTCTTTCTGCTCTTCACACATGCTCTCTATGGAATTTCAACGACGCAGTGACTGCAGCGAGTCATTTTGCAAGCAATCTGACATTCTACATAAGATTTAAAAGTCTGCCGTCATCCCTGCAACGATGCTCTGAGGGATTATTTTAAGTTTAAAGAATCAGAAGATTTATTTTTTATTTATTTTTTTGTTTTGTTTTGTTTTGTTTTGTTTTGTTTTGTTATCAACATGGCTCGTGGAATTGAATCTTTAGTGTCTTTAAACCCATTTTGCTCCATGGACTCAGCTCAGAGAGAACACTCTGACAACTGCAAGTTCTGGCTGTTGGATCTAGGTAGGTGCTTTGATCATGTGCAACACCTGAGCAAAAACATCGTATGTAGGCCACTTTAAAATCTGCCTTTAAATGCACTATTTTCAATGTGGAGATAAGATTGCATCTCGTAACAATGCAGAAAATATCAAGCTGAATATAATGATCATGTAGCACAGGTTAATGTGAGACAAGTTATGGTTGCACTACTACGGTACCTTTTTATGTTTGCTTGTTTGTGTCTCTTTCATTTCGGTTTGTTTGTAATTGTTTTTAATGCATTGGTTGCATCTATTAACTGCAGTTTATGTGGGAGCATCACGACAGTGAAAGTAATTTAGTGATTGCACCGTTATGTGATGAGATATTAAATCTACTGAAATCACATTGACAAGATTATGTCTTTGTGCCTACCTCTGTGCTGGGTCAGGCGGGCGGTAAACAGATGTGTAAAACCCCATGGTGAGAGAAGATTATTAAGCTCAAATTCAGTAGTGTAGAGCCATGAATAGGGTTGTTCTTTAGGGTTAGGGTTATAATGTGTTTCAGTTTTGTGGTTTACTCTTGCTTTCTCTGTAAAGTCCGATTAAACCTCAAAAATCATCAAAATGTTAGACTTGCTGTGTTTGAATGTGTGGTCACACGCCCACACCCACCCTCTCGATGGCCACTGGTGACAAGCCCCCCTCTTATTTCTCCGGAATGGCTCGACAAAACACCTTCAGCTTTTCCCACATTTGCGCTTGCGTCCTTAAACTCCCGTCTCCAAACACACCGTCAGACTTACTGGTATGTCTGTGCATTTGTGAGCTCAGATTAGACCACATGAAAGATTCTCCCCTGGTGACACCTCTGGAATCCCAGGCATGCATCTATGGAGCTGCAAAGATTTTCAGGACTACTGCGGTCGTACAAAGGAACCCCCCCCCCCCCCCCCCCCCCCCCCAAAAGAACACAACTGCCACTGCCTCCTATTCGGAAACACACCAAGTTGTAAATCTAGCATGTTCTTTACGGCAGTGTGAACAAGCAGTGACTGAATTATGACGTAGTGTTGGAAGGTTGCAGATGAATTAGCAAACATCTGTTGGGTTTTGGGGTTTTTCTTTTCCTCTTCACACGGTCCCAGTCCACACAGTTAAAATGACCGATTTGGTGGTCTCACAAAAAAATTGGTCTGCACGTTGATTGTGACTATTTGTATATGGTCGAGCGGAAAAATGAGGGTTTTTAATCGTCTGCACCTTCATGTGTACAATGAGTGTCACATTCATTGTATTACACAACACCACTACAAGAAAATGTACAAGTCATCATCAACAGAATTGTGTTTTATTCATCCCACTGATGATTAAATCAAAATCACACTTTTATTGTGCAATTCTTATCGAGATGTCACATTACTAATGGAATTACAAAATGTTTTGCCTGACTGGATGACAGAGACAGGATGGATGGATGGATGGATAGATGGATGGATAGATAACAGAAAAGCATGACACATATCAGAGGATAATGACATTAGTCCACTTAGGACTTTGTGACAATATGTGTTTAGATTTCTTTATTTATCAGAGGGACTGTGAAACTTACTGAAAATGTACATTTAATTATGTAATATTAGATCCATAGCTTCATCTCCTGTCTCATGGCAGGCCAATGCCAGCCACATACAACACACACACACACACACACACAAACGATTATGAAACCAGATCCCATGAAAATGCGAGGTTAGCAACAAAGTAAAAGCTTCTGACAAACTAACAAAACATATTCCCTTCTGTGACTTTTTTTGTTGTCCTTCATGTGATTCCCAAGAGTAACAAGTCCTGACCAGCTGTTGAGGTGTTTCCACAATGAGAGGCTCCCTGTCGGCAGAAAGGGCAAAGATCATGACCTCTTGTGTGTGTCTGTGTCTCTAAAGTTATTTTCCTCTCAAGAGGAATGTGTCAAGGCTGCTGACCCCATGTTTCATCCATTCACACCCTTGTTAACGCGACCGCTTCAACCTAATCAGAACATGCAGATGCCACTGAATAGACATGACACTGAAGTCCGAACACTCGAAATTAACGATTAAGTGAGAGAGCTCTTTTACGTGTTTACAAAAGCTGTCTTTTGTTTGTTTAATAATTTTTTTAATGTCTTGTCCAACTCCAAAGAGACAGACACATTTGATGCTACATGTTTAAATGGGTTAATCACAGTAAATCACAAGCCGAGGTCAACATTTTCCAAATTAATTTACTAATGGTGATAATGTATGCCCCGTGATGGACTAGTGACCTGTTCAGGATGTACCCACCTTCGTCTCATGGATGGATGGCTGGAGGACGCAAACATGTATTACACTCGCCCTGATATTTTGGGTTTCTACTGAATTGCATCATTTTGAAATAAAATACACACACACACACACACACACACACACACACACACACACACACACACACACACACACACACACACACACACACACACACACACACATACACAATTACATTACTGATCAACATTTAGCTAAGTCATTGGCCTCGTCAGCACCTGCAGTGCTTCCTTTCATTGAAAGTGATGGATAAAATGTACATGTTAACGGAAACATGTCAAACTCATAAACGAGTGATTTGATGGTCTTCAGAGACCAACAAATACGATGGTCTCTGAGTCATCACAATTACGGCCTTAAATAGGATCCATGAACGCACCCATGACTAAAACATTCCTGAGTAGAAGCGTAACCAACAGTTGCGACTCTGGTTTTCATTTAGTTCTGCAGGGGAGATGTTGGAAACGGGGATAGCACACAGCTTACATGGTATCCTTTCTAAAGAATCTACTTGTATGTAACATCTGGACCAACAAATTGGATTTCCCCCCCATTAAGTTGCCCCCCAGCAAACCTTCTGCAACGCCTGTTATTAAATTGGTCCTTTATGTGCAATATAATTTTTTAGAGCTGACAGAGCTTCTATTGTGCAGGAGAAGAAATGGTTTCTGCCTAACTAAATAAATAAAATCTAAAAACAAAAATGTAAGTAAAGCACATGTTCATGTTATTGTTCATCATCAAGTGTTACAGGATTACAGAAAGTTTTGGACTTTTCCCTCTGACGCTCTACTGATAATCCCTCAGTTTGATCTTTTTGAGGAGTCTGATGACAGAAGAGATTATACTGTAAAGATGCATTTTTATTCTGTTAGTTGCTTGTCCTCAATAACTCCCAGCTGAAAGTGTGATTTGGGTTTGTAATATTTGAGGGTAAGCAATAATCTTTTGTGGGTGAAGCTTTCTGCCACATCTTTTAGTCTTGTCTTACTTGCTCTCCAATATTGTATAATGAACGAGGTTGTAATGTGGCTCCCCACTGCACTGGGAAACTGTGACCATATCTTTTACCGTGGCTTAAAATCTGTGGTCGTAGTTTACAAAGTGGGAGGCGTGGTTATCAACGGCTGAGCAGCCAAAGTTACTGAATATAATCTAACAGCTTCAGCTGTTAACAACCAATAGAAAGAGCAGAAAACGATGTGTCAATCAAAGCAATCCCAGCGCTGCAGCAAAACAATAGTTTAGATTCTGTGTCTACGAGCACATCAGGTCTTTTTTCTGACATACTACTTACTTCCATACATACTACTACGGTGCCACTGCACGATTCAGGTTATGTCTCATCTCTGTACCTCATGAAGATCTCAGTAGCACACGTAGATGGCGCGCAAGATAATGTTGCTGTTCTTGTTTATTGAAGTATGCTGTAGCAGTGGTCGTCTTCTGTTCAGTGGAGAGCGGCATTGTGTGGTCAAGCTTACTGTCGTAGCCAAGTTTATAAAATCCATGTAACACAGTGTGGGAGGTTGTAATCTTATGATAATTCTAAAACCATCTGCAGAAGCCTTTATCCGAGGTGAAAGGTTTTGCCCAGGAGATGATATGTTATGTAAGAGTGTGAAAGCTCGCCGCAGACTCAAACCTCCTCGCGAAGACCACCCAGCCAGATAACTTGCTGAGCCACACGGGCTTTGTTTCCTCAACAGCAGCATGTTTTGTGAACACCGAAGGGATGAATGAAGACGTATTGATGAAAAATGGAAGTGAAGGAGTGACTGAGCAGACAGATGAGGCAGGCAGGTGAATGCCTTGTTGAAGTATTCACACGGAGCCTCAAGCATCCTGTTTTCTTTTTCTTGCCACTTCATTTCTGATCGAAGAAAGGCTTTCCACCTACAGAGTCCCCGAGGAGCCTTTATCACTGTGAGGAGGAGGCCAGCTTGCCTACTGCATAGAACCCGCAAAGCCTTAACAAACACACAAACAAACAAACAAACAAACAAACAAACAAACAAACACTAATCTTCATATTATGACTGCCTTTTCATTATCTTCTGCGTGTTTGTGTTCTTGCTCCTACATAGACAGTGATATATGATATATTTGACAGTTGCTAATGTGATTTGATGCAAAAAGTCATAATTTTCTGGCATTTATCATGAACTTGTGATATTTTTGATGAACAAAACAGATATTGTTTTTACTTAAATGATAACTATGACCCCTTTGGGAGTGTTTTCGTGTATTGACCTCTTGTTTCTTTTTCCTTTCCCCTTGTTTCAGATACGTTGTCCGTGTCGAGCAATGACGCCCTGCAGCCAGGCTCCAGTCACACGCTGGGTCCTCACAGCTCACCGGGTCCCAAACGTCCTGGGAACACTTTGAGGAAGTGGTTAACGAGCCCAGTGCGGCGACTCAGCTCCGGTAAAGCCGACGGCCACGTCAAGAAGCTCGCCCACAAGCACAAGAAGAACCGTGACGGCACAAGGAAGAACATGGACTCAATCCCTGGCTCGCAGAAGGACTCTGACGATAGCGCCGCCACACCGCAGGACGAGACACTGGAGGAGGTAGGAACAGATGCCGAGTCCCTGTGGCTTACCATGACCCTGTGAAATTGTATTTTTATTGTTTTAAACTACCACTTGACAGGAGCCGTTTCTTCTCTCTCTCCAGCGTATGCGTAACGAGGGACTGAGCAGTGGCACCCTGTCCAAGTCGTCCTCCTCAGGCATGCAGAGCTGCGGCGAAGAGGAAGGGGAAGAGGGGGCAGACGCTGTCCCTCTACCTCCCCCTATGGCCATCCAACAGCACAGCCTGCTGCAGCCGGACTCGCAGGACGACAAGGTGGGTTACATGGTGATCCACAGATATGCAGACAAATATAGTGCATAATTATACATGGTCAAGTACAACAATATGCAAAAATGCACAGTAGGCACAATGCATGACCACAGAAAAAAAAAGCTTTTGTGAATTTAAGCCTCACGGCCATAACAGGAATAGATTCAATGTGTTTTTGTACCTTAGTTTGAATAAGATATACATTGTTTTGCTTGATTGGCCAAACACTGGTACACAAGTACAGACATTATGTCTATTATTTCGGACACACCTCCTCCTGCGTTGGATTGGAAACTTGTCCGGGCTGCCTTACAAACTAGAGTTTGCTGGAATATTCCCCAGCGTCACTTGGCCGTATCAACATAAAGTGGGTATAGCAGATGGATGGTAAACTACTTATTAAATCAGTTTATCTCAACATAATTACGAGATTCTTAGACTTGTCATATTAATAATTTCAGCAGCACTATTTATTTTCCATGGAAATATGTATAATTATTTATTTCCATCCACTCAAAGCTTACAAGAAAGCAAGCAAATGTTTTTTGCACTAACATTTTTTTCTTTCTTTCTCTTTATTCTCATTATACTAAATGGTTGCATGTTCTTTCCTTCAGCATTATGTTGATTTCTGTTCTGCATCTCTTTTGTCCCAGTTTCCCTATCTTTCCATGTAAAACCACTTCATCTCACATCTGGATCCCTTTTTTTTTTTTTTTTGTACTTTTTCATTTTGTTTTCTTTTCACTAACTAAACATCATCATTCCTTTGGAATGATATTATTTTACCTTTGCAAAAAGTGAATACTCCATTCACATGTGTCTGCAGCACCGAGGTCTAAGTGGTTTGAACAGACGATCCTTTTGAATCTTACCCTTTTCCCTTTGACATGGCTGTGTTGCAAAAACCAAATGTCTGCCCCGTGGAGTCTTAAGCAAACCTGTTTGCTACGCATTAGTGGTTTGACCAATCAGGATGCATGTGCCTGAGGAGCACTGCAATCCAAAGAGTTTTCTTCCTGATCTGAACCTACCTCATAACCCCCACCCCCACGTCTCCCCAACACCAGCCTGTGATTGGCTCCAAACTTGACCCCCAATTAACCCCTCTATTAGGGACATCACCAAGTCCTTTTTGAGACATGTGGAATATCGAGATCCAAACACTACAATGGTGAGCCTGATTGCATATACAGCAGCAATCACTGAGAACGTATGACTCCTCAATGCATGTGGCATGCCAAGTTTCACGTCTGTCGCATTTCGTACGTCAACCATTTTTATTGTCTATCTCTTCCATTTTTCTCTTGTCTTTCTTCAGTCTGCATCTCGCCTGTCCGCTCGTCCCAGTAGCTCGGAGACACCCAGTGCTGCTGAACTGGTCAGTGCCATTGAGGAGCTGGTGAAGAGCAAGATGGTGAGCTAGAAAGAAAATCATCGACAACACCGACAGAGTATTTGCAAATGCGATGTGGCACTCTTGCACTCTTGTACACACACACACACACACACACACACACACACACACACACACACACACACACACACACACACACACACACACACACACACACACACACACACACACACACACACACACACACACACACACACACACACACACACACATTTTTGTTCTAGTGTCGGTGACAGAGAAAGGCATCATGGCCTACTAGTCATCTGTCAACACTGTGACTAACTATGCCAGCTGTCCTCTGTTCCAACAAATGGGCGTTGCAAAAAATCTGCAGCATGTTGATCCTCACCGACCCGCTCACAACATTTCAACGAACAAATGAAACATATGGCGTTTCTTTCTTTCCACCTCCTTATTTTTCTCTTCTCATCTTTCCTGCTTCTCTCTTGATCTCTTGATCCTCATCTCCTTGCCTCCTCCTCCTGCACTCCTTCTTCTTCTTTAGTCACTGGAGGACCGTCCAAGTTCTCTATCGGTGGAGCAAGGCGACAGCAGCTCACCCTCCTTCAACCCCTCCGATAACTCACTCCTGTCCTCCTCCTCGCCCATCGACGAGGTGGACGAACGCAAATCTGGCTTCCTCAAGAGGAGACAGTGAGTTATAAGCCTGTGGCTTGTTAAGTGTTTCGACAAACAAAAACTGCTTCGCCTCAGTCAGTTGCTCCTGTTTGTCCTTATTTGTGTGCTTATGAGAAACATTTCTATGTCCCACAGCATGACAGAGTGACAATTTCTGCTTTCTGTCTCTCAGCTATGTGCTTCTGGAGCTGGTGGAGACAGAGAGAGACTATGTTAGAGACTTGGGATCAGTAGTTGAGGTGAAAACAGATTTCAGATATTAAGCTGTCTCCAATGGCTTTTTCCAGATGTGTTTTTGTTGTGACAGTCGACTGTTTGTTTTACTTTTTTCATCTCCATTCTCGTAGGGCTACATGAGTAGAATGAAAGAGGAAGGAGTTCCAGATGACATGAGAGGAAAAGACAAGATTGTCTTTGGAAACATCCATCAGATCTACGACTGGCACAAAGAGTATGCTGATGTTCATCTTTAGTAATTGATACCAAAGCAGTTGTTAATCATTTGTTAAACCTATGCCTCAAAATAAAACCAGCCCCTTTAGACTCCATAAATCATATTTTTTCTGTCTTTATCTGTCCTCAGTTTGTTCCTGGGAGAACTTGAACGGTGTTTGGAGGATCCTGACAGACTGGCTCCTTTATTTGTCAAACAGGTGAAGAATTCTGTGACATCGTGGCTCTGAGTAAAGTGAAGGCTGTCAACTACATTCTGGGGAATTTCACAGAAGATACGAAAAGCCTGTATCACAACATAAGGACCATGTGCGAGGCTGACCTCGCATAGTGTAAAATCCACATATAATATACATATGACTTCAATTTGTTGCTGCTCCAACTATTCGTACTGTTCAACAGAAGGTCAGAAGGCAACTGTTTGAGACACAGAACGGAAAAAGTAAATGATACTAACGCAACAGTAAAACTGCAAGTTATTGCTCGTGAAGTAACATTCGCATAAAAATCATCCTGAGAGACAGTTTGTGAAAACAGGCTGCAGAACAAACTAAACAAGAAATCATGCGGTCAAATAAGTGACAGACTTTTGCCAAAATTATACTCTGGAGAGAAACATCGTGAGAGAACAGATTTCAGATGGCACTCATTTCTCTTAAAGGTTGTTTCCGTTGATCTTTATTTTTGGCTTTTTGTATTTGACGTTTGTTTGTTTTTTTTGTTTGTTTTTTCTGTCCTCATTCTAGGAGCGGAGGCTGCACATGTATATCGTGTACTGCCAGAATAAGCCTAAATCTGAGCACATTGTGTCAGAGTATATAGACACCTACTTTGAGGTAAGATTTTTATTTCTACTCTTTCTACCCAAAGTTTCTTCATTCTTCATGTTATTAGTTTTCTTGAGAGATAATATTGAGTATATCTTCCATCAGGACCTTAAGCAGCGATTGGGACACAGACTGCAAATCACCGACCTGCTGATCAAACCTGTCCAGCGCATCATGAAGTACCAGCTACTACTGAAGGTAAAATTTTAATGCTTTATTACTTTATTGCTGGACTGAACTAACCTGAAAATGCTCTTTGTATTGAATATGCAGTGTTGATCGGCACAAAGTTTGAAACGTTTGAAACTGTTTCACAGGATCTTCACAAGATTTCTAAGAAGGCTGGAGTGGATACAACAGAGCTCGAGGTACAGTAACAGTACAGTAACTAAAAAGAGTTTAGTTGAAATTCTTGATCATATTTTGTTATACCTGTCTCTCATCATGACAGCACTTGAGTCTTAAAGTGTTGTACTCTCATGTTCTTTTGTAGAAAGCTGTAGAAGTGATGTGTGTGGTCCCCAAGCGCTGCAACGACATGATGAATGTTGGTCGCCTTCAAGGCTTCGAAGTAAGTCCGCTTTATATACATTGAAAGTGACTTTGTGTGACCGTATTATTAGTAGTGGAAGTAATATCTAGTTTCTGCCGCTAGGTGTCACTGTCCACTTAGGTTTTGTTTTTCTTTCAGTTGAGTAGGTAGTCAATATTATGCTTTCCTCTCTTCTGCTGCAGGAGTTTATCATAAAGGTTGTTTCTGAAAACTCACCTCCTCTGGCCTCATGCTTTCACTGATATGCTCTTTCACTGCGCTCTCTCCTTCTGCAGGGTAAGATTGTGGCTCAGGGCAGATTACTCCTCCAGGACACCTTCATGGTTTCGGACCAGGATGGAGGACTCCTGTCCAGGATGAAAGAGAGGAGAGTCTTTCTGTTTGAGCAGATAGTTATCTTTAGTGAGCCCCTGGACAAGAAGAAGGGCTTCTCTACCCCTGGCTACCTCTTTAAAAACAGCATCAAAGTGAGTGCAATTCAATGAAATTACCTCTGAACAAATACAATATAAACATGCCCAACTAAGAGAGTCCATGCTTACGTACTTCACGATGCATTCCTTAGATTTTTCCTATTTTTTAAATTTCTTTCCATTTCACTCCAGGTAAGCTGGCTTGGTCTTGAAGAAAATGCAGATGACCCCTGCAAGTTCACGCTGACCTCTAGATCATCCAGTGGAAACCTGGAGCGATACACTCTCCATTCAACAAGCCCCGGAGTTAGTCAGGTCTGGGTCCACCAGGTCAGCCAGATCCTGGAGAACCAACGCAACTTCCTCAATGGTGAGAAACAGCAGTGCTTATTGTTGTGCTTACAGTGGTACACGCATCATTGAATTTTCTGGCCTGCTCTGAAACCTTTCAATCTCAAGACAGAAAATACAAAATTGATCATCTTTGGGAACTTATCTGCCGGGTATTTTCCCACTGATAATGTGGAAACTCAGAGTTTCATGCATTTTTTAAAGAAAAAGTTAACTTTATTTGTGTTAAAGAATCAGTGAAAACATGTCTTTTGCCATTTGATTTCCATATATTTCCATATTTCAGACAGAAGCATTTCAAAGTAGAGGAGAGCTGTTCCAGATTTGATTGACAGTTTTTTGAAGTCAATCATTGTGGATGTATTTCAAGTTCAAGCTGTTAACCGGAGCCGGCTGTCGACTGGTGTAATGGAGACACAGCCACATTTGTTTTTTGACATGAGACCTTTTTTTTTATTTTTTAAATGTCTTCTCTCACAGCTTTGACCTCACCTATCGAGTACCAGAGGAACCACGTGGGTGGTGGCGGACCGAGCGGCCCACCCAGCAGTAGCAGTGGTAGTACTGCCGGCCTCCCTGGAGGCAGCAGCTCCAACAGTACCTCCAACTTGGGAGGAGGAGGAGGTGGCGGTGGCTCCGGAGGATCGGGGGGTAGCTCCTCCTCTCTGTGTGGCCCTCGCTCTCGACCTTCCCGAATCCCTCAGCCATCCTCACGCCTCCCCCAACCTGTCCACCACCACCACCCGCCGGGCCCCGAGGGGCCCGACAGATCAGCAGGTATGTGGTTACCCTGCCACCCCCAGTCCCCTCAGTCCTTCCCATGTAACTCCTACTTAGACAGCACAGCTAACGGAGACCTTTTAGCAACGGAAGTCCCGAAGATGAGGATGCTGGATAACCCTCATGGAAGTAACAGTAATAACAGTAACAGGCCTTCAGGCAGCATGGACAGCAGCAGACAGGCTGCAGGTTCAAATGAAGAGATGCCCAAGCCACAGATGCCCGTCGCTCCTCTGAATTTTTCCTTTAAGAGCTCTCGAGTTGGGACAGTCACCCCACTGATTTCCCCTCAGTCCCCTGGAGCAGGGGGAAAGGAAATGTTTGCTCCATCCAGCCCGGCTCCCAAGGGCAACCCCTTCTGGGCGGTGGTGCCCCCTATGCCTCCCTCCCCCGCCAGCAGGCCTGGCTCTTTCTCCTACCCCAGTGACAATGGCGGCGGAGGGGACTCTTTGGGCAGAGGGAGTCACGGAGCGTCCTCGCATCATCGCCACTCAAGCCACAGTAAGGACATTGACCGCATGAGCACCTGCTCCTCCACCAGCGAGCAGTCCGTACAGTCCACCCAGAGCAATGGGGTAAGATGTCAAGTCGACGCCTCTGGCTTCAGTGAGGATCTTCTCGCTAGTCACTAACCCCGCCCTCCCTGACTGGCTGTCAGTCAGTCACCCTGCCGCTGGCTATAAGAATGGCTTGAACATGCAACGACTACTACTACTGCTGAAACTGACCGGAGATTAACGGCCATCTTGAGTGCACTAACTTCACCGAAAGTGTGTGTGAGAGAGAATTTTCTGACTCTCCCAGAGTGCACTAACAGCGTGGCTTGACTCAGAGCGGCCATTGTTCCTGCTTCTTAAAAGGCTCTTTCTTATTCTCTCTCTCTGAACTTCACTGTGTTTGCTTTTCAACTGTAGCTAATAAACTCTTAACAGTTTCCAAATGGTTTGAAGAAGAAAAGCACCATTCTCTTTTTCCATTAAATTTTCTTTGCAATGATCTCTGATCTATGTTCAAAGCTTAGCGTGGCTCATTCACTTTCACTTTTGTCCAACTTTTCACATTTTTCTTTTAGATTGACTCTGACATTGGAATTAAGTGTTGCATTCCTTCTGTATTTCGTCCTGAAATTTGCTTTGTATTTAACTCCATTCTGTGGACGCATCAAGTTTTGTGCTTTTCCCACTTGAGGACTGCAACATTAGCTTCCCAACTTCGCTGAACTTCTCACACTATTGACACGTTCTTTTTTCATCTCTGCAAGAAAATTGCTGCATGCCTGAAGAGTATTCACAACCTCATCTGTTCATGTGTTCGTATCAATCAGATCTCATGTTCGATTGGCGTGAAGTAACACTTCTGTACTTCCCTTTCAGAAACATACGACAAGTGTGTTTACTTGTGGTTGCTGTGTTGGTTTATGCTGGTATGCAGTGTTGTGTCGCTGTGTGTGTGTCGTTTCTTTTTTTTTAAAAAGACTTTCTCGATCTTTCTTTCCGGCAGAGTGAAAGCAGTAGCAGCAGCAGCAGCGTGTCCACCATGTTGGTGACCCAGGACTATGTGGCAGTGAAGGAGGACGAGATCAGTGTGGTGCAGGGCGAGGTGGTCCAGATGCTAGCGAGCAACCAGCAGAACATGTTCCTGGTTTACCGAGCGGCCAACGAACATTCCCCCGCGGCTGAAGGCTGGATTCCTGGCTACGTATTAGGACACACCTCCTCCTCCATCACACCAGAGCTCCCCGAAGGAACCATCAAGTACGCAATAAGTAACATTCCTCCTTTTTCTCACACAAACACAAATCGCTTGCAAATCGCTGAATTCATCACCAATATACGGCATGTTATTATATTTCAGCTAAAATAGAAATTAACTTTGCTGCTTCTTCTTTTCTTTTTCTTTTTTCCCCTTTCTTTTTTTTTTAGAAAATCATTATCATGGCACACAGCGCTTCGAATCCGACGAAAGTCTGAGAAAAGAGACAAAGACGGCAGGAAATTGGAGAACGGCTACCGCAAGTCTCAGGACAGCCTGGCCAACAAAGTCTCTGTCAAGGTACAGCGAGTGAAGGTTCTATTTAAGAGGAGAGGAGGAGAAGTTAAAGGTTTTTTATGAGTTTGGCAACGTCATGAAATGGTTGATGGAAGAACGTTACTCTGTGATGCCCAGCTCCAACAGGAGTGACCTGGGCTTCTTTTTTTCTTAGACAGTCTTTGAATGACATTTGTTATTAAAAAGAAAAACTAAATGGCTCAACTCGGGATGCCATTCAAAATCCTTAAAGGATCTGAGAAGACATTCGGTCTGAACAACAGTAAAGTCCTGAGTTACTTACACAAAGCAGTAATCTAATCTTTTATCTCGGTAATTCAAAAATACAGTTCGACTGGACAGATAATTTTTACTTTTTGTGTGTGTGAATGCTTTACGCTTCTGTCCTCTTCTCTTTATCATTTTCTCTTATGATTCATGCAAAAAAAATATAACTATGCCCCGCTTTTTCTTTTTTTTTTTCCAGCTTCTGAATCCCAACTTCATCTATGATGGTAAGTACACGTTGTTGTTTTAAATCAATTCTTGATCAAGTGTGTGAATCTTTTTGGAAATTGGGTGAAAAAAGAACTATAGAAAATCTAACTTTATACTTGACATCACCATTCTGCGCTTTCCATTTTGCCTTCCTGATTTCAGATTTTAGTGAAGAAGTTGTAATTCTCTGCCGACTGTTCTTCTCCAGCTCCTCCGGAGTTTCTTGTTCCTGTAGGCGATGTGGCGTGCGAGAGCGGCGACAATGTTACCCTGAGGTGTAAAGTGTGCGGTGGACCTCGGACCAGCGTCACCTGGCGAGGACCTGAGAACAACACTCTGAGCAGCAACGGATGCTACAGCGTGACATACAGGTACGACAACAAGCTGATATGCGTTTATCAAAAAATTGTTGTGCCGTGAACTCTAATTGTATGACACTGTTGCTGTTTCTTCAGCGAGACCGGAGAAGCTTCTCTGCGTATTTCAGGAGTGTCTGTCGACGACAGTGGCGCGTACACCTGTGTTGCCACAAATATCGCCGGCACAGTCACTTGCTCTGCGAGCCTCACAGTCTCAGGTGAGCGTCTACTCTGAAAAGTACAACACATTAACTTTTCATTTGTTGGTGTGCTGCATACTCGTAATATCACAGATTTTTATTACAAAGAAAACCATAGTGACATAAAAAAAAAAAAATCCTCAAAGAAGTAAAAAGATACAAAAAATAAGTATAGTGAATAAGTTGAGTGAATAACATTAAAGATATTAACATAAAATTATGAGATCATAAATTACAAAGTAGTACATAAAAGCTAGAAAATATTATCAACCTGTCTCAGATTATATTGGAGATAGTAGATGGTGGATGTGTGGAAAGTAGTAGTGTCGTCCAATGTTTTTTGTTTTACTTGTAACAACAACTCAAAGTGGAGAGGCAGGGGATATTACTCATAATCACGAATGGTGTCGTTTTTGTTTTTAGAAGAAACAAAAATACGATCGGCTGTTCGCAATCTGCTACCATAAATATGTGTCTGAACATGTGACTTCACGTGTGTGCTGCAATAATACAGCTATAGTCACACAGACAAGCCATGACAAATAACTAATTTCATGAAAAATATCCACATTTATTGGAAAATTATTACATAGAGTGTGAATATCACTTGAAAATCAGATACATTTTTCACCTATCTATACTTTTCAATTCGAACACCTCCACCACATACCACAGTGGTCTGACACGTTCTGTTCACTCAGCAACTTTGAGCCAATTTGCATAATTTCTTCATATATATTTGTTATAGTTGGTGTCCTTGACAGATTTTGAATCCCTGTGTATTCTCAGGACCCCCTGATGATGGCAGTGAAGTCTTCTGGAAAAACAACTTTGAGTCGCACTACACAGAGATCACTGAACTAGGAAGGTAAACATGTAACCGATGAAATCATTTTAAAACCAAATCTCAAACATGTGACAAACAGGCATTCAGCTGTATCAGTGGTCGTGTGGTTGCATAGTGGAAGGTATGAAGAAAGAAGGAATACTTCATTATCGCTTATTAAAAAAGAGCTAATAATGTTGATGAGTTAATGCGGATTGGTTTAAAAATGCATGAAGGATTTATGTCAGGTAAATGTGGATTAAGTAACTACATAGAATATCTACTATTATATTAAGTGGGAAACCAATGTAACTCATTATTGATGAAATGCCCGAAACCTAAAGGTGCAACGCTTCTCTGTGAGTTTAAAAAGTGATTCCCTTGTTCCCGCTCCGCAGGGGCCGGTTCTCAGTGACGAAGCGGTGCGACCAGAGAGGGAGTAAACGCACGGTTGCTGCAAAACACGTCAACAAGAAGCTGTTGCGTCGGGAACAGGTGCTTCAGGAGATCAGACTCCTCCAGATGTTGGAGCACTCCAACCTGGTCAAGCTGCTGGACACATATGAGACGGCCAACAGTTACGTCCTCGTGCTGGAGATGTATGTAGACATTGTCCTCCATGGAGTTCTTCAATTTTTCAGTCGCTAATGTCATGCTCAATCCCTTGTGTTTGTGTTATCAGGGCAGACCAGGGGCGTTTCCTGGATTATATAGTGAGCTGGGGCAACCTGACGGAGGAGAAGGTGGCTTTATACCTCAGAGATATTCTTGAAGCGATCCACTACCTGCACAGCTGGAGGATAGCACACCTGGATATCAAAGTAAGCGGGGCATCCTTCCATGTTTGTTGCCATATCACTATATGGTCTTTTTAAGTTATTTGAATTGGAGCTCAGTTTTAAGCACATGCTGCAATGTTGTTTTCTTTTCCGTGCTCCTCCAGCCTGAGAACATCGTGGTGGAACATGCATCCTCACAGCCGGTAATCAAGCTGACGGACTTTGGTGACGCTGTCCAGCTGAGTCCTTCCTCCTCGTATATCCATCCTCTCGTTGGAAGTCCAGAGTTCTGCGCTCCTGAACTCGTTCTGGGTCAGCCAGCTTCACTCATGTCTGACCTCTGGAGCCTAGGTGGGTGAAAACCCTGCTTGTTCTTACTTTAATGTCGTACATCCCCTATGTGTATTTGGCATTCTTACATTATGGATGTCCTTTCAATTTATTATCACACTGAAACTGCTGTGTGTGACATTTGGAGTTTTTGAGAGGCTGAAAGTATGGGAAATCACATAAAATGACTAACAGCTATTTTCTTCGCTGAAGGTAAGCTCTTTATAATTAGATAAAGGAAAGAGAGAAAAACTGAAATCATGAGAAGAGATGGGTGGACTAATAATTATGTCATTAAAATACACTTTTCTAGTGCTAAATGTTTAATAAGTATGACAGAACATTTTGCAAAATACTGGGAGGAGTTTATGATAACAACTTTAGTATGCAACACGAATTGTGACTTGCAATGTCTGAAAAAGTTGCTGTTTATGACTGCGTCTGGCTCTGGTTTGTAGATTTCATTTTAAATTATTTTCTGTGGTGTACCCTTTCTCAGGAGTTAGAATCTTTTCTTTCTCTAGAATCCTTTTTCTATAAGTTATCACCTTTTTTATGTGCCTGTGGGGGCTCCGCTGTGCTGCCAATCACTCTGTGACAAACACTAGCAAACAAACAAGGACACGATATTCTTCCAGCAGATCGTTCTTGTGTAAACAAGGTCTATTGCGTTTGGATACTTTGCTTTGTGTCTCACATGGTGTAGATGTATACAGGTTGAATATAAATTCATAAATATCTGTGGAATAAAATGACCAGTCGTGTCTCACCTTGCCGACACCTAACCGACTGAGCGTCCTTTTCTTGTTCTTGATGATTGACAGGAGTGGTGACCTACGTAATACTGAGCGGTGCCTCTCCCTTTCTGGACGAGAGCTTGGAGGAGACGTGTCTGAACATTTGTCGCCTGGACTTCAGCTTCCCGGACGACTACTTCCAGGGTGTGAGCTCAGCTGCCAGGGACTTTGTCCGCCTGCTCCTCCAGGGCGAGCCGGCGCAGCGTCCCCCCGCGGTGTCCTGCCTGCAGGAGGCCTGGCTCCAGCCTCGGGGGCCATTCGAGGAACACGCCTCCTTGAATCACGCGCAGCCACAAAGTCCCTGCAGCAGCCATCTGGACACCTCCAGGCTCATTTCCTTCATTGAGAGACGCAAACACCAGAACGACGTTCGTCCTGTGGGCACCGTGAAAGCCTTCCTCCACAGCCGCCTCTATAACCACATCTGAGGAAAAAATGACCCGAAGAACGATTTGCCAGTGCTGCTCTTGATTCACTTGATCCTTGTTCACCAGCCACATGTCCACAATGATCCCCTCCTCCTTCACGAAGCCACAAAAGTCCTGCTGCTGCTGCTGACTGACTACCCAATGCCTTTGAGACCCCCCCCCCCCCCCCCCCAACTCCAACCCCATCCCCATCCTCCTTACCCTGGCATAGTATTAACATTATGCCTGCACAACACATGGACAGCTGGAATCTGTTTCAGATTTCAAACCTTGACTCAGCAGGGAGAAAACCAAGCTTTCTCAACAAGCCAGCGCGAGCAAGTCTTGCGTTTCGGACAGTGTTAAACAAAGAAAATAGAAAAAAAAAAAACAACAACTGTAAAATAGGAATATTTCAGGCTGCTTTTGGTTGAACACAAGAAAATGATTTTTGTCCTTTTTTTTGTAACAAGAGATTACTTTTTGTAAATGAAACCGTGTACAGTGAGGAAACAGAGAATTGTCTTTATTCATACCTTTTGGGGAACAAAGGGTAGCTAATAGAAGTAGAAGGCTTCGCAGAGAGACGACGACGACATGTGCGGGGGAAAGCGGCACCCATCAGCAGAGTGCTCTTTCTGTGGAACAAAACCTCCAAAACCATCGTTTCTGCATAACCATGAAAGCTACACTCAGTGCAATAGTTTGTGTATCTTTATCCACCCACGTCATTTTGGAAAGGTTACATTGTTTCAGTTTGAATCCAAACAAACTTGAACAAGCCTTCGGGCAGAAAGCGTATTTGGCAGAACTTCTCAGATCTCTACCTGCATCCGCCTTATTTGTAAATAATGTTCCTTTTTTTTTTTTTTTTCCCCCCCTGCTTTTCATTCTCTTTTTTTGAAGACTTTTATCTCGAACGAACTAAAGGCGTTTCATTTTTGCTGAGTATTAGTGAGTCCACGCGGTAAACGTGAGCCAACCCCCCTCCCTCCCTCCCTCGCCCCCCCCCCTTGCAAGCCCTGAGGGGCTTCACTATGAACAAAACGCTACTAGAAATGCACTTGTAATTTGCATCAGTTCTCATGTGCAATGTTGCAGCTTTAACATTTATGCAACTATTTATGAAGACTTGTGTTGTAGCCGTATTCTTAAAAAGGCATGTACGTACCTGGTACTGCAATAGATGTCTGTATTGTGTTCAATCTTATGTATTAAGTTCAGTATTAAAATCAGCGTAAAACCCCGAAACAGACGAGGGTTTTCCAAAATAATGTATAAAAGTGTGTATCTATAAAATATAGGCACTTATGTTTTCATTTTGTCCTTGTTGAATATATTTTTTTTCTTGTACCAATACCAAAGTTGGCTCTGCTTTCTTTTCCTGCTATGTGTGTATTTTTTTAATGATTTGTTACGTTAAGTTATAACATGCCACACTGATCCCAGACATAGGAAGTGTTTACAAAGGTTCCAGTGTGGCTTTATTTATTCTTGTAATGAGAAACTGTTTGGTGATTTATTGCTAAAAAAAAAAAAGAAAAAAAAAAAAAGAAAGATATTTCACTTGTCTTTTTTTTTTTTTTTTTTCCGAGCTGTGCACAAAGTGGTTTTGCTGTGTGTTTGTTTGGCTTTTGTAGGTAGATTCTGACGTATGTTGCTAGATCTTTTTTTTTTTTTTTTTTTTTTTTTTTCTTGCATACAAGTTCGACATCGTAAAAAAACAGAATTGGTTGGCATCTTCAACAAGCAATAGATCTGGAAGAAACTGCTCTTTGAGAATGCGTTGCACCTTTGTGGAGACGTTTCAGATACATCTCCCCGATGAATCTACATCAGCATTAAGAGCTGCGGAAGAGCTCTCTGCCTGTTTTCATTTCTGTGAGTCTTTAGGTGAAGACGTTGTTGAAAACTTTCCTTTAAAGTGCCAGTTAAGTGAGTCAACCTAGCGAGGTGGGTGAAGCTAAAGTTGTGCATTGTTTCTCCTTCCACGCGAAGGGTGTTCTTGTTTCCGTCAAATGATCTGATTTATTGTCAATGAAGTTGTCAATAACTTGTCTGTACATTGTGTGTGTGTGTGTGTGTGTGTGTGTGTGTGTGTCATTTTGTGTCCTTTTTATTTATTAGTGTTGATGTGGGTTTCCCAAAACCATGCTGTTAAATCTCCTCATCAGATTCTCCTATAGCCTGCTCACAGAGGAACATGATGGAAGTGAAGAAATGCCTTTGGGAAATCCAGCTTACTCCTGATGTAAAGATGTACAGAGAGGGTTGGGCGCTTCGTCCACACCCAGGATGTAAACCTCATAACCCTCATATTTTAAATACACCTAGGATGAGACTGCAGCAATGTCATCTTGAATGTCTTATTATGACTTATTTTTATTTTTGCATGTATATTTCTTTGTACAGAAGATTGTGTTTACATGTTACTATGTGTTGTAAATAATTAATTTCGTCCTCTGTTATTTTGCCATTAAACGTACAAGGAACAATTTGTGTTGTTGAAACTTTGTATGCAAATACAGTAACACCGTACACACCCACGCATGGAAAGGAAGTTTGTCTTTAAGCCCTTATTTACCATAATAGGTGTGCAAGGACTTGAGGGGGGAAAAACCATCAGCAAGTGAATCAAAATGAAAAAGAAAGGGCAAATCAAGGTGTCACATTTCGGATACGTTGTCAGCAGAGATTCCCCTCTCCCACTCCCCTCAGCAAAAGTCACTGTTGTTTTGTAAATGTCCCTGTGCCAAAGGGCCTGCAGGTTAGCTGCTATTTAATTAATTGTTTACATTTGTTATTGTACAGGAGAGAGTTTATGTTTTCTGTCATTAAAATATATAAAATCACCATTAAGATAGTTTCATCATGCTGCTCAAAATGTGCTTAATATGTTGTAAACAGGGAAAACAATTTTAATGTGAAAGTCAGAAACACATGATATTTTCCAAATTAATAATGAATGATTTGGGGGATGAGCTTTACATCACATATAAGTTTCCGACTTTGACAGTGATGGGTTGTATATTATTCCCAAAATTATGCCTGCCATCTTTCTGGAACATTTACAACAGATCCAAAATTCCCAGTTTTGTCTCTCATTCAAAAGGTTTGATTTCATGCTTATGTCTCACAGATTCTGATCACTATATTGATAATAATATCATTGATAATGGTAAAATACACAGGACAGTTCATTCATGTAGGGGAAGTAAGAATCCCAGGTGCGGTTTATAACCTGCACTTCCCCCCTGTGTCCAAAGGGTGTCAGTATTAAGCTGAACGTTGTTTGTGATCCTCCAAAAAAATACGGAGAAGAACAAGCAGACAGCTGTTCTGAGCTTTTGGGACTGACTCATCTCCTGCAGGAACAATAACTTCACGTCAGACTTTAATAGAGTTTATTAACAAGCGACTGACAACTGTTGCTGGAAAAACATACATCATATTTGAACAAACTGTCGCCCAGTACGAGGACGAGATCGCTCTTCAACGCAAATTTCTGGATATCGCCTGGAAGCCTCAAATCAAGTTGCACAGAATTGGTATGTCAAACCCTGAATGAACTCATCTCCATTGTTGTGTCTGCGTTTGGTTTATCTACCGCGGACAGAATCAGGATTTGTGTCCGTTCATGTTTTTAGTATTTTAATCACCAAGCTGGGAAATTCAAATACACCCACTCTTCTTCTCTCTCAATTCAACCGACAGCGCCCCCTCTGGTGTGGAAGTTTAATCACAACAACAGCACAACATGGCACATTATTTCCCCTAAAGGATTATTCCTTTTCAACTCAACTGTAAATGCTTTCCACAAATTCAACAGTGCGCACTCGCTGTCAAAAATGTAGTTTAGACTCTAAATGTCTTTCACAGCATGTATGTAACGATAGTAAACAGTCTCACTGTTCATTAATGCAACAAACATTAACATACATTTTCACTACTTCGGAGTATTTTAAGCTCGAGATTTCATTTAAGTTTTGAAATGTTTCCACATCTGTCCACTATTCGGGTGTGAAACAGAAATAACGTGCTGCAGTCCGACCCTCTCCGAGTCTGGTCCTCAGCGAGCCTGGCTGCTTCTTGGCAAAAAGCAGGATCACCTCTGGGGTTTTAAAAGCTCGGCTGATCACAGCCTGGATTGCCTGTTAAAATATATAAACACTTCACAAAGTCACTATTTGATTTGGACAGTCATTTGTACAAGCTGCATCCTACTAGGTTCGTCCACGAATGCCATGTCCCCAGACATGATCTTCAGGGAGTAAATTGACTTCACCAAGCTGCTCTAAGGTTTCCTACTTCATCGCCTCTTGCACTTTTCACACTCACACGGGCATTTTGAGCATTGGACCAAAACATGTAAACAAAAACACGTGAGCGATTTATATGTATTTCTTGTAACATCATTTCCACACTGCTGTTGTGTGCTGAGCTAAAGGCAACACACTGCACGTTTAATTATTGTCACAGTATCATGAACCAGCGAACTGTTCCCCAACGGATAAGGGACCATCTGTGCACCAAGACTTTCAGCAAAAGATCTCATTTCACTTTTGCTCACCAATCCCTTTTCAATCAGCCGGCCAAATGTTAGGTAATTTGTAATTACTCCCCAGGGTGGGTTTGTTCTCGAAAATATGGAAATTTGGGCCAAACTCGGCCAAACTCCGGCATTATTCTTCAAAATAGCCGACTTCCCGTTGCGTTTCGGGATCCGTAACCCAGACTTTTCTGTGCTTCCTAGGGTGTTACATATGCGCACCGAATTACCTAGCTCGAGGTGAAATGTGAAGCGGTTTGCTTTCATATGTTTTGGACCTCAAAATGAATAAATAAAGAAGAAAAAATACAAGACAGGATGTGTACAATTACAGTATGGGCTGCGATTAAGATCGGCTCGTGATAAACCTGTAAAGAATCAGAAAGGATGTGTTGCTGATTTTATCAGTCTCCTGCAGATGCTGCATGCGGTGTCCCCCACCCACTGAAATCTCTTTCAGTAATAGTCACAGGTTTAAAACAGCACAGTACTTCCCAGGAAGATTACTGTGCAGCAATTTCTTCTAACAGGAGAGTCAGACTTTGTGCTGTTTTTACAACAGTCACCTCATGGTTCGGACATTTAACAAATGAATTATAGTTTCTATTTTATTACTGCACGTGTGGTAATACGTAATTGAAACACAATTCCGTGTCTTCATACTGTTCTCACCAGGTGTTAAAGCCATTCAAATGTCGTTGCAATTTGACTTTGCATAAGACTATTGAAGACATGTCTGTGCTGTTTGTGCTGATCTTCTCATGATCAGAATCTCATGCAAGAGCTGTGAAGTGTGAAGGTGTTGCCCCCTGGAATTATGGTTTGGCTTTTTTTGGATGTTTACAAAAAATTGAGCTGAACCACAAACAAACACGGTTAGAGTTTCAGAGCTGTCAGTAGCAGCAACTTTGAGTTGTATTTCTTTGTTTATGTGTAATATATAAGCAATGAATAGATTCTATAACACAAAATAATGAAGTTGTCAGTAGATATAAGGACTTAATCTTTTTTTTTTTTTTTTAAATAACCCATTCGAAGCTGTGTTGATAAACCTGATATCTGCCTACAGACTTAATTTGGTAGTTTCCCAACATTGTTTTGCCTTTTCTGTATCGTCTTGCCCACTGCAGCTTCGGGGCATCTTCCACCCATATCTTCAGTAATACCTAGAAATGTCTGTCTGACTGTATATGTTAAACCAAAGGGGGGAGTTACATAATGTCAGTGTCATGTTTTAAAGGCCAAACCTGGTAGCTGAAAGGGATTTTCCTTGATGCATGCCTAGAAGGTCTCACTTATTGCAGAGAAAATGACGAGGTTTTGAAGTTCACACAGATCAGTGGTTGCCGCCACCTGTGTTTGCCACATCATGTGGTACCAGAGAGCTTCGAGGGGGGCACAGCCACAGGAATAACATTTAGAGGTTTTTAAATGAAAAGTGCATTACTAGTAGTACTAGTAGTAGTAGTAGTAGTAGTAGTAGTAATAATCTAAGGGTCATACAACATAATATCTAACATAATATTTCCTTTTAATTCTCAAGAGGAAGTCCTTTTGAAAAGAAATGGGTCAAAGGTGAAACTAAGTTACCATATAAACAATTACCATATAATTGGACTTTCAATGAAAAGCTTCTAACGAGCACTAGAAGCTTTCTATTTCCCGTGGATGTCAATGGCCATTGGCCATTTTATATATATATATATGTATATATGTGTGTGTGTGTGTGTGAGTTCCCCAATATTTGAGAACTGCCATACACCAACATTATTACACATAACCCATCAGAGCTGGTATGAGAGAGAGAGCTAGCTGTACCGCAACACTAGATGACACTGACGAGTTGTGTTTTACATTCGACTGGTATGGTTCACTCATGTGGAAAGCACAACAGCCAGCTACACATATTTTACAGTGTTATTGTCACAGTGCACATTCTCTGTCTTGTCTGTTTTCTGTTTTGGTGTGAAGTCTGACACTTTCTCTTGCCACAGGCTGTTTCTCTTCATAATGTCTGGAAAGCTGCTCCCTGCTCTGGTGTGTTTCACCTGTGCCTCAGTGTGATCGTCTGCCCCTGCTGGCTGCGCTGTAAGTTGCCAGTGTCTTGTTGCCAGTTCGTCTGTGTCTCTGCAATGTTTTACACGTGCGATTCTGTGCTTCCTTCGTGATTCTGCGTTTTCTGGGATTCACTTGACCCCTTGTGTTTCCCTGCTGCGGCTCGGTCGGTTGAGTGGTCATCTCTCAGTCAGAATGTTGCAGGTTTGAGTTCCCATCTTCCCCCTATCCACACGCCGAGGTGTCCTTGAGCAAGACTTGAACTCCAAATTGCTCCCAATGGATGGACTGAGCTCCTTGCATGGCGGTGGCCTCCATTGGTGTGTGAATGTGTGAATATATGAGGAAGCACTTTGGGGGCCGCTCAAGCGATGTATAAGAGAAATCAGTTTTCAGTTTAGTGGATAAACGGAGTGGCATTTTGAGTCCTTTCTCCACACGTGACAGTTATATCACTAATTGTAAAAGTTCAAGAGTAAGATTTGGCACGAGCTGAAAAAAGAGCCGTGAGTAAATGGCTTAAGAAAAGTTACCCGTTACCTTTAATGCCAGTTGAGGGGTTTTAATTACACCTGCAGTTTGAACTCTGGTGCCCCTTTTATTAGTGGGCGTGTTTACATGTTTGACATCACTGAAATCCCCATAAGGTGGGTGATTCACCTCTTTTTCTTAATTTTTAGAGACTAACTGAGATTCCAAAAGAAAAATACAACATTTTAGTCAAATCACTTTATTAAGAAATGTAATATAACACATGATGAGCATTGTTTTCTTCAGAATGTACAGCCCTATTCACAAAAAGTTAGGATGTCTTTTAGGAAATTAGAAAGATTATGAAAAATTATGTATTTTTTTACGTGTAATTTCATAATCTGGTTCATAATTTGCATGAACAGATACATTCTGTGGTTAATCCTGTGAACGTCATGTTGCTTTAGAAGAGATGGCATACCTCAACATTTTGACAATTTCGTGCCTTCAACTGGAAGTGAAAAACAGGAAATGCAATGTAAGACATTCATTAGAGGGGATGCACCGTAAGTACAACATGGACAGAGAAGAAACTGCTCAATTGGCTGGAAAATTACAGTTTGAAATACACTTAGAAATTTGATTTTAGGTTGTAATCATACAGCAAGCTGAAAAGGAGCCTTTAAATTTACCATAGTAGTTCCCTTTAGTCTGCCTTTACAGGCACAAAATATCTTTTCGCAAGCTTTTTTTAAACTTGCAAACAGATTGAATAACAAGGGTTGATTGACTAAGCTCAGTCTCAGCTGCTGCAGCATTGACTCTTCACCTGCTACATTTCGCTTCTCTATGTTGTTTTTTTTTTCTTTTAAACAATCCATGATACATTGAAAGACATTTTAGAATAAAGGAATATAAGAGTTTTAACAATTGCTTTTAAGATAGATGTTATTTTCGAGTATCTCTTAGTAAAGAATGAACAAAGTAAAGATTTTATTCCAATTAGTGCACCTGACTGATGCGTTTATCTTTATAAAAATGAAAAACAGTGGTTTGACATCAGTAATGTAAACAAAAACTACTGGAACTGAAATACTTTCCTGTTCAACATACTCTCAATTAGTAGGTCATGCAAAGTGCATGGCTTTTTTCTTTCTTTTTTTTAAAGGATTGTATTGTAGAATAGTGGCACCCAATAATGTATAGCCAATCTTAAAGGCAGAATGGAATCCATTTGGAGATTTGTATCACCAGAAATAATTGAATATGGCACGTTTTGGTCAGCTTTATGTCACTTTGCAAGATATTTGATTGCTTATTCTGCTTGCATCACAGCTTATAGTTAAAATTATACTGAGAGTCCTGTGAAACGATAAAACGCTCTGGAAACCAAAGATTTATTATCTCAAGTCTGTGTAAATATTTTCATTATAAAAAAAATAAGCAAAACAGTTTATAAAGAAGCCTTAAAAAAATAAAAACTCTTCAGAACAGAGTTCAGTGGTTGGGAGGAGTTCATTTCTCTTAGGGTGCTTAAAGGTATAGTTGATAATGAACGTCCCATCAGACAATGAACGTACTGTATGTGAGCATTCCTTACATAAACCATGATAGTTGATCCCACTCACACTTTCATACAACACAACTTGTTGCATTGTTCTGTGCAGAGTCATAGCAGAAGCAGGATGACTTCACATGGGTGCAGAATGCGCCGATGTGCACAAGCGCTGCAAAGATCCAACAGCTTGGTTACAGACTTCCTCTTTCAGATTGTGGTTTTCTCTCTGTTGAGCCGGGGTGAAACTCTTCAGTATCAAGTGCATTGAAAACCCACAAAACGAACACAGACTTCTGTAACCAAATAGGGTATGTTAAAGTTAAACACAGAAGAAGTGCAAGACACTGATGTATTTTCAAATACAGATTGTAGTTTGTCTTAGTCAGGATATCACAACAAGGCATGCTGCAACTCAATGTTCATTCATGCACAATTAATGAAGAAATGACTGGTAAAGTTAACAGAGGCATACAAATAATGAGTGTGGACATTTGTATTTGTTAAAGGAACTTTTTTGATTGCGAATTTTCAAACGGGACAAAGAATTCTACTTTTAATCTTTCATGCCAAATCAAGTCACACAAAGTGAATAGAAGCTTGGCTACAAAACAACCTTTGTATAAAAGACAGAAACAGAAGAGGAGCACCAGTCATGAGTTGGATAAGTGCAACATAAAAGCTCCTTAACATGAACTTCAAAACTTAAATGTACATGGTTGTGATCCACTTTTTGCACATGTGCTGCTCTTTTTAGCTGCTGACACAGATACACACTAACCTTTACACAGATGTACATAATTGACCAAGAGATAAAAAATATGTTGGCCTCATCACTGCAGTTGCAAAAACAAGCTGTTTCCTTCTTAATTCAGGGAAGCATCAATGTGTGCATTACAGTTCACAGTTTACCAATAATTGACAACACAGCAAGTGTGACTCTGACGACATTAGCTTGTATATTTAATTCTCAATATCTTAAACAGTTTACGCTGTAATTAAACATGAGAATAAGTCCATTTTCAGGTTCTCATTTCAGAGTTGACTGCGGAGATGTGAGGGGAAAGCCATATAAACAGAACTACAACAGCCATGACCCCAATTTACACCGCTGTCCTCCTTTCATCCACACTTGTGGTTTGTGAGTAGACCGATCCATGGACTCTGTCCTGGGGTAGGAAGACCTTGATCACCTGGCACAGTTTGCAGGGAGCTCTGTTGATCAACCTCACGAGGTGCCTTCTGAATTTCTCCCCAACAAACACATACAGGAAGGGATTGAGGCAGCTGTGAAAGTAGGAAATGGCCTCCGTGACTTGTAGGGCCAATCTGAGGCGTTTGCTTCTCTCGCATTGTGTGTATTGCTGCAGGAGCTCCATTGCTTTGAAGAAGGAGACAACGTTGTAGGGAATCCAGCAGCAAAAGAATGCAGCTACCACTATGAGAATGAGGCGGATGGCCTGCTTCTTGGTGGTTCTAGTGGATACAAGTTTACAGATAATCTTGGAGTAACAGAAACTCAGAACGAAAATTGGAATAAACAGACCCAAAACATTCATTTTTAAAAGGCTAAAGACCTTCCAGAAATGGGCACTGGAAGGAACCTCCCCTGAAGTAGTTGAGGGGTATTCAGGCAAGCAGAACTGAGATGAACTACCATTTAAACTCTTGACAGACTGCTGTTTGAGGAAGATCAAGTCTGGGATGGAGGCGAAAAATCCAGTCAACCATATGACTGCAGCTGCAATCATTCCAAAGGATCGTGTCCGTGCTTTCATCGCATAAACAGCATGCACTATAGCCAAATACCGGTCGAGGCTCATTAAGCAAATAAAAAAGATTCCACAGTAAAAGACAATGTGGTATATACCCAGGACCACCTTACACATCCTGTCCCCAAAGACCCACTGGTCCCGGGCTTGGTGAGCGAGGAATGGAAGGGTACAGACCAGGAGCAGGTCAGCAAGGGCCAAGTTTAGGAGGCACACATCGGTCATGCTGCGGAGTCGCACTCCACAGGTTATGATCCAGATGACCAGAGAGTTACCCACAAACCCCAGGAGGAAGAAAATGGCATAGAGGACCGGAAGAAAACTGGCCCCGTGTGGTTCATATTTACAAGGCCCATACCTATCACCGTCAAAGTCGTAGTTATAGTCCGGAGTGGTGCTGAAGGAGGGCAGTGTTACAGAGCTAAAAAAAAAAAAAAAGATACTAATTAGTAGGCAGATAATTTCGTTGGAGGCAAAGACATAAAAATAGCGCAATAGCTCCATATCACCATTCTTAGAGATTATCTAAATGTCTTCAATGACATAAACAGCAGACATTATAAAAGGTGAGTAATCAGGAAAACAGAGCAAGAAATATAGTAAATATAGTATGTCAAAACTATCAAGGTAGTACTTGCAACAGTAATAACAGGAATACAAGTCTTGCTTTATTTCCCCTCTTTGTGCATGAAACCCATTTTAGTCCTGTGGCCACATAAAGCCAAATAAAAACATAAGACAATACATTTTAAATACACATTTTGGGAAAACTCCAAACAGTTGGTTGCAAAAACTTTAAAAAGATGAACATTTTAAAGAAGAAATGAATGCATTTTATACAGTGCAGCATTCAGCATTTATATGTAAATTCATCATCACCATATGACTTTAAAAAGAATGGGGCAGATCTATCTAGTCTGGGTCTAGAAAATTAGAAACAACAGTTGCTGCATTTGGGAAAATTCCAGTCACAGTTTTTTTTTTTATTATTCTTTCAGTGTGATGGAGCCAAATTAGACCCTCTCTGGCCAGCTTTGGTCTCCGGGCCATATGTTTCAAATCGCGTCCGGACAACCTAAATCCTCCCACTGATGATCTGAAAGTCTCAACAAAACCACTATAAACAAAGCTGCAGCATCACACACATCTCAAACACAAAGAACGGAATATAAAATACACTGAAATCCCAACCTGAAACGTTCATCCAGCCACTTATTCTTATCTGAGAGTGAGGACATGCCCCAAGGTTCGGCAACAAATTCCCAAACTAAACGATTTCCCTGAACATAAACACAGGAAACTGTCCTGATGTGGCTGGATTGTGTGTCAGCTGCACATGTAATCTTACCTCTCAGAGTCTCCTGCAGCTCCAAAAGCAGAGACAGTTGGGGTGAGCGTCGTCATGGTCAGACAAAACAGGACATAACTGCTCTGAGAGAAAGAGGGGAGAAGAAAAGAATGCTTCACCACACCCAGTACATTCCACACTACTCATTCACTTCATTGAAACTGCACATCTGTGTTGCGTAAACCCTACAAATTTGTCACATACTTGCATGTTTTTGTCAATATTCTGTTTCAAAAACAGCTAAATCTAATGCTGAAGGGAATCATGCTTAAACATGAATTATTGCTATCACAACAAGAACCTGCAGTGTTGAGATCAGTTGGCATGGTTTGTGATGTTTGGAAAAGTGCAATTCCATTGTCAGTTATGACAAACTCAGCTGCAGAATTGAGAGAATTGTGCATGGATATAGTTGTATAATGATTCAGTTTGAGAAAAATATGCATGCCTGTTCCTGCAACGCTATGGAACAACATGTATAATAATAGAGAATGGTTCTGAGACTTGAAGAAACTGGAAACAAAATACCATGGTACATTTCAATAGTCACTGTGGGGCGTATTTTTGAAATTTCAATAATATATAATAATACACTATAAGTCCCAGGTTGCCTAAATAGCGATCCAATGATTGCCCCCCTCCACCACTTGCCTCAAGTCCATATTGATTTTTACTCTTTATTGCAGCAAAATGAATGACTCACCTATGGATATCTTTGTCACGCTTGCGATACTAAACACGCTACTTGAACACCAATGCTCTTGTCTTTAAATTGAAAAATAAGCCTTTACCTGTGAGTGCTGTCAATGATGTTGGTTTTCATTGTGGCCCTGAAAAGGCAGAAGTGGAATCCATGTGCAGATAAAACATATCGGAATGAGTGAGAAGTGAGAAATGGTTGCACAGCAGGGGAGAGAAGTCCTTAATAGTTGCATAGAGATACACCCAACGCCAAACCTGTGTCAGGGTGGGCTTGTGGTTTTTCTCAGATGAAGCGTGTGGTTGTTAAAGTTGTTTTGAACGCTTTCCGAATTTCAAGCAGCAGATCACACTTTCCGACGCAGAGGCATGTGGTGGCATGGGACGGAGTTGCAGACCAAGCTGGAACCCTGCAGAGCTCTGCATGTGAAACGTGTGTGTATTGCTGCATGACTCCATGAAAATATGACACCAAAAGTCCCTTTCAATCAACTGAGCCGTGGGTTGCGTCATAACACATATTCCCCTAAAGGCCCACTATAAATTCAACTATAACTATTACCTGCCCAACCATGAATCTTTACCCAAGCACCCTGACCTGAAGTTTGCATCAATATGTAGAAATTAGATTTCCATTAAAACATTCAGCAATTTACATTATTGGGATTTTTGCTACCTCTCAGCAGCATGTGAAGAAAACAAACAACGGCTCACAGAACTCAACGACAACAAGTCCAAAAACACAAGCCCAATAGCATTCAAACACAAAAACACCTCCATATCCTGTAATTTATCGCTTGTGGTTGTAACTTTTCACTTTGAGTTGTGTTTCTGACCATATATTTAGTTTATGAACACTTTTATTCGTATCTTCCTCGTCTGTGCTGCGCCTCCAGATGTAACGCAGCCACGTTCATTTTAATGCATCGGAAATGACAAAAGCACTTCATTGTTTTATTGTTATAACAAAGATATATAACCTTAAAGGGCCTTGCTTCAGTTGTAATTATTGACGTCATCACAGTGATCATAAGTAATTAGAATTTTAATATAATGAAAGCTTTTCTTGAAAGAAGAGTTTTTTTTTTTTTTTATTATATTTTATTCAACAAACCTATATAGTTGCACATGTTAGCAATACAGAGGTATTTACATTACGCCAACAAACTTTTTTTCTTTATGCACTTTCAGAATCAATCACGTTGCAAATTGTCAGTGCCCTTTTTTTTTGTTTTTGCTTACGGAACCATGAACCACACACACACGCGCGCAAACACACATCACGCACACAATACAAAGTTCACCATCTTTGTACACTGATAGATAAACATCTTTCCATACAGAATTACATTACATGTTTTCAATAGTCTGATCGGACTGGTGTGTTGGAGGTCTCTCCCTCTGTGGTTTCTCTGTGGCTTACAGTGCCGGTGCTTCTGTATCTAATGCATAAGTATCTAGTCAGATTCCTCCTCAATGACTTCCTGAACTTCTCCCCTACAAACGCATAGATCACAGGATTTACACAGCAATGAGACAATGCAATGATTTCAGCGTAGCTCATGGCAGTGTTCATGGGCGCTGCGGCTGTACAATTGTTCATGATGTCAAACAGCTGCAGAGTCTGAAGGAGCACGAGGACATTGTAGGGGACCCAGCACACCACAAATACACACACAATGGTGAATATCAGTTTCATGGCTTTGTTTTTCTTGGAGTTTCTCGCCTTGGACAGCACCACGAGGATGTTCACGTAGCTGAAAATCATGACTGGGAGGCACAAAAAAAGGCCAACTGTGTTCTCCACGAAGTTTTTCTGCATCTTCCAAAGCCGCTCATTCCCTGTCGGGTAGTCGGGCTGGCACTGAGCGCCGTCGTCCTCTTCATTTGTCTCCAGGGAGGCAAATACCACCGGAGGAAGTGCCATGATGACGGAAATACCCCAGATAACAGTGCTGGCTATGATTCCAAGGCGAAGTGTCCGGGTTCGCATGGCTGTCACCGCACGGACGATGGCCAGGTAGCGGTCCACACTCATCAGGGTCACAAACAAGGTCCCACTGTAGAAACCTAACTGTTCAGAGGAGCAGAGGGAGCAACTGAGTAAATACCATTTATGGGATGAATCAAGGTGGTTTATAGGGTTATTTACTCAGCTGATCGACTAACCAGCTGTTACCACTAAAAACACACATGACATTGTGGAGTCTACTCCCTGAGTAATTACTCAAACCTAAACCCTACATTCTATTTGTTTCCTAAATAGTGTTATACAGTTAGTTCTGACAAAGGAATCTGATTGGGCGAGACACTCTTTACACTGTGACACTTCACAGCTGTATCAAATGTCTTCAGTGACACCAATAATAGAAACATCTTTGCTTGACAGCATAACACAAATGACGTGGATGTTTTTCAAGTTGCACATGAAATCTTTTTGACCTGTTAATCTTTTTGATTTTATTCCTTGTCTAATACAGGAACTGCATATGGAAACTACGCAATCCGAGTTTAATGACTTTTTCTGCACACAGTCGATGGCTGTATGAAATAGAATGAAAACAGGAAGAAACATGCAAAGAAAATGTCTATGATCAATTGAGTAGACGTGATGTAACGGGTATTTGCTTTGGTTAGCGACAATCACATTGTGGTTTACAGGCTTCACTATTTGTGGTTGCAGAGACAAAAAAAATTGCCCGAAAGCTTGAACAATCTTCTCATTCATTGATTGCTATCAAAATTTGGTTTGTGTATGGAAATATTATCGAAGGTTGTGTTGTGGTGTTACATTTCAGATCAGCCGATAACAGATGTGCTGATATTCAGTTTAACACTCCAACAACAATGAGGTCAGTAAAGTATTTCTAGAAAAAGCCTTACCTGATAGATTCCTGTTATTAGTTTGCATGAAAGAAGGTTCTGCGAGCCGTATGTCCAGAAAGGTAGGGAAGCAGCCAGTAAGAGATCAGACAGTGCCAGGTTGAGCAGACACACATCTGTCATGCTCTTCACCTTGATGTGCTGGAGGAGAAGCCATAAAACTGTGCTGTTGCCTGGAAGAACAGATCAAATCAGAGCCAAACACCAGAAAAATCCCAAGATTTAGACGATAGATACAGTATGTTTTAAGCTTTAGGTATTTTTCAGGTTTCATTTATGATTTGGTGCATCATGCTTCACTGAAATTTCTGGCTTCTTTCATCTTACCCAGTAGACCGAAACAAAACAGCACGTAGTAAAGAACCAGGAGAACCACTGATCCATTGGGAGATTCTGCACTGGAGTCCAAATTACAGTAATAATATTCATATGCTTCCGGATACAAAAAGGATTCATTATCTGATGCATTCATCTTCCTGTGTGAGACACAGAAAATAAATATTAGCCAGTAATACACAACAGCATCAAAATATTACGAATGATTCAATGATAAAAAAAAAGTTTCTATAAAAAGGTTACACATATAGATATAAAATATGATTTATAGAAAAACAAATATTGTTCTAGGTGTGGTTGCTGTTTAAATCTTTAACAGGCGTGCGCAATGTGATATCAGTTCAAACCCCAATCTAACTCTGAATTAATATAATGCTCATCTGTATTTTCCTTTAACACCACAAATAAATCAATAAGCAACAATGTACAGATTGATCTTACAGTCTCCATTTGGTTTGTCAAAGTAACTTAAAAACATTAACTGTGTAATGTACCACTAAGAAAAACCAAGAACACCGTGATGATTTTTGAAAGCTAAATCATTTTCCAAAGCCGAAAGAAGACTCAACAATAATTGCCACTGTGGAGGACGTTCTGAAACAGGAAATACCATTTAGTGGCTGTCTTTACTCCAATGTAACATGTCAGTGTAGATGATCATGTATCTATGAATATCACAGACTTGTTCCTGCTCACAACACGATCAAATGTATGTCATCATTTAAACCACATCTTATATATAACCCCCCCCTTCCCCCCAACCCCCCAACCCCCCAACCCCCCAACCACAACACCCAGAACCACCTGCTTTGACACCCGTCTATGGACCCTCACTTCCTGTGGCTGACAGTGTTTCTGCTTCTGCTTACACAATCTTCAAGCCTCTATTGGTGTTTTTAAAAAACAAACAAAAAGAAATCTAGTAAATGGCAGCTAAACGTTTCAAAAACGAACAGTGCGACCATGCTCACCACATTCTTTGCCAGAATCACTCCTCCTGAACCCGTGTGCTGTAGTGTTCGGCTCAGGCGTCCATCTCATCCTGTCAGCTTGCATTGCTTACGTTTTGTTTCAAATCCTGCAGCAGAGCACATTTCTGGTAAAGTGAACTCCGGATTGGGTTGCATCCTCTGCATTCGGTAAAAACCTGTAAAGAGGTGTCAATGCGGTTTTCTCAGAAATCTCCCTGAATGCAATGACGTGAGGCAAAAAAAAAAAAAAGAAGGTCTGTAGGAGAAAAGGCATTCAAACGAGGACCTTAGTTCTTTGATCTCCTCAATGAACATCTTTACACAATCTTTTAGGAGCTTCTGAACATTCGACTCAACAGGCAACATAAAGTTTCCTCCCTCATTTTCTCCAGAAACTCAAAAGCTATAAAAAAAAATATACATACTACAAAAGAAAACAATAACCTGTTACGTATTGCTCAACATCATCAAACTTCATCAACGGATAAATTCAGCATTAATTATCCATCTGTCCTTCTTCCAAAACTGCTTTACCTTACCGCACAACTGCAGCCAGTACTAAATTATGCAATGACGTATTGGGTGGAAAAACACAATTAAATGTAAAGCAATGTATACGTCAACAGATTTAAAATCACATCCAAATTTATTGAGGCAAACAGAATAAAAACACACAAGTAGCAGTACTGTACATTCATAAAGATGTGAAAGATTTCAATTGATGACATATAAATGCACCAGACATTTTTGCCTTTTTTTTTCCCTTCAGTTTTCACAAATTGCTTGCTTTCATTACAACTAGCTGGTTCATCAAAGACGCGTCAAATATTTTTCAAACTAAGTGACAGGTTGTGGTTTGAGGCTGTTACAAATAAGCAATTCAGTTGGACGTGACACGTTCACTTTAACATTAGTGGATACAGCGGAGCAACTCTAGAACGGTGGCATCAAACAAGGAAGATGATGAGAGTAGTAGTTGCTGTTCCTCATTTCTATTCATTAATTTAGTATGTGTATCAGAACACAGCATTGAGACACAGAACTGAATAGCCGCCATTTGAGCATTTGCTCTATATCCTGGATGGTCGACAGCTTGCCACATGATTTACCACTAAAAGCTAGTTTCATTATGAATAGCAAAAAGCATTGGCGTCAAAGCCACACTGTGAGCGCGAGTTCGTGAAAGCATGTACAGTGAATACTGCAGAATTCACATGTTGTTGAGACGAGACCGACTTTGGCCCATATCAATTTGAAGAAGGAAATTTTGGCAGGTGGAATTTCAGAAAAATTGTGGAGTTTTTGTTATATATTTTTTGTTTAGTCCAGTTCCTTGAAATGAAATTGGGACATGTGTGTGTGGAGTATAACACTTTTAAGCTTTTCAAGATTATAGTCTGATCTGGACGATTCAAAATGGAAACGTGAACAAAATACATCAACATTATCATGGTAGGAGATGCTTTGATAACTCAGCTGATGGAGAGAAACTTTCCAAGTGATGTTCATGAAACACGCCTCGTCCGCCCTCTACATGACAAAAGTGGAGGTGGCTTCGGAGGATCTGGAAACGACAGAGCTTTTCCTGAATGAGCTGTGCAATGATGCTTTGCCAGAGCCGGGGATCCAGTTTTTCAACATCTGCAAGGCTCGAGTCATGAACTTCTGTCCCACAAAGGCATAGATGATGGGGTTCAGGCAGCAGTGGGTGTAAGCGATGGCTTCAGTTACTGCTATGGAGAGATGTAGGTTTTGGTTCCAGGTGCAGTCGCTTGATGGTTCTTTATCGGACAGAAACATCAAGAAAATCGACGTGTTATATGGAGCCCAGAACACAAAGAAGATGGCTATGATGGAGACGATCAGCTTCACCACACGGTGTTTCTTTGCCGTCTTCATTGTCACCAGTTTGGGGATGATCCTTGAGTAGCAGACGACCATCACCAATAAGGGAATGATGAGGCCTAGCACATTTGTTGTCAACAGGTTAAAATGATGCCAGGCCTCATTTTCGGGGAAGTAGTCACACAGGTCTCCATTTTCCTCCTTCACGACCGTTGTGAAGATGTAGGTTGGCAGAGAGACGCACAGGCTCAGCATCCACACCAACACAGTCAGGATTATGCCAACCCTCATTGTGCGATAGCGTGCCACTCTGTGAGCATGCATGATGACCACGTAACGGTCCAATGTCATAACAATCATGAAGAAGATGCTGCTGAAGAAGCCGGCATTGTGGGAGCTGGAGACGAAGCGGCACATGAAATCTCCAAAGGTCCACTGGTTCACCACAATGTAACGAGTGTAGAAAGGCAGCGTGGACACGAAAAGGAGGTCAGATAGGGCCAGATTGCAGAGGCAGATGTCAGTCAGGTTCGTCTGCTTGCGATACTTCACTAAGACACACACCACAAGCACATTACCTTTTTGAAAAAAAAGAAAAAATCAGAAGTCAGATATATAAATAAACATGAAAAGTCATAATCATACGATAATCTAGATTCTGTTTCACTTCCTTTCCCATTTGTTTTGATTCTGACAACAAATGTATCTTACATTATTTATGGGATTTGCAGTCTTGCATTTTTCTGCTTTGTTCAAACATGATGACCACAAAGTCCTATTTGTTTGCATGCTCTCTTCATGCTTTTTTTTGTTTTTGTCGGTTTGTTTGTTTGTTTTTCTAGGTAGGCCAGATCGTGGTGGATATGTGTGCAATTGGTTTCCTGTGTAAGCTCTATGACGAATGGGTGACCGGGGGTGTGGTCTGCCTGTCTCGGCTGGAACAGGTTCAGGATGGCTGGATGGATGGATACTGTAGAGACACCTACCAATGAAGCCGAAGATGAAAACCAGACTATAGAGCGTGGCCAGGAACACTGTACTAAAGTCCTTCATGGTGGTATTGTTGCATGGGGAGAATGATAAAATCTCGCTGTCGTAGGCTGAGTAGTCATACTGCACGGTGGAGGTGGAGCCGGAGGTGGTGGTCACCCCAATATCTGCAGACAGATCATTTTCTCCAATCAAACAAGATCAAAACATTATTCACTGGTTTCCTCAAAGGTACTGACTTCAATCCTTTATATATAAAAAAAAAAAAAAAAAAACCCCTGTGTGTTATTTTTAATCAGTAGTGAAACTTCACAGTTTGACCCAATACGTCCATCTTTTATAACACTTTAACCAGTTTAGTGCCACTTGAGGCCAGGCTCAAACCCACGACATTCTTACTATGAGCAATCCACTTATATATTTAAAAACATTTAAATAAAATGCTTGCACAATCTGACGAGGGAAAGCTAATAAAATGGGATTCTTTCTATTTATAAGGCCAGTTTGTCAGGAATTCATTGGTTCTAACGTCACATAACTCCAAGCTGAGCTGTCCTCCATTGACCCCACTGACTCAACATTTCAGAAATGCTTCCCCCCCATGAGCCCGTGTGCCACTTTAGACTCTTAGGTGTGGGACTCTTCTGGTTGTTAATGATAAAGACTAAGAGTTGAATTTTACTCCGAGATTTAATGCTACCTATTATCCACCGTATTCTTTTAAAAAGTGTGAGACTTAAAAACCTTGTGACATTGTGAAACCACAAGTTCATCCTTAGTAGCTTTTCACCCTTGATAGTGTTTCCTGTGCTGTGGCCAACACGATGAAGGTTTCATTCAGATCCACTGTATCAGCAAAAGGAATTACTGGTGATTTGTTTGAAAGGCTCTGAGTTGAAAAGTAGGTAATTGCGCCTCCTTCTGTTTGTCACTGGCAATTTAATACCCTATTTGAAAACAAACGAAAACATGAAAATAAATAAATAAATGCTTTAACGTCAAGCTGCTTTGAGACAACAAATTACAAGTTACACTGGCATTACTCTCCATGTCACCTTACTATAAACATCTTGTTCTGTATAGGCTTATGTTACAATGTTTTCTCGTTTCAAAGCAACCACTTTATTCTAACTGTCAATACTTATGAACACATTTGTTAATCACTGATACATTTTCTCGTTGAACCCATTAACACTTTTAAACTATAGTACAAACTAAATTACAGTTTTAAAAACATTGTGATCTTACATTTGTTTTTTTTGTTTTTTTTTCTTTTGAATAAAGTTCACTAAATGTTTTCACAATCGGAAACATTACAAATCTTAAAAAAAAAAAAAGTTGATTTACACTATTTTGGATTTTCAATCCTGCCACCTGGTTGGTGAACATTAAACATCAGTCAGCACGACACACGTTTAAGTCTAAAAGTTATCCTACAAATATTCCAGAATGTAAATTATTGCTGAAGTATACGCACCTGGCATGATTTCTCAGCGATATCTCTTCTCCACTCACAAAAAGCCAATATTATTTTCTCACAACTGGATGTTTAAGTCTACAAATGCACAGAGTGAAGTGACTGCAGTCTGCAGCCCCCCCTTAATAATGAAGAACAGAAAAACACAAGTGCTCGCGCCATTTCCTGACTAAGATCTTTATCAGGATCACAGTTCACACATTCAGACAAACAATGACATCCCAGACGTTCACACTTTTCACTTTAGCTTCACTTAGATAGTTCAACCTGAATCATCAACAAACAAGTGACGGACTTCAGTAGTAACATTTTTTCGAGGATTCTTTTAAACATCTTACAAATTTTGACTTCTTTAACCCAATCAAGCCAATAATAGATTACAACCCAGCACTATCAAACTGATAAACTATTTGATTGTGTAATTGAAATTGATGACATGTTTTCAAAATACTTTATTTGTACATGTTTCTACATATGGACCAAAACAAGCAAAAAAAACCAAAGTGATGACATGTTTTTGGTTCTTTAGATTTGGTTTGTTCGCAGATGTTCATTTAGTACAAGTTTCACATTTAACAGCACAAACTGCCAAATTAAAAGTAGAAACCTGCAAATTCACAGGGTATTTTACTTTGTCGCATCGTTAATACTTTATTCCGTATTCCATTTTACAGTCCTTCATCCTGTTGATGATGTACCCCCTTCAATGTCATTTTGTTATTATTTCTTTCTCTATTTATCTATGCTGACAGTGTTCACTCAACAGATGGTGGGCGGGCTGAATTGACCTCTTTTATTTGGAAAAATAGATAATTTTGTTTCAATCCAACATTTAGGAACCCCACAATGGCAAAAAGGTTCTACCTTTGTAGGATTTTGATGCAGCATTGTTAAGAATGAGTTTATTGAGCAAATAAATTACAGAAAACAAATACATGCATTCAGTAAAACTGAACATAACTTTCTATGAAAAAACAAAAACATTTGAATTCACATCTGATAAAATGAAAAAAATGCAACACAAGTGAAATACATTGAATAACGGTGGCTCTAGTATATTATGAAGTTATTAGTGTCACCATGTATTTCCAAAGGCAGCTTGTTTTACCACGTGTGTGTGTGTGTGTGTGTGTGTGTGTGTGTGTGTGTGTGTGTCAAGATCAGACTAAAATAGTAAAGCCACAATTTCATAATTCCTTTTTGTACTGCTGTACACATGCACATGTAAAAATTGCAAACTTTTTTTTTTTTTACATATTATAATAATAGGCGTGCATTCTTTATTATTGAAATATGTTTTTTTTCTTTCAAGTTGTCTGATTAATGTCCCACCCGCAGCACCTCTGCAGACCACCGTTGAAGACGACTGCCTCGCCCACTCCGTTGTGAAGCGGTGTGTGATCTTTCACTGACCTCTTGTGGTAGAAAGTCGCCAGTCCCGTGTGCATTTGGCACAAAGCATGCCGGGAGTAAACTTTTGAATTTAGAATTTAAATTAGGCATTATTAGAAGCAGCCTGAACAAACCGTGATCCAGTCTTTTTCTTCAATGGATGTAACTTGACGTACGTTTCCGCCGTCATTGTGAGATTTATTATCAGTTACACATGCACAAATGTGTTTAAAAAAATCCAAAACGATCTTGCAGTAATACTCAAATCTGTCATCAGGTATGTTATTTAAGACATTAATGTAAAACAGTCACATAAAAACAATTATTTTTAAAGGATCAACAGAAGTGAAATGTCAAAGAATCAGGAAAAGTGTTTTTTATTTATTTATTTATTTTTAGACATTTTTTTAAAGAAAATCTTTTGAGGGGGGAATATACCACCAGCTCTGGATTAGTCTGTCTGTGGTTAGCGGGCCACTTGCTCTCCAACTGGTGAGGATGATTGACTGGAGATCTGCTGACGAAGGCGCGCTGCGCGCGGCTGCTACGTCAAGTTCAACATGCGCACACGCAAAATAATCTGCGTCCACTTCTAAATAAAAGCGTTTCACGTCTATCGCGTGCGCTCATGTTGACGGGGGAAGACGCATAAGGTCAGATGGAGTCGGTTGTGTATTGGAAGACGTGTCTGCGTCTTATCCAGGTGGCCTCCGCTTTTCCCTCGACTAGACCTGAGTAAACCTACAATAATGAAATCAGAAAATAACTTCTTTTTTTTCCTAAACTCCACCACATATCAACTCAGAATCAGGGCAGGAGATAATTTAATATTTTAGCCTCAAAAAGGAAGGCAGCAGTGATTAAATGATATGTCCAGAGAGAATTCCAGAGTTGGGCCCGACGACATTTGATGAGAGGTTGATTTCTGATGATACGAGGAAAAAGTTGCGAAATACAACAAACAATTAGTGAATCGTCCACACGAAACAAAAAGCAAGATATATGTTGTGGTACTTAGAATAGGTATACAATTGATATGCTAGAGAATAATAATAAGAAAAAAAACGTCTAACATCACATAAAGAGTAGAATTTAATTACAATAGTTTTGGATGATAATTTGAGGCAAGACGATGCAGTTTTATTTGTATAGCACATTTAAGTAACAACGTAAATCAATGTGATTTACATTAACAAACAAGAGAAATGTGAATAAAAACCGTGAAAGTAAGAAATAAGTTAAACCTGAAGGAAAACCAGTGAGAATAAGAGATCACAAGTACAAGAGTTCAAAATACAGTGCAATTTGAAATAAATTCTGTATCACACAGTTGATAAAGACAACTCTACAGAAAATAGCAAATCTATAAACCTGGCACATAAACCGAACTGAGTTTGAAAACTCTTATCTCGCCAGTCGCAGATTTTCCCCAAATCTATTTTGAAACAACTTCCCGGAAGTCGGATTATTATGAACGTGGACTAGACGGCGGCTGCAGGGAGAGAGTCAGCCTGGGGATACGAAGATTATATCAAGTGGATTTGACAAGTTCCTCTGTCCAGTTGGTGAAAATGATCCTTTAAATCTGCTCCAGCTGAAGTGAGTTCGACTTTCAAATTGCTTCACTTTGCGCTTTTTTTGCACGTTTCGTGTCACGGTGGTCATCTTTGCGCACTGTCACTTGTTGAGTCCAAACGATTGAAACGAAAAAATAAACTATACCGAGTAGTAACTACTTTTTGGGAACTGCTACTGTGCCGAGTGAGTTTATTTTGTGTTTGGTCTCGCGCAGGTGGCAGGATAATGGAGAGCCACCGAGTTTAGGAGCGAGCGGCGGCGGCGGAGGACTCGGGGAGCCCCACTGGAAGAAAGCTCCCATAATCTGACCTGCTGGGATATTAATCACTGCAATGACCGAGTCCTCAAAACCCCCTCCAGGGTAAGTCTTAGAAAAATAACAGTCACACTCCTAGAACAACCACTTGACATGAACCTTCAGAATGAATTGGAAAGAACTACTTATTGGCTTCTGCGCGTTTATTTGTCTGACGTGTGGAACTGGACTGAAGAAGGTGCTGCTATCATTAGATGTTTTCTTCATAACTGTATTTATACTGATCGACAAGAGCATGTCGGGATTATAAGAGAAAATATCATTTCTGTAGTTTTAGAGCTGAACATGTGGGAGAGACAAACTTTATTAATGGAACAGTTACAGCATTTTTAAAAAGTACAAATTATAACAATGTGACATGATAAAGTAACATGACATTACTCAAACGGTCATGCTTTGAAGGCATGTTGTATTTGGGCTACTGTCCTCCTGCAGCTCTTTCTCAACAGTCAAGCTTATCCACTGCATCAAATCAAAAAAAAAAAAGCAAGCCTGCAGCCTATAGAGGACTGACAACAGAGAGAGTATTCCAGCAGCGTGCTGCATTCACCACATCCTCACACACAGAGGAAAACATTAGCAGTTCAGGAGCCAAACACACTTCTGTTTGGTTGCTAGAGGGGAGACAAACAACAAAGAGCTGGTGGTGGAACAACAACAACTGCTTTCCACAGTGTTCTCCGGACTCTGTTGATTGGGTGTGGCTGCTATAGATGGAGTCTCCGAAGTTTCATCCACCCCAAAGTCTGAACTTAAAGATGTGGAGCATCCATTGCCCTTTGACACTCAAGAATTAGCATTTGCACACTGCTTCAGGTCATTATTTACTATCCACTCGTTATTATTTAATCCATACGCCTCCTGCTATTGTAAAAATGACAGTTTGTGTAACAAAGTATTGGTGTTGACTTTGTCCGTCAGTCTCGCTTCTTTATTACATGGTAGGGAGGCTTACGCGTGCAAAGATCACTTGATCACCCAAACAAATGACTCCTTGTCATCGGTGGCAATTCAAAAGGCCAAAATGTGATGGTGTTAAAAGCCGTGCGCAAACAATCTGGGTGCAGGTTTTTTTCGGGGTAAATGCCCATCATGGCCTTACATGTTCGTCTTATACAAAGACGTAAAGCCAAGGACGCAAAGTGCAGCAAATGTACATGTAAGACAAAGTGTGTTTTTAAAAGTATTCCTCGCGACTAGAAAAGAAATATGTAAAGGTTGAATTCCCCATGACAATCCACAATCATGTGGCTGCATCTGGACTTGTTACTCTTTTTAAAAGCATGAGCAATGGCTCTCCACGGCTCACATTTTCTTCAGAATGGGAGGAAAAAAACAACCAAACCTGACAAGATGGGGCGAAAAAAAACAACAACAATAGTGCAACAATTTAAAAAAACAACAACAAACAAACAAACAAAAAACAACCTGTTGTCAGAGTGTGTTTCATTTACAGGGCAAACAAACATTGAAAAAGCAAAGTACGTTCATATTGTCCGCTTTAGTACAGCGTATGGTTTTGTGATTTAACCGTTTATTATGACAGTACCTCATTCCTAGAGAGCCCATTTGTGTTGATCTGCAAATTTTGAACTCCACAATAACACAATTGCAGAATATCTTTCAAGTAATATATAATATATTCAGGGTTTTTTTTGTTTATTTTTTAGTTTTTTTTTCCCAATAAATGGTACATCCTGCAGGTGTGCTGTAATCACCCAGCAGATCTACACTAAAACATTGATGTTCTTTCGGGGCTGATGTGAGTAAAGGTTGTGTCTTCTTCTCCTCTGATCTTTAAAGTAAAGGTCCCTTTAACCACGTATCTTTAATTACAGTGATCTCAGGCTCTCAGGGGCTATTTGGCCAAATTACAAAGCAGACTGGCCACAGAGTCGGCTGGCAGCGGGAACCAAAACGCCTTTTTATCCGGTCACTGTGTGACATTTCTCCCCATGTGAATTACCATGACGACTCCTTTTGTGTAGCCGTCTTTCTCTCTCGTCATCACGCAGGGAGCAGCTCCTTTACTACACAGCGCAGTCCAAGTGAATCCTGGACTCATAAAACCACATTAACTCACTTGCACACAGCGGGATCCTTTCGAGAGATGTGGCGCACTTTATTTACCTGCGTGGATGTTGAAACTTGAGCAGCAGGTTCGTGTGTGCGCTTCGAAAAGCTCGGGTATGTCCTTCTGGAGAGGTGAGAGAGGTTTTCCTGAATACAGCTTTGGTTTTACCTCTTTTAAACGCCGGACATCAAGCTCCTGTTAAGAGTTGATGAATTCCACCATGGAGACCAAATGATTTGCGAGGGTGCACTCATAACAACGTAAGCAACATCCAAAATAAAAACTTTTGCTTTCAAGTAAATCGTTTTTTTTTTTTTTTTTGTAATGTTTTTTTTTCAGTTTGCAGAGCACCCTGTGTAGTTCTGGTTCTCTCTCTCTGCAGCACACACAACATCAGTATTTCACACACTGGTGATTTGCCCTGCAGGCCTGGACCTGGGGGTGGGGGGGTGTGTGAAAGCCTGTGTATTTGCTCGTGTACCGAGTGCGGTGAGAAGGTTCTGATTGATGTGGCTTTCTTACCATTTCAGTATCCACTTCCCCCGGAAGCAATAAGGAAGCTGCAGACTCATTTAAATGAATAGCATTGAAGTTAAAGCGGAGCCACTTAATTGAATTCTAAATTCACAACATAATTTTAAGTGTGTGTTTTTTGGGGTTTTTTTTTTTCTTCTGACCTTCAAAGTGTTTACTGTGTTGTTATTGGTTTTCACAGCACTTCTCTGTTTTTCTGTTGGTCATATTCAGCCACAATCAGTAACATCAGAGCCTTGCCAGTTTACTTTGCTCACATGGTTTTAGTCGTCAGGCATGTTCATCCAGCCACACCCTCACATTTGTTCCCACTTATCATCAGATATTCTCAGAGCATTTCCTATCTCTCGAGTTCGGTTCAACGTGCCTCACAAAGTACCAAAAAAATGAAAAATAACAGACGGTGACCACCTGTGTTACACTGATCCGCGCCACTGTCTGATTCGCTGCTGGTGGGGTTAACCTTTAGTTTTGTGGTGGCGGAGTGGTTCGTCCTGTTTGCATGTTTTTTTTTCTATTTCAGCTTGAGCTTTCTCGAGGCTTTACTCCCTTGCTCCCATGCACGGTCCAAAGACACACTTATGGTGGCCTTCGTCCTGTCCAGTCAGTGTACTCTGACTTTTACATTGACTTTACAGGGAACTGCAGCGTGGAATCTCAAGACTCTGTCCATCTAAGCTCGCACACACCCAGAAATAATTACAAGGTGCCAAACCATCCTGCCTCTGTATGTGTGTTTGCTCACAAGCAACGTGTGCGAAGAGAGATGACCACTGGTGATTCGTTCTGGTCCAAATGATCTTTAATTCAAACCTGTGCCCACTGGTCTTGAATTTTAGTATCTAAGTGCCACGGTTGTCTCTTAGTCTGAACAGTGTTTTTGAAGTACTTGAAGGTATTCTGAGATAATATTATCCCATGCTGCTGTCTGTTTTCCCAGGTGGGGTCTCGGAGAATTAAGTTTTTTTACACAGATGCAAACAGGACCTCTCCAACCTACACGCCCTTCACAAAGCTTTCTCCATTTAGAAGCTTAAGGTTCATGTGGTCAGCCACGAGATCAGCACTGCTGACTAAGGGAGTTTCCTCTTCTTCTTCTTTTTTTTTCTTTCTTTCACAGCAACGCTTCACTTTGTGCCGTTTTGGCAAAGAGGAGCGCTTATACTATGGTCTCGGAGACATATTTAAAGTTATTTTTATGTCAAGTTAAACTTAACTCTTCTGAAAGCTGAGCTAGGCATGAGAGATTGTGTTTGAAGCTATGCATCGTTGGCCGTGATCCAGTCGGGCATCTGGTAATATCGCCCTTCATTTCACAGGCTGTCCTATTCTAAATAGAGAGGTTGTGGATGCAGTGGTTCAATGAGCTTGTTCTGTAACGATAACAGTGTGAGCAAAGCGCACACTAGCCCTTTGTATGGCAACATCACTCCAGACAAAGTCACGCAGTTGTTAAAAATGCCTGGTGGATCGTTTACATATTCAATACGTGCATATTTTCACTGTTCCAATGTTGTCGGCCGTGGTTGACGTTCCAATTAGGAGTTTGCTATGAACCCAGGTGCAATAGGATTTACCGTGTACTAACAGCACGAGTGTTATGAATGTATTAACTCCATAGCTGCTCCCCGGAATATCGGAAACGTGTGTGATATCTAGACTGGTTTTATTTATAGACTGCTGTGCTCGTCAGTTGCCGCAACATTATCCAGTCTGCTATTTTCCCCGGTGAACAAAAGCGGCGGCAGTTGCCCTTTCCAACAAAGTCCGGCGTATTTGTCCATGTTGTGGATGTATAGTAGACGGTAGCTGTGTGTCATACAGCTGCCACCAGCTGCTCCGATTTATTTCTGGAAGCCTGCTGTCATATGTTAGTCACTGCGGTATGTGCGTTTGTCTGAGAGGAAGACAGACGGTTTGCGCGCGCGCAGATAGGATGGATTCCTTCCTCCTGAACTCAACTGAAGTGCTTCAGTGGTGGGATTGTCTGGACAAAGCAGGGGTGCTTGAGTGCAAATGTTTTGATGGCCTTAGACACTTCAAACCCTTCACTGGTACTGCTCGCTTCTGTCTACGTAACAGAAAGAAAAATAGTATCCACTTTTTAGCACCAGGACAGTGACTTGTTAATGGGGGATAAAATTGCCCTTAGGTGTGTGCGTGTGTGTGTCTTTGCGAGTGTGTGTCAGCAGGGAGCACATGTGTATTCATGTTAGCATCGCTGCCTTTTAAAGTACAATATATGAAATCAATATTATCACAAACAATAATCTGAATGAGAAAAAAATGATAGTTTTGAGCTCAAGTCAGGGCCACCTTTGTGAGATTTTGCAGGCATACCTACCAACGTCAACAAATGTTCCAACTTGCCACAGGTGGCAATACAACTATGCACTACAAGGCTGTGTACTGGGTCCATCAAGGAAACTGCAAGGCAACAAAATAACAGAACACTAGTCAAAGCTCTTGTCCACTACACAATGGCGTGGGCTACGTGATAAGCAGGTGTAACCCATTTTACCCACTGAACCCAAACTAGACCACTGCAATGAGTAACAATAAAGAGAAGTCAATGAAGCATAACTCGGCAGAGGGTTAGTGTTTTTTAAAGGTTCAGAAACAGGCGGGCTTGGGTCTGCAATGTTGAACATATCCGATTGGATGAGTACTTGACATTAGTATTTTACCCGCTTCGTTGAAGAAGAAAAAAATAGCAGTTGTGATAGCAGTTGTTTAGCTTCTGAACATTTCCGGTGTTTTGGGATCTGCCGAGTCTCAATAAACTTGTTTACAGTGCAATAAAGCACCATCAAAAACTAGACAAGTTATAAAGCCACTAGTTTTACAGCCCTTCAAACAAAGAGGCTTCTTCTCCAGTACATATATAGTTTTATTGTTGGAGGATTTCGGTCTTCTTGTTATTGGTCACCACTGGATTTGAAGTGTTGTGCATGTACATTAATTGCCTTGCCTTGGTAGTCTGATCGGTGTAATACTGTTGGGAATTTAGGCTGTGGTGGAAATGCGGGCAAGGATCCTTTTTATTTCCTTAAAGTGAAGTACCTTGAACTAAATATCACAGATTGTTTTGGTCCAAATATAGCTAATAAATACAATAATGTAATTTGTCACTTTAATTTATTGCCCTAGTTAAACACGGACTGAAAGCCTACATTTATTTGTGTTATATAATATTTAGAAATCCAAGATTTGTACAGGGAGACTGTTCGACATTATTTCTGCCACAATATCTCAAACATGCTGTTGGTGTTTTTCTTTTAGTCTCCCGAGCGAGAGCGCTATCTAAATGAACAAGCTGCTTTGGGAATAGAGAACAGACTAATTATTATTTCCTGCTGTTCTGTTCCTACATTCCATCTCTTTCATTTTTTCTCCTGCGTTGCGCTCCACCCATCTACCCTTTCGTATCCCCCCCCCCCCTTCATGTTCTCCATTTATTTGTGCCACCTGAGACACGACAAACCGTAATTATACCGCCTTGTCTTTCTTTGTATTAAATGTATGTATCAGTGGTTCTGCAACTTTTCATTACATTATCACAGATTAAAGCTGCCGTTTAGTTCTGCCATTAAATAGGAACAAATTCCTCAAGTTAACCAGGAGGGAAAATGTACTGAACCTATAAAAACATGGCTAAGGAGTAATTCCAGAACGACAGAAATACTTTGCCTCTTATATTTGTCTGAGTGAGGTGTCTGGTTGGAGGACAGACGTGTTTTTTCCATCTGTGCCGACAGTGGGGTAAGTCTGTTTCCTGCTCCTATTTCTGGAGAATTATTGTCGTCTTGGAGCATGTTTTGAGTGTGACCGCAAAACCTCTCGTGTGTTATTGGTCACAGGAGCACAAGAGGACTGCGTGTGTCACAAGAAGAGATGATGACAAAGAGAAGGATAAGATGAGAGTTGATTGTCGGTACATTTCACTCCTTTAGGTGTGGAAAATATTCTCTCAGTTTTAACTGGACTGGCTTGAAGTCACTACAGTGTAAAAACCGAATGGGGAAACTTGCAAGTAACTGTAAAGATGTGCAAGCAACATAATGACTCCCCATGAGTAACAAATCAATTAGCACCTATGTTGTGTCCTTTTTTTTTAATCTCCCACGGGTCAATTTGTTATTGCGGCTAATCTAAGGACACTGCTAAGCTCTATGGGAGTTTATTTTTTAGACAGATTGTTTTTTGGTAAATAATTTTTTATTGATTGACAACAATTTAAAAAATATTTTTTTCTACAAACTCATACAGACCCCGCAGCATAAGTGTGCAAAAGTTTGAGTTTATTCCCATTAAATACAGTTTTATAGTTACAGTTTTTATGTGGTTTCAGTGAAATACCTCTATAATATAGAAATATTAGGGACGAATCATTTCAATCTGCAATTTCATGATTAAAATCTGAGAGTCTGCAAATTGTTTCAATGCGGTGCCTGCAACCATAAACTTATACCTTGGTTTAAGCTTATTGGCAAACACTACAGTATAATATTCTTGCCAATAATTTAAGCAGTTACATCACGATCATGTATAGGTTCCATTTTCCTTGTGGTAAAGTGTTTTATTTTAAAAGGACCATTTTCACGAGTTGCTGCCTCATTTTGTCTTTTGAAGAATTTAGACGTTCAACTCAGGATTTGATAAGTTTCTTTTAAAAACATTAAAGTTAACGACGGTAGTGCAAAGTAGTGATTCGATTTTTTGTTTTTAATGCCAACAGAAAAATTCACAGGTTGTATTAAAAGAACTGGAATTTTATCTATTCCAATATTGATCTTATTTGCTTATTGTCTCAAAAACCTTTCAAAATCATGCACGTCTTTTAACGAAGTATAATGTGAATTTTTCCAATTTTTTATGAAAAAGTAGCTGCAGTGACATGGACCATAAACATTCTAATTAAAAGCAAGTAGGATCTGGGATCAGGTGTGCATGTCACTACTAACACCACAGAACAAATCATTCTGGAATTGATCACAGAATAAACTGAAAGATATTTTCGGTTTATATAAACCCACACATCACTTAGATTACTTTCATCATGGCTCATGTAAATGGGAACAAAGAAGTTGAAATTTAACGAGACAAAATTGAGTGTGATCGTTTTGACCTCGAGTTAGAAAAATTTTGGGGAAATTATCAGAGAAATAGTTTCCATTGCATGCACCTGCTTCTACAGGTACAATAATTCTATACTTTTCTAAGTTTTATGGCCTTTTCCACTGCTTTAATGATGGTGAATCTGCTCAAATTCTTCCATTTTGCATACACGTGAAGAAAGTTTTGTTTTTTTTCATTAATTCAGTCTTGTTGAACAAAACAAGATTTTGTTCTCATTAAAATGTCCTATTTTACCTAAACAGCCTTACACACTTTTAGTTTTCTATTCCTGTTTCGATTTTAAAAGTGTCAAATTTCCGGTCCAGTCATTGGTTTTTCTGTGGTGTTGTGTCGTTGGGATAGTAGCAGAGGCCGTGTTCAGGCTGTGGATATCAGAGTCGGTTTACTTGGTATTACAGTGAGGTGGGGCTTTCGAGCACGTGACCAGTAATATGAGCATCGAGGCATATGCTGAATTAGGAGGTTGTGTCCCTGGCAACCGCAAACAAATGCTTTCCCGGAGTCGTGTGTCTCCATATGCTGTCTTCTAAATCCAAAATTCGTTCGGCCTCTCCTTCCTCCTTCACTCGTCTTCTGTCCTTGTTCATCTCTGTTTCACTGGGTCACTCCTTTTGAGTGCACGCTTCCAAAGTCCACAGCTGCCCCTAAACTCCGCTCTCCTCCGCAGTCAAGTGGTGTAAATATACCTATGTTGCCATGGGGACACCATGACACCCAGAGGGTATGCTGGCTACGTAGTGAGACAGTGAATGTGTGAAACAGGGGCCTGAGCATCCGGTAAGTGTCATTGACAGTGTCCAGGGCACAATAGGAGGTGAAAACTCAAGCGTGGCTCTGACAGGTGTGGCTTCGGGTCCGTTTGCGCTTTGCATGTAAGTCTGTGTGGTGTGCTGTGGAAGTGGAGGGAAACACGCTTTCACCTTGTTCATATTTGGACTTTTTGCTCATCAAAGTGCCACTGGGAGGAATAAACGGACTGCATTGTGTTTCTCAGGATGTTTGATGTTCATATTGTTTCACTCGTGTATTTCATGGAATAACAATCCATTTAATTGGTCTCCGGTGCATGAAATGGTAGGAGACGGATGCTTTTGGGACTCCAGACCACGAGGGGTTAAATGCTGTGAACGCTTTATTTCATTAGTTGTTTATATTCCCAGAATGGCCAACGGGTGTCATAATGAATGTAGGCCAGTTGGGGTTTTTAGTCTATTAATCGGCTCCATTCCCAGTCAGTGGTCTTCATGCCATTGTTCCAGTGATCCTGTTGTGGACTACAGAACTGCTGTTTATGCTTGAGACTATCTGTAACAGACTTAATGTCCTGATTTAACTCACTTCAATACACAGCACTTTAATGTTGGGTGTAGGCAAATCAATTACTCTTGTATCTGTCCTGCTGGCTCATTCATAACCTTCTTTAATAATTTGAGTAAATTGTTGTAGTTTGCCCTGAATTGTATATTAGCTGGTTAGCGAAGCTACTTTTTGAGCTGGAAAACTACCACACAAAAGGGGGGAAAAAACAAAAAAAACACATGGAATATTGAGGTATAATGATATAAAGCTGACAAGACCACACTTGCGTTTGTGAATGGAATTTTCTTTGGTGGAGGTGGTGCTGACAGAGCACAATTAAAGGCATAAACCAATATATTCCAATATTATTATAAGACCTCTGAGAGCAGGAACAATTTAGGCTGTGTTTCCATGCCTGGGATAAATACAGTCTATGACAGTTACTTCCTTCCGTGAGCAAAAAAGAAAAAAGTAGTCTCCAGTATGTCTGAGCAGCATTAAACAGTCAATTTTGAACAAACAGCGGTAATCTGACTGACGTGCACGGATAGACATGGTACACCCGCATGCAAACTGTAATTTGGAGAGCTTTTCGCTGACATCCTGAAATTACCTCACATGTGCCGCCTCTCTGTCAGGCACTTTTCAATTTGCAGAAGAGTTTTTGTCTTCGACTAAATTTGGATTTGCTTTGCACAGCCACAAAAAGAGAGCGAACCCTGGAATGGCTTGGTGAGGAGTGAGCAGTCGTATTTAGGTCATGGAGGAGGCTGCCTGTCACACGTGGGGACTCAGACTAATCTGTTTAAGAGGCCAGCACACGGACAACGAACTGTAATGAAGGGTGAGCTGTGTTTTGGCCTGAGCAGGTGCTTCTTCTTCTGATGGCACACTGTAGGGGAGGGTTGAAATACATCTTGGAAACACTTTTGGAACAGATTATGTGTATTACGTGGCTGACGCCAATCTACATGGAACAACACTACTCACCAGATTAATAGAACTCAATTTTCCTAACTTTACTGTTTTATTTTTTATTAAGTTTATGCAGTTAGCCACCTAATCACGTAGTCCAGAAGTATGGGACCATACAGATGGAACCACAGCTTGAATAAAGTAATTTACATTTGGCTGCTACACTTTAAACATAATGTGATTTTAAAAGCGTCACTATCTGCATGCTTTTAATTTGAATTATCAGATAAGTATGTACAGTATAATTTGCACTGATCATAACTGGTACATTTATGGGTTTGAACTGAAGCTTATGTTATCATTTTAATCATTTTTGCTTTGTGTCCTTTACACATACAGTAATTCAGTTCTAATACTGTTTGGCTCAAGGAAATCATTTATAGTTCTATCTACTTACTTCTTTTCACCATGATCCTTCAAAAATTCAAAGGTAAAAAATACGATGTGTAAAGACATCAATCTGACCCACAGATATTCCAATTTTCCCTCCAGAGAAAATGATGTCAGAGCAAAGGGGAAAACAAAATCTGGAATACCATGGCAAATTCCAATTGAGTTTGTCCTCTCAGAAATGATCAAAATAGTCGGTTTCACTAAACGTTACTATACAACAGCATGCTACTACGCAAGTATATAAATCTGGTAACATGGTTAAATTTATCTGCTCTCCATACAGTGTTTAATATCCATTAGGGCCGCACAATATCTCACAAGTTTATCTATATCGCAAAATCAACGTGCACAATATATGCATCACTAAGAACTGTCTGAACTGTGAAAAATTGTTTCCACTCGGTGTGCTGTGCAAATTTAAGATCACAGAAGTTTAAATATGAAGAAACATACAGATTCTAGTCAAGAATTAACAGGATTTGTGTGATTAACTACCTGCTGGACACAGGAAAGGAGTCATAAGTACATCAATTGAGACAAAAGGACCAGGGTCTTCTATAATATGGGTCAGACATGTGATGGAGGAAAAGTGAGAATGAAAAGACTTGTCACAGTGTTTGTATTTATCATTACTTGATAACATCATCACATATCACATGTATACCTGATATCATGCAGCCCTAATCCACTGATTAAATCCAATCATATTGGTGTATATACAGGCAAACAGATGAGTTAAGTGATACTGCTCGGTGAATTTGTTATCGTGGGTAAATTAAGTTTGACGTGTTTGTGTTTAATAATAACTGACTTTATCCTCAGTCATGCCTGAAGGAATTTACGAGAATGTATTGACACACAAATAGATACCCGACTTGTATACATGATAACAGGATACCCTCTGGGGTTTGTTTTATATTCAATGTAAACTGTGAGTTTACTGTTAATTGTGTTCTAGTTTATTGCTGCTTGGATATTCTGGTTGTGGATGATCTTTTCAGACCAAACCGTAAGTTACCCGTTTGAGATCAATCCAGCCTCTGCTCATTTCCTTTAGATTACGTATTTATTTATCACAAGGATGAGTTAAACGGGAATCTCAGCACATCTGGGAAAGTTGTTATTTTGATAGTCGAGAGAATCTTAATCCCCACTAAGCAAGTGTTGAAATAAAAACCCATTTGAGAAAGGCTAAAGAAAAAAGAAGCTTAGTTCATGCCATTTAGTCAAGTGATAGTATCTGAGTGGTTCTGAAAGGTGTGTGTGTGTGTGTGTGTGTGTGTGTGTGTGTGTGTGTGTGTGTGTGTGTGTGTGTGTGTGTGTGTGTGTGTGTGTGTGTGTGTGTGTGTGTGTGTGTGTGTGTGTGTGTGTGTGTGTGTGTGTGTGTGTGTGTGTGTGTGTGTGTGTGTGTGTGTGTGTGTGTGTGTGTGTGTGTGTGTGTGTGTGTGTGTGTGTGTGTGTGTGTGTGTGTGTGTGTGTGTGTGTGTGTGTGTGTGTGTGTGTGTGTGTGTGTGTGTGTGTGTGTGTGTGTGTGTGTGTGTGTGTGTGTGTGTGTGTGTGTGTGTGTGTGTGTGTGTCAGGGAGCGCGGGAGCCCATTTGTAACTCAGTCCCTGTAACAGCTCAGCACTTACTGCCCCCCTGTGCCGGAGCAGGGTTTCCTGCCTTTTCCTTCCCCGCTCCTCCTTCGCTCGCCCACTCTTTCCCTCTCTCTGTTTACACCCATTCTAACTCTGTGGGAGACAAGGCTTGTCCTAAAGGAGTCTTTGTGCCCGTCAGAGGGAGAGGAGGAGAGCGAGAGTGAAATGTTAACGGTGAGACGAACGGCAAGCGAGAGGGAAAGCGAGGATACTGGCTGACTGTGTGGAGCCTGGCCGGTGCCCGTTTCCCACAGCTCCACAGAGCCCTGTTCTGTTTACCTTCAGCGACACTGACTCGCCACAAAAAGTCAAACGTGTACGTGTCTTTCAACTGACTAGCGGATGCATTTTAGTCTGTCATGTGATTTGACTCTGAACTAGATATAATCAGCACTGACAAACACTTAATTATAGTTTATCGTTCTCCTGATGCATCTATAGAAAGCCACTCTGAGAGCGGTTAAGTAATGACAAGTCAATGACTCCGTGGCTGAGAGTCAGTTGACATCCAGCATAGCTGTTAATGGTTAACTTAAGGCAGGTTAGAGTCCGCTCACTGTTCATGTTCATGTGCTTTCTGTCATCAGAGTGCCACAGTGTTGTTTCTGCCTCTCCAGTGAGCAGGAGCACCTGGAGGAATACTGGATTATACATCGCTCGATTACACATTTTATATACACGCACACGGTTTTTCTCAGAGAGTGTGGCGAATCCTTGGAACGGGATTTGAAAGCCTACTGACAGATAATACTTTTGGAAAGGACTTCTTTTGACGTGAGTCTGCCGCTTTTCTCTTGTTATCTGAGGCCGATGTTTGCCCGAGGGAGCGCGTGCTGAAATGTGTGCTGTCAAAATAGAGTGGATATTTGTCGGTGTTGAGAAAAGGAAAGGTCTGATATCTGGTTAATCAGCTGTCTTTGTCAGGCTGAGTACACTTACTGCCCGGGCAAGGTCAAACATATACACTGTGGCGTCTCGTCAACATGTCACTGACAACTGTCACATGACAAGAAGTGCCCTTACACATTATTTATTCATTTTATTCAACTGGATTATTGGCCACATAGAATTGCTTGAAAGTTGCTATAATTTTGAAATAAAATTAGTATTTAGATACTGTGAGTTTTTTTAATTTTCCCACCTCTCTTTAACAAATTTCTTTAATCTCAGATGAAATAACTGAGAAGAAGTTGCTCTGAAAGCTGGGCTTTTCATTAGTTTTTTTTTTGAAGTAGGTATTGATTATGTGACATTGTTGTATTTCTACAGAAGGATGAGTTGACGTGCTTAGGCGTGGTATCAGAGGGCGTTGTCGGAAAATACCGAAATATTGAGCAAACAGCTGGTAAAGGATTTGTTCATGACAGCATATCTTTAGATGCTTATCTAATCTAAAGGAAGAGAAAGGTTGTGTCACCCACAGAAACGGACAGAAAGAAGTTGTTTTTGTGTTCAGGCTGCTCCTCAGGAGGTAGCTGCGGGTTGTATTCATTAGGCTGTTGTGTAACTTAAGAAATAACTCAAGAAATAAAAACAGCAATGACTCAGAGGAATTTATAAACTGATCTAACCAATTTAATTTGTTTGCATGAGAAATCATAAAAGGGAGTCAGTGTGTTGAGAAACACAACCGAGACCATCGATCCACGATAGAGTGATCCATTGTCGCAGAAAATCAAGTCTCAGAATTGGCTAAACTGTTAATATTAGTCATTTTTGTGTGTATTTCTGTTTCCCAGGAGGAGAATGAAGTCGCACGCCCCTCCTCCACCGCAGGTTCCTCAACCTGCTCCTCGCCAGATTTTCAGAAACCCTGCACCCGACGGTGGCGGGACATCAGGCATGGACGTGAAGGAGCATGTGCTGAGGCCCACCGTGGAGTTGAAGTTAACACTACCACAGGGACACCAGACTTCTGTGATTGAGGATGGGAGGTAAGAGGATGGGAAGAGCCACGTCATGTAATTTAGTGTATTCAGTCAGTGCATTTTAAACCGTCTTTGTTCATACTTTATTTTCCTCTTTGCATTTACTCATAGATATGGTTTTGTGAATCAATGGGAGCCAATAGAACCAGCCAACCTCCATACATTTCTCTTTGTCTGCTTTGGGCTGAACTGTCTTTCTTGGAGAATTGTTGTTGCTCCTGGCTCTGTTTTGGTTGCTGTGCCAGTGGGGGCCTCATGGTTTGGTCTCAGTCCCACATTCAGCACAAGCTTTGTCACAAAGAGGCGAGCCTTTCAGGCTCGCTGTCCCTAATGAGTGGTCTCTCTTTTGAGGCAGAAAACTTGGGATGTCTGGCTGATACAGAACACAAGGTGCACTTTTGATGACCGTAACAGCATTTTATGTCAGCGGATGTCTCTGTAAAGCTTCTTTCAAGTTTTTCTAGAGCATACAATTCTTAAAAACACCTGAAGATTGTGGCAGCTAAAAGGTAGAATTTACCTGTTTGTTTCTCTGATCTGTGACAGTAATATTATGGTCACATTGTTTATGTCGCTGCTTTGGGAGATCACCTGACTATGGTACGGTGATTATACACGAGTTGTGTTGAAAACATGAGGCTGAAGTGTCATAAATGTACAAAAGCATCATAAATTGCTGATACTAAATGTTCACTATCAGCTCGTGAGCTAATGGTGTGAAATACACACCCAAACTAATATTATGAGCTGCAATCCCAGCAAACAAAGGGAACTTTTCACCTTTCAACATTATGAAACCAGTTCACGATCACTGCACCTCAACACAAGCTGCATTTCTGACTTGATACTGTTTTCACTCACCTGTGATTTTCTTTTTATGCTGCTCAATTGCAAATGTTTGAATTGTTGATGAAACTTAAGAAGAATGTTACTGTTTGAAAGGCAGGGCTTATTAAAAGCAAGAAAAATCCATTGGCTAGGGGAATGCCTTTTCTTAACATGATTCAGGATCAATTAATTTTAAAAGAAATATGTGCATAAAACTCATTTAATTAAACCACACATTATTTAAAAAAAAAAAAGTAACTTGGAGGAAAATAGTTGTGATTTTTAATAGCTTATAAATTCTAACAGCTGTTAACATGAACTCATCCTCACACCTTAAAAAAAACATTGATGTACCTTTCCTTTGCATTTATTGAAAAGTGTTTGAGATATTTTTCAAATATGTAATATAATCTTCATGTATGGACTGCATGGACGAGTGGCAAATATGTAATGAATTCTTAGGTTTTGTTTCCCACTGCTTGAGCAGCCCTTAAAGTGCTTTAAAGAGGTATAGAGTATCTTGAATATATCAATATATAAGATTATAGTCATTTGTAAAGGTCAGTTCTTACCATATTGTACTCATTGAGATCTGTGTAGAGGTCAATAAGTGAGTATAACTCATCGTGTGAGGGTGATCTGTAGCTCTTGAAAAATGTACATTTATAAAACAAAAAAGCCCTAAATAATCAAACAAAAACTAGAGGAACAGCAACTATCAGAAAGGCAGCAGATGCAGGATTCCTGCATCAGACACTGTAAGCGTGTAAACAAACCCTTAAAGAAAACAATGCATTTATGCACATTTCTTAGTTTGCTTTTTTCTGCAGTGTCGAATCAGGATATCATTCAGGCTCACAGCTACAAAAGTTTGTTGCACGAACCTGCTGCACACTCCATCAGCAGACCACAATCACGTCAAGTCCACTTGATTCACTGAAATACTCATTTTACCATGGAATTTACCAATTAATTCATTAAAAATCCTGCAATGTGATTTCCTGGATTCTTTCCCCCCCATTCTGTCTCTCATAGTTGAGGTATACCTATGATGACAATCGGAGGCCTCTCTCATCTTTTTAAATGGGAGAATTTGCACAATTGGTGGCTGAGTAAATACTTATTTGCCCCACTGTAAGATCTCTGATTTGAGGTCTGCTAACGGCATGACTGGGACATCGTTCACTGTGAAAAGAAGCCACTGACCACAGAAACATCCGGACCATAAACCGCTACTTTTTTCACACACTTTAAACCCTGCAACGCTAATTTCTGGATTTCTATGGGTTAATGGGCTTCTTGCTGCCAAATTCTATTTCCGCATATAGATACATGCTGTTTGAGCCTCTGCTTCTCCAAAACTTGCCCTAAAAAGGGATATTTCTGCTCTTCGTGACCTCATCTTGTGCTGGATTTCCGTGGTCCAGAAATCCAGCAGCTGACGGCCGTGGGTGATGCGTTCAGGTGCATCACGTAAAGCCGCCCTGCTGGATTGAGAAATCCTCCTCCTTAGAATCACAATTGGCAAATATGCGATAGAACATGTGATCAACAGAGATAATACCCTCGGTGATTGTGTATTTCTCTCGCTCTGTCTGTCTGTCTGTCTGTCTGTCTGTCTGTCTGTCTGTCTGCGGGCTTCTCCGCAGCAGGCAGACCAGACACACACAGCGCTGTGTGCAGAAAATTCCAGCACAATGAAAGCCAGATTTGCAGGAATTGATGAAAATGTGAGCAATCCCCGTATTCCCGCTGTGAATGCGCCTTATAGTCAATTGCGGCCTATATATGGACTTTTTTTTTTATTACATTTTTTTTGTGGGTGCGGCTTATGTTCAAGTGCGCTCAATAGTCCGGAGAAGACGGTAAATGGACCAACAGAGTCCTCTTGCACACTGCCATATTTTCCTCCGTGTTCATTTATATGTGTTGTAAAAAAAAAAAGAAAATTCTGCATACTTTGTACAGAATATCTTATCCATGCAGGCAAATTGTATTGCTAAAATTATCTCATGAACTCTGTACTTCCTCTCATCAATTGATAACCATGTGACTATAATAAATAGATTGGTAGTTACAAAATATGGGCTGTAAAAGGTGCCAGAGAGCTTCCTTTTGGCACAACAGCAGCAAAGAAATCCCTTACAAACAGTCAAGGGGGATGCCTTTTCACAAGAATGACCTTCTTTAGAAAATAATTCATCACGGTAAAAGAGCATGATTAATCTGCTCATTATTTTATTAAAACACACCATTTTTCAAGCTTATTTTTTTTTGTAATTGAAATAAGGTAGATTACAATTATGAAATATGCTTTCGTGCAAATTGTAAAGTCCGTACATTGCAAAACTGGGTATAACAGCACATGGGACTTGGAGATTTCAGCTGCGGACTGTGTTCATGTGTTAGTGATGGTCAATGGTGCTCTTTGTGGTGGTATCGCTCTCAGTTCTGTCATTGGATCTGGCTGTTCCCAGAAAACATTGGAGAGTGTCTCTAGGTTTCTTTATCTGAGGATTGACAGGTCGGTACTATAGGCCTCGCCGTCAGCCCCCACCTCCCCAAAACACACGCACAAAGAAATGGACATAAGTAGATCACGGAGGCATTATTCCTCTTAGCCACTGGGTTTTGTTCCCGCCAATTTGGAGATTTTGTGTTGCCCCCCCCCCCCCAGATTAAATCTACAGGATGAGACAAGACGCTTCTGTGTTTATATGTTGCCATGTCTGGCTTTTGTTTGTTATCAATCATGGAATCAACTGAAATGAAATTGGAAGATAGTAATGTTGATCACAATGTTTTTCACATTATGATTGTTCTGGGGAGGCGATCAAGTACATAAAGGAGCCATGATACTGTTCACGGTGACCTTTAACTTTTGTTAACGGTCAGTTTTTATGGGTTTCCACGCTTTTAACGTCCTGACCTTTGTTTTTGAAATGCGTGTATTTTCCATTTAGTCGAAAGTTTGTTTGAAAAACTGCCTTCAGAAATGAATCTTGTGTCTCTCAAGTCATTGTGCATCAGGTGAGAGTGAGCCTCGTTTTCTCTTTATTGGCGGTAAAGCTTGGAAGGCTTTGTAACCTTATCCTCTGTCCTTCCTCCCTCTCTTTCTCTCCCCATCTCCTCCTCCGGTGCTTTCTTCCAACACCCCCTCCGCCCCCACACTCACTTTCCCCTCTCTCCCCCCACCCCCCACCCCCACCCCCCAGTAAAGCACTGATGGACCTGCTGGTCGAGCTGTGTAGTCGCTACCACCTCAATCCAGCGCTGCACACCCTGGAGCTGCTGTCGCCCGAGGGCCACTCTTTGGGGTTCAAACCCAACGCCCTGCTCGGTTCGCTCAACGTGGCCTGTGTGCTCATCAAGGAGAAGGTCTGGGAGGAGAAAGTTGTGCGCAGACCAGCGCCCAAAGCGCCGGAGGTGAGTTGTTGGCTGCTGGATTGTGTTTGCGCCGTGCATTCTTCATTCATTGAATTTTGAACCAGAAATTTGGATTACCAGGCATGACCCGCATCCTGCTGTGAGTTATTTGGAAAAATGTTCATCTAATATTTTTAGGTCATGTAAAGATAATTTTTTTTTTCCCTACATGAAACAAGGTGCAGTTGGAAATGCCGGAGAAACGGTGTTTCTCTCATAGAATTGAGTTTTGCAATGGGCTAATGCCAAGGGTTTTTACACTGTCGTCTTATATAATGCCTGTCCCTCCCCTCTCTGCTGTTTTATCGCTGGCCATTGGCAGAACGCAAGGCCAGCGAAACCTATAAGGGCCCATGCTAAGGTAGGAAGCTGGCTGGTAATAACTTGACCAGTGTATTGGCTGAGTTTTGACTTTTCAAACCTTACTTTCAGATTGCGAGTGTCTCTTCTGTTACGCATCCCCTCCAGTCTGCCTGAGCCTTACCACTGGCCTATTTGAAGCTGTTACTCCTTCATAATATCTGTGTCTTTCTCTAGTCTTTTCCTCTGCTTCTCCTTCACTCTCCTCCTACAGTGTGAATATTTGATGAGTGCCTTACCTTTAGTTACCATGCATTATTTCTCTGCTCTTCTCAGGGCTCACTGGCTGCTCTCTCTCTCTCTCTCCCCCTTTGACCCTACCGGGCCTCAGGCCAGAGGCTGACACTGTTTCAGACACCACTGTCAGTCATTCCTCTTCTTCTTCTTACCTCATGTATCGCTCTATTTCCGCTCTGATGTTTTTAAAGGTTAGGTGGTTTCGCGTTGTACCCGTTTAAGGATAGAAAGTGCAGAATCTAAAGCTTTTGATCCCTATGTTCATTAGCATGATTGCTGAGATGCAGAAATGGCACTCGTGTTTTTAATCCCCAAAAAATGTTTTCTTTGAAATTAATCAAAATATTAATTCAATTTAAAATACAAAAGCAGCTCTGGACTCATCAAATCAAAAGTTTTTGAGAATTTTTCAGGCTCTTGGCTTTTAAGACATACATCATTTTGTGACGTTTAACTCTTTCCCACATGTCTCGTCCTTGACGTGATGAGAATAGAACGAACATGAATCTCGTATCACTTGATTTTTGCTTTGCGTACACTTTGTCAGTATTGTGTTTTTTTTATCATTTAAAAAGATTAAGCCGAGACTCGTGTTAGAAAACCTACATTGTAGATCACGTGCTCAGCCACAGATATGGAGACACAAGTCCTTCATTCGAGCCTATAAAACTTGCTTTTTGAGTCAGCAAGCAAAGTCTAACCTTAAGTTACTCATTATGGAAATGTTCAAACGTGCCTTGTATCCTATGTTCTTGTTTTGCTCGGTTTTCTCATGCTCATTGGACTCGCTTACCTTTACAGAATAGGAGTCTTTTGACTAAATATGGTGACAGTGTGTCTTCAGACAGTTTTTCAGTGTACTTAAAGTCATGATGTTTGTACTCAGTCAGCTTGACCGTGTTATTTCTCTCCCAACTTTTTTTTTTTTTTTTTTTTTATGTCAAAGCGCCAGTATAGAACGGTCCGGCTTCCTTTTAATTTCCAGTGTTTTCTGTCTGTGATTGTTTGAACTTCAGTCAGGATTTCCTTCTACATAATCGATCTAATTCTGTCACTAGAACCCACTGTGCCGTTTGAATTTTCCCTCTCAGAAAACTGTGCGTTTGATGGTGAACTTCCACAGCAGCCAGAAGGCTGTGGTCCGGGTCAACCCGTTGGTGCCACTCAAAGCTTTGATACCAGTCATCTGTGACAAGTGTGAGTTCGAGCCGTCACATGTGCTGCTCCTGAAGGACGCCATCAGTCGACACGAACTGCCGCTGGGCAAATCTCTGACAGACCTGGGGATCAAGGAGCTCTACGTACATGATCAAACTCTAGGTGAGCCCTGCCGCCACAGCCTGTTTCTAGATTATCTGTGTTTTATTAAAAAAAAATTCAAAAAAATTTTTGCTTAAATTTTATATGTTAGAAATAAACTTCAAAGAGTGAATAAATCAAACAATTAAAAGTGCAAGAAGAAGTGAATAAAGTATAAATTGGAGGTGCAAAAAAATGTACATATAGTGAAACTGAACATTTCCTTCAAGTTCGCTTTGCACAGCAAAGCTTCCATGTATTTTATATTATTATTATTATTATTGTTATTATTATTATTATCATATTAATGCAATTTTAAATACAGTGTCTGAAATATTAAAACTTTATTTAGATGTGATGGTTTAGTTTTTTCTTTTTTTCTATAATGTCATATTGGGTTAATCATGGTATCATAATCAACAATTAGATCTGCCTAATCCATTATTACAATAAGTCTATAACCTGTAGCACAAGTGTAAGTGCTCGAAATGCATCACAACCATTTGTCTATTTCCTGCTGTGTACGTCAGTCTTAGGAAACGAAGACAGCTCAGGTTGTCACTTGATCTCAGTGGCTTTATCACTCACTCACTCACTCACTCGACCCTGATTGTGGAGCAAAAACTACACAGTAAAGTTTTCTCGTCACCCTCGGCCAGATTGCAAGGTCACTAAGACAATACACAGAAACATTGTATTTCAGCAGGAAACCAAGAAAAGCGAAGAAAATCCTCTCACAAAGCGAACATGAGGCTGCGTTTAGTAATAATGTGTGACGAGCATAGGAATAAATGCTCACATTAAGTTTCAAGCACATCAGTTTTGGTTAAACCAATAACAGGTATGGCAAAGCAGAAACTAAATGCTAAATTTGTCTTAAGTTTAATCACCATTGAGTAATCTTGAGATGTCATATGCCTACAATATTTATTATATATCAATGTTTATCTCATTTGTGACCCTGGATCACATATGATTCATCACCATGTTGACATTCCACACCCACTGATACTAGAGCTATTTCTGGCAAGAGTCATTATAAAGAGCAAAACAATGTGTTTTACAGTCAGGAAGGAGAACACGTTGTACATTTTTTTATCGACAAATGCTGTTGCATAATGGTAAGATTTTATGATTCATAAAAGTTGCGCAAAGATTATTTTACTTTTAGGACCATTATTCTCAGTCGTAGTTAAAATGCATAAAACTTCCCTGGGGGATTGTCGGTTCTCTGAGATGCTGGCCCTTCATCCATTATTGATCTTACATGCTTTGAAACTTTGTCGTGTTTTCCAGTTTTCCAGCCTAAAATGGCTTCAGCCCCTGCTCTTAACTACTCAGGTATTAGTCGTGTGTGTTGTTCATCCAATCGAATGTGTGTAGTTTAACAAAATGTACTGCTGCTTGCTTACTAACCTTTTTTTTTTTTTTTTCTTCTTGTTACTGCTGTGAATACGTGTGTAAAGCTTTTAGACTGCTTGTAGTTGGGCAAATAATTTGCTTGTTTGAAGTAATTGTCATTTGATACCAATTCAGATGACGTCATCATTGCCTAAGGCGGAGTAGAATGATAGGATTTTTCTTATTGTTTGATTTACTTTCCTTTCATCTGTGTAATATCTACTAATATTTGTCTCAATAGACATTTTTGCTTCATGCTTTACAAGCTGAAGAGTTGCTGTTTGGAAGGACTTTAAAATTAAACAGCAGCACCCTCTGCTGAGTAAAACCGAGACCCTGCAGTTCTTTCATTTAATTCATACAATTTTGGAATGAAATGTGGTTAAAGAGAATTTTGATCTATTCTGAGCTTTCTGAAAAGATCATATAAAGATCAATCAAATGTTAATATATCAAGTATCTACTAAAGTGAGTGGATTTCAATTCACGTAGGGTTTATATTGGAGTATCTATTATCAAACGGTAAATAAAAACACAACTGTGAATGTAATTATCCGCTTGGAGGAATTATTCGTCATCAATCTGCTGTTTTACAGGATGATCTTAACACCCTCACTTGTCATTTGAGATACTGACGTTGTCCTTTTCCCAACATTCCTTATCATTTTGAAGACTCCACTTACTCCAGTACAAGCAGTTTGGGAAGACCGGAGAAAAAAGGCTTTCTGGGTGTCTTCCAGTTCAGCAGGAGGAAGTCAAAGGTAAGATTTATATCTATGCTTTATATTTTATATTTGGAAAATAAAGAGGTGTCTGTGAAACTTGTCAAATTGTGTTAAAAGTTTCTCCCGACTCAATTGTTTCACTGTGACTCAAAAGGTAAAGTGGCACGAAAAACACGAGGCAGTGGAATAACTAACAAACTACCCTGTACTGCCGCATGTTGTTTGTCTATATTTAAACTGAGGGGTGAAGCGAAGTAAATGCGTGGCTGAATGTTTGAATGTTTGAGTGTTGCATGTCAGCTGTGTCTTACGTTCGCAGACAGACTCAACTTCTAAGGACATGGATGACTGTGATGCTAGAATAATCCAAAATACAGACATGCACTCTGATGTAAGTATTACTAACACATCTCAAAATGTCCACGGATAAAAAAGGCAATAGGAAGTTTCTTGTGATTTCAGCTTATGTCCTCTGTGTCAATCATAGTCAGTTTGAAACCAATAACATCAGTGGCACGAACACTTACAGTACATGGTGAGCGACGCGTCACAGAAGATTTTCTGTTATGTTGGTTTTCCTGTTTTTGTTGGTTTTTTTATGGTTCAGAGCGGCTTATAATCCAATATGGCATTCAGTCTGATCCATTTGACAAAAACAAAAGAATTTAAATGATAGATTGCAATGACTGGGGCTCCCTCAGCTCACCTAAATGGAGATACACCTTGAGATGAAAATCAAAGTAGTGTCATCTATTCCTTCTAATCCATGTATGGTCAGTTGACAACACTATAGAGGAAAACCAGATAAGTTTTGTTAGCATCTGATCAAGAATATAAGATATGATTTTCATTATATTAAGAAAAGCCAACTAATAAAATCATCTCTGTGCTTTGTGCAGTGAGCTGCTGGGTTGTTAAAGAATGAAGCAGCCAAAAGTGAAGCCGCAATTGGACCTACATTTTGAGATCGATTGGATTTTTCTTTGTGTTTAAGCATGAAAATATACTTGAGTCTGTTAGGAAACCCTGAAGTTACTGAAGTTGAGAGTTTGGCCTTTAAATGCAACGAATTGAACCTGAAGAGTATTTTCTCCCACTCTCCACCCCACCTGCTGGTCATTTTATTGTTTATAATTAACCTTGTTTTTTTTTTGTTTTTTTTGTATGTTAGCAGATATATATTATTTTAATGTTAACACTACACTATGTGAATTCAGTGGATTTTCAGACCAGTTGGAAGTTACTGCCCAGTCCTCAGTAATCTCCGATTTTGTGTACTGTTGTCCAGCAGAGGGCAGTATTTATCTCCTCAAGTTTAGCCAGCAGACTGTTTCAGGTCCAGTGTTTTGTATTCCCCATGATCCTCCTGATCTTTAGAAACTATGAGAACTAATAATGATTGATAGAGTTATAGTTTGTATCTGTCCCACTCACAGTTCATACAAGTACCAGCTTTGCTCTTACGTAAATATCGACCTAGAATAAAACTTAACGCGGGAGGTTATCTCACACAGGGTGATGACATGGGAAGAGATTTAATACTGATTTTGAACCCATGCCAAAGTGAATCTGAACACATCATTCAAAGTGTGTTATTATTACTGAAGCAAACACTGACATCTTCATGTCGTTGGTTTCTCTCCCAACACAGTACCCAGCGCCCCTCACACAACAACCCCAGTGTAAAGCAGACCCACATTAAGTTTCTGCATTAGGCATTGCTCTACCTGCTATGGCCATAACTCAATCAATATGGCCTTTGATTGGATTAGCTGGAAAAACACCGGCTGGCTCCTTCTTTACTTTACTGTAACACTGAGCTCAAAGTCTCTCATTTCACGCCACCCTTTTACTTTATTGTTCATCGTTCGCTGTGTTTTATTCAGAATTATCTGCCGGGTCGAAGCTGTCATTGTCTATTTTTCCCTTTCATCATTATGTTTATCTGATCAAAGCCAGAATTTTATTTTAAAATATTTCTTATCACTTTAAAATAAAGAAAAACACAATGATGAAGGTGGACTGGGAGATGAGAGAGGCAGAACATAGTGACAGATGAGCATGAATTAAACATTAAAGCGACTGTAGTCACAGCAGAAGGCATTTTGTTGAAGGTTAACATTCAGAATATTAAAAGCATTTAAATATTTCTAAGAAATGTTTTAAAGGAGCACAGTTTTATTTATTCATGTTGGGTTTTTGGGGGGGGGGGGTTTCAGTTGCATCGCTCTTCGTAGTGCGATTTAATGCAATTGGGCTTTTTCTCTCTGATATGATTGTCTCTCAGCCAGGAACTGTTATCAGACCACACACGTGCACTTGTGCACACAAGAAAACACACAGCCTTACACACACTAACGCATACATGCACAGTGGTATCTGCCTGAAGGCATCAGATTACCCTACCTTGGCTGTATTAGCACTAAAAGCCCTGCCTCTTATCTCTAATTGTTCATTAGGAGCTGAACCACAGTGTGTGTATGTGGTCTCAAATCACAGATGTGGTCTGAGAACTTTGTGCTTTATCCTAAGCTGATCTTTTCTAAAAATGGGTGAATATGGTGCGTATTTATTTCAGTCTTCTACTGAGTTCAAGGAATTTTCTAGTCCATAAAGTTAAAGTACTAAGTCCCAAAAAAGTTCAATTTTTATTAATTCAGCTGCTTGTGGAACATCAGTTGTGAGAACTCCTCTGCTCCACCGAACACGGCTTAATAAGATCATCTATAAGAAATACAGCAAACTTGCAAAAAGTTCAAACTGAAAGAGGGATAAACCCAAAGTCCCATTTTGAGTGCTTGAGAAATCACGATGGTCTAAACCAGCCGACATCACCTGAAAATAATCCCAGTGTATATTTTACTGCATTGGATTATCTCCTCCAAGATGTGATGGTTTTCTTAAAATATTTTCCATTTCAGGCAGTGTCTTTGAGAAGTCTTTAAAAAAAAACATTGAAATTCCCTTAACATCTTTTGAAAACTTAAATTTTCCCCCCAGACAAAATTACACTGCTTCAATGTGAGACTGATAACTGTGAATTCCCAGATGCATTAATGACCCATTATATCAAGAATAAAGATTAAAACTACTGTAGAATCTTACAAAGAATTGTTGGTAGATGATCACAGTTGGATACAAGTGCTAAAGTTTATCACACACTCACACACACACACACACACACACACACGGGTAATAAACACGGGTTATTATATTGTATGAATTATCTTTAAATTTTTCTCGATGACCTGCATTTTTCCAAGAGATGAAAAAAAAAAAAAAAAAGGAAAAGTTACAATAATTTTGATTTAGTGCATTTTTACCTAGTAAAGTCCATGAGGTAATTGTTTTTATACTACGTGGAAGTCAATTTGAAATCATGGAGACGAGACATGTTTGTATGAATAATAAGTAAATTTTTGCATATGTGTTCTATAGTGGGATAACTCCCTCAGTGCTCAAAGGCATTCCCAGGAGAGAGTGTATGAAGCATGGTTCGAGGCACTCGCAAGTTCAATAGGCTTCCCGTGTGCTCGTCAGGTTGTTAATATGAATGCACTGTGAGTTTGGGTTCCCCTTCAAATGCTGGAGTACATTTTGCTCTTTTTTTTTTTCTTCTTCTTCTTCTTTTTTCCTTCACTGGTTTGACAGATTTCAAATTGTTTACTGGGGCGAGAAAGTGAGAAGTGAGTAGGTGCAGAAGTCAGGCAGAGTTCATGTGATTATTTTATTTTTTTATTTTTTTATCTTTTTTTTGCTTTGAACATCATATTTTTTGGCGAGGTGAAGGAAACCGTTTTTTGAGCACTCCGAATGGAAATCACATATCAGTCATCTCTTTCAACCTTTCAGAGGTTTTTTTTTTTTCTTTCTTTCTTTCTTTCTTTTTGTTCTTTGCGTCTCGCCTGGCGCAATCTGCCCCGCCTCCACCTTACCCTGCACTTACTCCTGTCAACCCGTGGTTGTGTCTCACACAGCACCGTGAAGAACTATAGATAAAAAGAAGCGTGCTGAATTTTTGATGTTGTTGATTTGTCGGTGTGTGCTTTAGACTTCTTCAGTGCTCAATCCATTTTTGACGTATCAAACCCCAGACATGCATCTTGTTGCCTGTTACACTGTATGTATGTATATATATATATATATATGTATATATATATATATATATATATATATATATATATATATATATATATATATATATATATATATTATGCGCTGGTGTTGGTGGTTATTGCACAAAGCTCTAAAATACAGTACAGACAGAGAAAGCGAGGAGCGAATCCCCACACTTATAAAATGACCATATACTGACACACGGTATGACAGCACAGTGGTCACTGACATAATAGCTGCTCCACCTGAGGGTGATCTCATGGTTTTCCATGTCTCCCTCGCTCTCATTCCCTTATTTTTTCTAATATTAATGGAGTGTAGCAGGTCCCCCCCCCAAAAAAAAAAAGAATTGGTCTGCATGCTGTGAGAATCAAAACGTCAACAGTTAAACCCTAATAAAGAATGTGGAACGAAAAAAAAGAAAAAGCAAGTGTTGTGCTAACGTCTCTCTTCAAGGCATTTTCCCATCCCACCCCACTGTGAGATGTTCTAACCTTGGGCCCAATTAATTCCAATGACCTGAACTAAATGTTCCTTTTTTGCGGAGCTTTTATGTTGTTTCCAGGCATTGTCTGAACTCATCAATTAATCTCCTCTTAAAAAAATGTTTCTTTTCTCCGATCACGGGGGCGTTAGCTGTGGTTCGGTGCCCCCGTTGTACCAAGGTTCTGTACCAAGCTGAGCTACAGGAAGGTTCAGATTTTCAGGAGCACTTTAAGCTTTCTTTGATCAGATATTGAAAACCACTGCCATTTCAGCGCTTTAGTCAGGAGCAGCCACCCTTTAAAAATGTGGTTGCACTTTCGGCTTGATCAAATAAATGTTGCCGTAATTGTTGTGACTGAAGAATGGACTGAAATCTCAGAAATGTGCCCACTATCGCATGCATGATGTTTACATTGATCGAGATTCAATACGGTTATTAGCGTCCATGCCGAGTCTCGATGAGTTCTCTTTAAGTTTTTGTTTAACAGTTAGTTGGAATGTTCTATTGTGTAATAAAATGGAGCTGTAGGTTTAAAAAAATTCAAGTTGCAAAAGGGGTTTTTATGATTTCTTGTTTTAGTTGAATGAAGATTAGGAGCATATTTACACATTTTCTAAGCCCCTCCACATGTTTTTCATCTGTTAGTTTCATCCAGGTATTTCATTTGACATTTGATCAGATCTGCTCTTTTACCACAAAATTATAAATTTGTGGTCTTGTGCTGAATTTTGCCGAATTGCAAATTTTGTATTTACATGTGCATTTATCAGTCTGACTTCACTGCCCCTTTTACTGCTTTTATTCAGACTCTGTCCACAATATCTGGGATTCCCTGCCTAGAAGACCGGACTGGCACCTTGGGTCAGTCACAGTCGGAGATGAACATCCCCAGGATGTCCCCCAAGGCAGATAAGAAGAGGAGGGCCCCTGCACCACCGGGAGGTCTGGCACACAACACGGGACACACCAGCTATGAGAGCTTTCAGGTAGGATGTTACAATTATCTACAACCACTTGGGTACAACAAAACCCCACCCCTGCTCCTCTAAAGTGTTTGATTCCTGCAGCTTTCATGAATGGAAGTTACCGTCTTTCTGATCCAGCCTTTCGTTGGTGTTTTCACCTGGAAGTCTTAAGTGACCTGTCTGGGCTACATTAGAGCAACAGCTCCCTGCAGTCTCATTATAGTGTTGTGACGGCATGCTGGGCAATGTTGTTTAGCAACCAGCATCCGTCTTCCTTCCCTCTGCTAATAGGTTTTGTTTATTTGGAGGAGCCTGTTATTCAGCACACATGTTTTCCATATAATGAGATGCAAAACACTGCGATTGTCTTAAGCTTAATGAACAAAGCAAAAACTGCAATTCATGGAAATGTTTTGTACTGCAAACAGTACTAACAATACTGAATTGCCTGAAACATAAACAAATCAATGGTCCGATTCACTTGTTCTTCACGTGACGTCAGGTTGGGGATTTCATCACTTACTTGGGATGACTGAAGTACTTGGATGACTTTGTTCGCTCCGACTGTGAATGTCCTCCCTGCATTTAAAATGGACTATAAATGATTAATATGTCCTTTTGCTATTGAATTGCATTGCGACTCCAACAAGAAACTTCTCGTCCCTGCTTTGATTATTTTTAGTGCTGCAAATTGTATTTGTGCAGACAGAAATGGTAGTTTGTCTGCCCACCTGTCAGATTAAGAGTCATGACGGACACCAGAGCTGAAATACTGAGGCACCACTGGGACTCACAAGGGCACCTGGTAGATTACGAGTTGGGAAGGTTATCTGAGGACTCGATGGCTGCTCTAATAATAGATTTCTTCCCCCTCACTCTTATGTGTACTCTGCACCGTTGCTCGGTCTGAACACAATATCTCATGCATATTTATGCAATATCCAAACATTGCAAGGTCATACTGTGGTGCAGGCGTGTTGCGAGGACAAAATGAAAGCGAGCAGTCAAGGTGTTAAGTTATTTTATCGACGGTTCATCATGAGGTCGTGCAGCAGAGCTTTTCAAATGTGGGTCTCTTTTGCTAGCGGTAAAGTGAAATCTATATATTGGTGAGTGTGCATTTGTTTCACTGGCACGCACCTGGTTTGAAGTGAATAAAGGTGTGGAGGCGCTTGATTATTGGCCGATAGGAAATGTATGTACGATTAGCTCACATCACCCAAGGACACGAGTGTAAGGTGTTGGAAGATTAGCAGCATGCTTGTGAGTGTGATTAAAATGGATTTAGTTACATGACAGTGGGGGGTGTCACAGCAGCCAGGTCTCATCGGGACAGTTTTTGAAGGCCTCGGGCATTAAAGAGTCCTGCATGACTTAAGTCTGTAGAACAATTGTGCAGTGTCAAATCACATCGCATCACATCACAGTAAGAAGTAGCACTACCCCAGTAACGTGAGATTTGGCGTAGTGGTTGCTGGAGGGGGCAATAAGCTACACACATGGGGGGGAAAAAAACAACAACAACTGGCGAACTGTCATCAAAGAAGCACACAATCTTTCAAAAGTTTCAACGTCAACAAATGTCACGCTATCGCTTGTATTTGTGGAGAAAGCGACCCATTTTGCTTGGCAGAACGTGAACAAACACAGACACTTAAACAAATTCATTAAAAACAAACGGTCCTTTTGTTTTTCAATCTGTTCAACCTTGTGTTTGCGTTCACAGTATAAGAATATGTACACACGGGTGACGGGGGAGAAGGATTATGCACATGCGAGCAGGTCATCTGAGGGCAGCTCTGTTTGATGACAGCCCTCATTAGAGACCTCCTTCTGTGCCAAATAAGCTTTAGATGGCCAACTAATTATGACTTACAAGACATAGTAATGGGCACTGACTTCGCAATATAAGCTATAAGAATGATAAGATTGTTATAACGAAGCTACGTGTCTTTAAATAGCCATCGTAGAGGCAGAGATCACTGAGGACATCCTTGTAGGGACACAATTGGATTAGCGTCAATGACAAGATGAGGGAGGTCACATTGTCTTTATTGTTGACCCTGGAAATATTAACTAGGTCTTGGCTAGATGGTAAATTGTCAGTGTTTTTCATTCTGTTTTTATCTCAAATGTTACTTGAGGACATGTGCATTTTCTTGTATGTATTGTTGAGTTAGACTCAAGCATCCCGCCACGTTAGAAGTTGGATGGATAAAAGTTATGATGACTTAAGGATCATGGGGGGGGGGGGGGGGGGGGGGTGCTAAGTGTAATTTGCATGCTCTTTCTCTGCCTGTATGGGTTTTATTTGGCCTCCCGATCCAATCCAACTTCAAGCATGGTCGATTAGTTGATTCTAAATTTCACCTTTCATCTGGATCCTGGCCTCCAGTTCCCTGCAACGCCAGCTGGTGTAGAATATACACCTACATGTTAATAGTTAGACTGTTATCAACCTATTTCACATTTGACAAAATGAACAAGATTTAAACTATCCAAAGGGTTTGATAGCCTTTTCTCACATTCATTTCTGATCCCTTGCTGATTGGTCACTACAGCTACTGGAAAGTTATCAATCACTGATATTAACAAGAGCAATCAGAGATTTATGACGCCTGCCAAAGGTTGACCTGGACTCAGGAAAAAAAGATGAATAAATGTTTCCGGATCACCTCCACGGCCTAACATCTATCGGTGGTGAAAATTTCGACAAACTCTCTGCAGTAGTTTTGATGTAATCTTGCTGACAGACACAAAGATGAATTTATGCCGAGGATTTTATTTCGTCCATGGCGGACGTAAAAATCTTCTCAACTTTGAGTCATCTAGTCCAACATGAAACTGTGTTTTTTTCATCAACCAGTTCTGGGTAAAGATTTTCTAACAATTTTAATGAATATGGAAAAAAGAAAAATCCCCCACTTGTGTTGCAGTGAGAACTCCAGTATCATTTAGCAGTATTTTTTATTGAATTTTTTTTAATTTACTGTAATTAAATGAAATCGCTGACCTTTCTGATGATCTTTCTGTGAGAGACAAGTTGCTATTCAAAGCATGGAGACTGAGAGGAGCTCTCATTAAAGACAGATGACATAATATTCCTGGAAGAGCGTGAAGTCATCGCCGGCTGCAGGAGGGTCAGACGCTCCACGGAGTCTCCCGCACGAGGATTTAGAGAAGTTTATAGTTGCTTCTTCAGCACACCAATCAATAATTTGTGGGTTGTTTGTTTTTCTCAAGCAGCTTTTAATTAAAGTCTGTTTTTGAACATTGACTTCAGAGAAACACAGGATTGCATTTGTGATCAGTGATGTGCGAACTGTCGTCGTGGTTCCTGTGCCAAGTGTAGAATGTTCACCGCACTGCGGAGTAAAAAGAAGGTGCTTCTGAAGCAAGGGTCTGTCTGTTGTTGTGTGTAAACATGAAGAGTTAAAGATGAAGACGAAGCATCTGAAGTAGAAGATGACAGAGAGAATAACGAGCGGAAGAGAACAGCTGAGTTTGAAAAACCGTTTCAGAGAGATCAAAGGTCAACATAAGAGATCGTCGGTCTTCCAAGTGGTTTGTATGCGTTTTTGTTTGTGCAAAAAAGAAGAGCGTTGAAGCTGTGGGGCAATGTTTGTAAAATGCAATGCAGCTTGCGGGAGGGGGACACATCGGGGTAAGAGTTCAACAGAGGACATGCAGTATTAAAGAGCAAGGGTGAAGGAGTAATAGGATCAGCAGCAGTAAGCAGGCTGTTGTAAGTCGGCAGAAGAAGAAAAAGAAAATTAACAAAAGCTTTTAAAAAACGTTATCCATGGCTAATTATATACTTAGCAGATTTCATTCCTCTTTTGTTAATCTCTTGTTAAATTTTAGCCAATATTTTAGACTCCTGTCACCAACATTTTGCAGCCTCACTGTCTACTATAGGCTGCCCTGGACTGACCAGCATTATGTGCATTATATCATTTGAAATCCTCAGCCAGGAAACTCGCTTTTAAGAAACCTCCACTCCAGTGTGGAATTTCAAATCTGTAGACTGGCTCTCAGCTCGGGGTGTGCCATAAAAAAAAAAAGATACAATTTCCAGGGGCAAAATTGCTGACTGGAGCCTTGTCCTTGGACTGTTCAGTGCTGTGAGGGACCAATATAGAGTTGGAACTGTCTTTAGCAGGATGCATGTTTACATGTTTAGCATCACTGGCATAGTAGCAATCTGGAGTAGAGACATAAATGGGTTAATATATGGTGTGCTACTACATTTGTCATAGTGTTTTTTGTTTTGTGAGTAACTTTTTATACATGCTACATTTTAGCCCGTTTTTGTGTCGTATGTTATAAAAGCATCTATTACAGCACAAGTAAACTTGTCCATTTGTCACATATGAGAGCCATGGAATGGCGATATTGTAATTAACACTATAGAAATAAAACTGAACTAACAATGGAATTGAAGCAGAACATATCCGAGACCTGCAACCTCCCCCCAAAATCTCAATTACAACAGTATATAAGTCCGTTACACCAGAACACAATCAGAATTTGTCAAATCCCTTGAAACCAAATCGTTGAGGGAGAGTGAGTGTGTATAGTTGAATCAAATCTTTTTCTCCGCCTCATTTACTTTTAGGCTTTTGTCGTACAAGCCTGCTTTGTCGCCGGTTTCTTGTTTATCATATGTCAACTTGGCGTTGTGGATGTGGTCATGTACTGCAGGAAGGCACTGTGTGGTTTCTGTTCTTACGCACTGACCTTGAAGATTGTTAAAGTGTGAGTTAGGGGCCATCCCGAGGGGAACGTGTCTCCCTGCCATGCTGCCTATGTAGGGCAGGATCTGTTTGCACTTGAGACTGTCAAAACATCTTAGACATGAAACCAGCCAGCACAGATGGGACAAACAAATGAAGCGGATCTATGTTTATGTCAGTCTCTCAGATCATGCATGTCTGTATGTACTCCTTGAAACATATGGAGATCTCTGGCCGACACTTGATCAGGATAGATGTTATAGATTATTTCCCCTGGACCTATTGAAGTACACTAATTCTGATTGTGAAAAGTGGTTGTTTTGTGATCTTTTGGGGATTGTAATCAAGAAAGTTGGTACATGTATGAAGGAGTTGACAGAAAGTGCACCCCTAAGAGTAGGTTTAATTGTAGATGGCTCTTAAGCCGAGTTGTTTTGAATTCTGTGTGCGATAGTGTGAGATTTAATTTATCGTCAGAAATTATCCATGACCATATTAAATTGGTTTATAGTTCAATGGATGTAAAAGTCATCAGTTAAATCTTGTGCTGGAGTTCTGAGTAACTCGCATTCGAATCCTGGTTTTGGCAGAAAGAACGTCCATTGTAAAAACTAGCCAAGTTTACAATGCAAGTTGCAAAGACTTGCTGGGGGGGACCCCTTGAAATGAGAGTAACTGAATAGATGTCATTTAATTTAAATGACAGTTAGATATTCGTTCCACGTATATGGACAATTTGAATTTTAACTCTTTCAAAACTGTTTATAATACAGTTGATCTGATGATCGACTGGTACTCCTCTATGAGAAAAAAGTATCTAAGGTTTTTATGTAGGTATTATTCACAACAGAGCCACTGTTAACATTCTATCCAACAAACACCAGGTTGTTGCATAACCGTGAGATAAGCCATTATAACAGGTGTGGTGGATTCCAGAGTTTCTAAGAATCACTGTTATCGTAATGGAAAAGTTACTCTTTATCTGTCAACTGGATGTAAAATATAAAGGGACATAATAGACAGAATTAATGTGAGTCTTTGATGTCTGGGTTAATTCAGAACTCAGCTTCTTTTTCCCCCAACCATTTAGATCAAAAAAACATTATTAAAAGAAAGGTTTTTCAGGTTAACTGGAATAGTTTCTTCTAGCAGAAAGCTGCTGAGTACTACTACCCTCACCTCTTGCACACATCAAGCCCCTGTGGTGTCAAGTGTACCGGTGACTTAAATCTGTGACATGAAAATGCTGTTTACTGTTGGAATACTGGTGGCCTAAATGGAAGAGCAGCAGCCTTCTAACAGGATTTCCGCTGGTTCGGATACACCAGTCGCCATTGTGGCGTTTGCTTTGGCTCATCCAGAGCAAAAACCTTAATCCCAGCTCAGGTTGCACTAAGAAGGGTTTCTGGTGTAAAAATGTGCCTAATCAAACATGATCCGCTCTTACGACCCCGGAAGGAACCAGCAGAAACACACTATGTCAAACTTCATCACTTTTTGATTAATCTAAAATATGTTCTGATTGTAGTTTATTAATATAGCACTTTCAAAGGGTGACGACCCCGTTTTGACAGGTAATGCAGGATCATCAAAAACATTCAAAAACAGAAGCTCGACTATGTAGAATGACTTCAGGTAGATGGAAAAAGCTCAATAGCACAACATGGGAATGATTGAATGATGGACACCAACAAATATTCCATTTAATAATGATGAAATTATTATTTATACCGTACATTTAAAAAGAATTACATAGTACCTTAAAAAGTGAAGAATGAAACAACAATTCAAAATGATAAAAACATCATTTTAAATAAGACAATTTCAACTTTTGCCAGTACTACTTTCATGCCGTCAGTCCTGCTCTGATTCGCCCGTCTGCTGCCCGACAACAAGCAGTGCATAGGAACTTACCAGAGACGAAGAAAACATTTAATTTCAGTGGGTTAGTGGGACATGGAGGACGACAATGGAATTGGGTCAGCCATGTGTCTCCTCATCCTGTTCCGCACCCCCCCACCACACCCTCCTTCACACACATTGTTCAGACTTTTAACATAAAACTCTTTTCTTCATGTGTGCACATCCACACATGTTCATTATAACGCGCGCACAATACCCCTAACACACTCTTAACTGTCCTCCAGTCTACTGTTAGGATGTTTTTGACCTCTTTGCCCCTCGCAGTTCAGGCAGTTCAGCTGCTATTATTATCCCCCCTACATGCACATACATACACATAGGTTTGTGCACACACGTGCGTCTGTGAATGGACTCATGCATGTTGACATGCACATGCACACACATATACAGTGTTACCCCCCCACCCCCACCCCCCATACATGCACATACTCCATTTCACATTCCACATTAGCACTGTAATGTTGCCCTGTTACAAAGCCCCTCACCCATCAAGAGTCCTTCAAAACAGCTGATGAATGGTCACGCCACCAGGTTGAAGGCTCCATGGGTGGCCCTATCTGATCAACATGCTCCAACATGGGGCCCTTTGCCTCTCAAACCATAGAGTGGAAAATTGAATGGACACACCAGACTGTCCTGGTACGGCCTTCTGTGTGCTATTGTGTAAAGGTACCGTCCCCTTACAATATGCCCATGTCCACATACGTCATGTGGTTCCTTAAAAAGTATTAAATGTGAGAATAAAACACTAAATAAATAAGGATGAACGCTAAAGCAAAGTTGACAATTGAGTAGAAGTTAAATGTTTGAACCGGTTTGTTGCTCAGTCCTGATCAGTGTGAGAAAGTTTGACCAGAATTTCTGAACAAATCCTTTCTTTCATTCTTGTCTGTGGGAGTTTTCTCCCTTAATAACATAATGCTGATCCCCAAATACCATTAGTGACACAAAAACTCCACAGGCAAGAGGCAGGCTGTGAATGGCTCTAATCAAGTTATTTATGTGGAACGTGTTATTGTCATTACTGTAGAAAAACAAAAGCTCATTAATGTAGAAGGAAGAAAGTACAATTAAGGTGGTTGATGCTTATTTGGACCTCATTGGAAATTATGTTTTAAGAAAAAATGTAATTAAGTATCTCTGAGCGTCTGCTTTCACTTGCATTGATCTGAAAAACGAGTGGTTTTTACTCAGCGACAATTCGGCATTGATTTATTTTGACATTGTTTAAGCTTGTGATCTGATGCTGTATGGAGTTGCCATCCTGGATTTAAAAACTATTGGGTAATTTGATTTGGTTTATTATAATGTGACTTTGGTTGTCTGCAGCCTTTATCAACGTCTTTTCAGTGTAACATACATAAAAAAAAAAATAAAGAAATTGCAAGCACTCCATCTACAAGCACTAAAAATTAAAAACTGTAAACAACATAAACCTAGTTTGAACATAATCATATTACATAGTTGGCTTAACTTAGTGTACAGTGTGACCTTGAAATGTGGCATGATAAAGCGTCTGGAGTCTTCAGACTCTAACAATCTTAAGTACATGCTGTGTTCCCCATCATGGCGCCAATAAGCTCATGAGAGCAACCCTACAACCCTCAACAACCCCCTAATCTATACACCCCAGCTCAGCCTGGGGTATGAGATATACTCTTCCCTCTGATGTGCATGTACACTTGTGTGCTTCCTAGTGTGTGTATGTGCAAGCTTGTACATTTGAACAAGAAGTGTATGTGCGTTTGCTTGTATGTTGAGGCCAGTGATCCTTTCATAGTAGGGACTGGCTGGAGTCTTATGTTTCACTCTGCAGGGAAGACACGCGCGCACACACACGCACACACATCTTCATAGGCAAGTCAGTCATCCATTGCAGCTTCAACTTTGCCCCACTTCCACAGCTATGTCTGTATTCACGTACATATATATGAATGCCAGGGAGGGAGAAGCCAGAGACCAAGGAGGAGAAAGACAACCAGTTGGGGGGCCATTTGGATTTCCATAGCCTGCCATGCACTGAGTTCATTGAGTTCATATGTGTGAACCTCGTCTCCCTGCAGAAAAGCAAGGTGGCCTGTTCTCTTTTCACATCCCTTTGCATGATGCAATACCGCCTGCAGTTCAGGACATGTTCTCTGTTGAGTGAAGGAAAATTGTAAGCACAAGCATTGAATGGCATTTCTTGAAAATCAGGATATCTTTACCGTTACAGCGAGCGCGTGAAAATGGATTCTTCAAAATGAGACTTCTTGGGTTGAGATTAAACTTTAAAAGGAGTGTGTGATGCTCTCTTCCCCACATATTATCACAGATTTTCCCACCATCTAGTTTATGAGGGATTTATGGTTATTGCTTTTCTTCTTTCTTTTTTTTTTTCCTCCTCTCACTTTTTTTCAGATGCTGCATGTATATCAACTAGTTTGTGTGCGTACGTTTTACCATTACAGTAATTATTGAAACCATTCAATGGTATTATTTTCCTAAATGTAATAATATTACATATTATAGCGATGTCTTTAGGGAAACATTAAGCTGAATGTTATTTTAAATAATTTTGAATTTCTGTGACTTTTTTCTAAACTCCATCCGTGCGTGAACTAAACTGAAATGACACAAACATGCATGGACACAATTTCTGGAAATGTTCTGTCCATTGCACGCACAGTGAAACATAATTGCATCATTTGGCAGATATCTAAGCTGTCAGTGGGCTTTAATATGTGAGAATCCAGTAGTGAGTTGTAAGTGCAACCGTGTTATATTTGAAGGATGGCTGGTGTTCCAAATGAAGAACTATGAGAAATGCCACAGTGAGATATAGCTATTAGTATATGCCATCCCACCGTGCTGTATCATATATTAAATGCGTTGCTGCCAAAACTTATGTCTCTCGTTGGAAGATAATTTAAAAGGAATGTTGGCACTCTTGTGCTTTTAAAGACTGTGATGCCTGCCAGGACGTCACTTGATTTAATTACTCGGTAGTAAAGTGTACTTCAGTCCTGGCAAACTGAATTTACAGGCTAATTTATAGTTAAACCACACACACACACACACACACACACACACACACACACACACACACATGCACTTGCTCACATAAATCTTTTCTGTAACCCTTAATCTCACCTAAATTTGTAGCATTAGCCATAAACTGTTTCTCAACCCATAGAGATATATAAAGAATTCAGGGCTTCAGCTCTTTGGTCCTTCTAAGTTATGTTCGACCTCAAAAATGTAGCGATTTCGCATGTTTGAGTTCCTTTAAAATGAATCTGTAAAAAGTGAATCTGGAAATTAACTTTCTACCTCTTTTCCTTTCACCTCTTCTTCTCAGATGGGCCTTGGTTCAGAAAGCCAGCAGAGGAAAAGAAAGGCTCCAGCTGCTCCACCCACTTCTGTCACCCAAGGCTGTGATGATGCTTCAGCATCCGCTGCTCCCACTCCTGATAGCTATGAGACTGAAATCCCTACCCCAGCTCTCTTCGTCAGAGTGGCACAGTTGGCCAGTGTCTCCGCTCCCACTGCGGTAACACAAACAGCAAAACCAGCCCCCATCAGAGTAGCAGTAAAGCCTCTGCGTGTGTACGACGCCTCCCCGGCCCGCAGCTCCCCGACTCCAAGCAGCAGCACCGCCGACAGCCTGACTGTGCAGGATTCAAGCTCTGAGCTCAGCCACAGCCTGGATGACTCAGACGCTGACCTGGACCAGGCCAGCTCCCACTGCAGCACCCTCACAAGTAGCTCAGCCAGCGAGTCCGTGCGAGTCGTCGCCACCACAGAACGACGCCGCACCAAGGTGGGGAAATCAGTCAGCGGCGTGACGGCTCAGTCAAATGAAGACGCGGCGTCTGACAGCAGCTCCAGGTCGGAGACTGAGTCAGCCCTCAATCTGAAGCTGGAAGAGATGGAGAACAACAGACACAGCACAATAGGTAAATATCTGTAACGTAAGAAAACACTCGACACAGTCCGCAAAAGCATATATATATATCTTCTTCTTCTTCTTTTCTCCTTTTTTAATCCCTTACATGATTATTTTAGAAAATGTGCCATAACCGCAAAGTTTTATTGGTTACAAACACTTGTAAAAGATATCAAATCAAACTTTTTGCTTTTTTGAACAGTAGAAGAGCAACATGTGTCAGCAAATAGCAACTACAGGTTTGAAAATCTGCAGGTTTGGACTGTTCAACACGAGTGACGCTTTAATATCTACATCTTGCACTTTTTTGAACATCTTTCACAAGTTGCTCTGCAGATTGATGCTTGATTTGAACAGTGACGGTAGGAGGATTTCACGGCGGAACCAGGTGAAGAGGATCATCTTTGCTTTTCATCTCTGAACTCTTTCCAGTGATGACACTTCCAGTATCTGTATGATATCTGAATGAGACAGCCAGTAGTTGCTGTAGAGTTTATCCACCACCTGGAAAGCTGAGCTGTCAAACTACAGCAACACCTGACACTTAAACTTTCAATAGTGACGCACAAAACCTGTTGAAAGAAAGTGTTCGTTGGTGTGTGATTGCGTCTGTGTGCACGCACGTTATGGTTGAAGGACAGGAACGAGTGGAGCTGGTTTTGGTTTTAGCTCATGAGACAATACAGCCCTTGTCTCTCCCTCATTGTCAATCCCTCACACGTCTTCTTTATTTACCTTTCTCCTTTTCCCCCCTCTCTGTTTCTCTCTTTATTCCCTCCTTCCTCTCTCTCACAGGTATGCAGACACTCACACAAACCTTCAAAGCTGGCATTTACAAAGGCAGAACAGATCCATCACAGATTTAAACAGGATCTACATGAACTTCAGATGGCCTCATATTGATCTGTGCTCAGCCCGGATCTTTCTCTGTAGCACAGCGAGAATGCAGCAGAGGGTTGTCGTGTCTGACAGGGGCACAGATGAGAGAGCAGTAGACCTCAAAAGGGATGAGAAAGGTGAGAGTGCCAGGATGAAGTTGAGAGAATAGAGCATGGGAAGGTTTTGACAGGTGGATGACGAGGTAGCGAGGTAGAAGCAGGGGGAATAGAGCGTTTTAAGGAGAGAGGGGTGATGGACAGGCAGATGAAAGCAAGAGCAAGGATGAAGTATGAGGAGGTTAGTGGAATAGACACGGTAGAACAGACAGCATGGAGTTCATTAATAAATTTATAGACGCAGCTTCTTCCCTTCTTCTCTGTCCTGACACTCTGCTGACAGTGCAACACCATCTGTCTTCTCTTTTGCTTCGACTCACAGACTATTTTCAGCCTTCTTTTTTTTTTCTCCAATTCAAACGACGTGTTGCACTTAAATCACTTTGATACATTCTGTTTGTATTGAAATGGTTGTATTCCAAAAACCAAACTCCCTACAGCTAATCATTGCATATTTATTTTTATTATATTCAATTCTTTAGCAACAGCGAATTATTTTGTACATCATAAGAGCCTGTAGTTGCAAACAGGCCTGGGAAAAGTTGATACTCTACAAAGACTACTGGTCAAAAGTTTTAGAACCCCAATTTGTTTTTATTCACAATTATTCCTTTTAATGTCTCACTGCACTCAGAAATGAAAGCACAGAACAAATATACAAGTTAAGTTGAAAAACAAATCATGCAATCAATTTATAAACCAACATGCATTCTAAAGTTTTGACTTGTCAAAGTAGCAAACTTTGGCAGAATTAACAGCGGAACACACTCTTGTGTTGGGTGGGGGTTAAGTCTGGATACTGTGCTGGCCACTCATGTTTTCAAGCTTGCCATCTTTTTTCCTGATGTAGTTGCCGCATAACTTAGATTTATGCTTTAGGTCATTGTCTTGCTGTAGGATGAACCCCCTGACCAACTACTCTCCTACCAGAGGGTATTGCATGGAATGGTGTGGTGGTTGTTTTGGTTCAGATTGTCTCACTCTGTCCAAGTGAAATCTGAGTCTTTCTTACTACGACCACTATTTAACTATGCTTGAATTTATTGTCCTGTGAGCATCCAATCACACAAGCTGTCAACGCTCAGAAACTTGTCTCGTGATTCTGTTGTCGAGTTCCTTTTGACGCTGAAGGAAACTGAACTAATTGAGACCTTGCCTCTATTTCTCAGGAAAGACCTGCAATTTTATGTGTTTTGATGGCCTTCTCTTTTCCAATGATAATTGCTTTTTTCGCTCCATTTTTAAGCGCAGTACTCCTCAAATGATGCTCACATTCCAGCACTGCTTTTATGCAGGGAGAGGGGGTTTTAAGTAATCCAGAAAAGTTGGAACACCTAGAATGTATGCGTTAGAAATATGCAACTATGCCCTTCATGAACAATAATCTGTCAAATATGTTTGAATTAACATGTTGAACATTCATCCACCGCTTGATGCGAGTCAGGGTCACAAGGGACTGGAGCCGATCCCGGCACACAAAGGATAAAGGCGCGTGCCAGTTAGTGTTAAAGATACACTGTATAATGTTAAATCAACAGAGCTGGCGCTGGAAGCCAATACCTAACAGCAAATTATTATCAGGGTGTTATTTCGAGTGTGTGGAATGTTTGGCAGAGTATGCCTGTCAACAAGATAACAAGAAATGCTCTGAATTTGACACCAAAAAAAAACAAAAGTAGAATGTGTAAATTCTCTCTTAACAACATTTACCTCAAATCATAGAGGTCAGCCAGAATATGTTAGTATTCATTTGAATCTATTCGACACAAGCTCCACTGTTGGGTGTTTTCTCATGCCAACTAGTTCCACTGTTTCTGAGCGTGAATCTTTCATAAACGTTACACCGACAGTGATGAATCAGCACAGCACAGTTTGTCTGTTCTTATCCATGAGGTACAAATGTTGGTCAAACAGAACAAATTGTCATGTTTAGCATTAGGTAGCATTTTTGGGATATTAGTGTGCGCATGCTGGTGGCTGTCAAGGTGGTATTGGTGTAGTTTATCATCTCGGCCCTGCATGCTGCTGCAGTTCATTACAATCGTCCGCTAGTAAACACAAACAAAGTAAGACATTGACAGCACCTGCTGACTAAGACACCACATGCTGACGATTCGCAAGCCTTTGAATGGAATTTCAGGTCGATGAATTTCAACACTGCTTGTTCTCCAGCAGTTGTGCTTTTTGTCTTTTTCTCGCAGCCTGCTGTCCCGGCTGGCTTTGTTCTGTAAAATCCATGCTCGCTCGATGTCATTTACTGTCCGGATTACACATTTGTACTAGATCATCTTTTAATTCTTCTGCAAGTTTGTCAACTTTACTAGTCCAAAATGGACTCATGACTTTGATCCCGAGAAAAGTACACAACTTTACAAGTATTCATCCAAGATCATGCAAAACGTAGAGGTTAAAATCTTCTGATGCTTGAAAAGGAAAATAAATGAAATATTTGCAGTCTTGGTGGCAGTGTGTGCAGCGAGGAAACCTATCTACAGTTTAAACTTAGACTTTAGAGACCCCCATTTCCATGTTTGTCCTTCCACAACATTTTGAAAGATTATTGGTATTTTCACGCCCTTAAACTTCTTTGCTGAGAACTAAAAACAAGGCATTTCTTATTTTTTTTTAGCAATAGAGCAGCAGCTTCATATGCTGGCGTTAAAGCCTGGCAAATTCTGTACACACCGTGTACTCTCAAAGTAAACGGGTCCGCTGTAACTAATATCAAGCTTGACTGAAAGTGCTCATGCTAAATAATCCTGCCTGTTATTGCTTTCTTTAGAATCTAAAAAGAATATGTTTTTTGTATACTGACATTTTAATGCAATAGGAACTAAATAATGGCCTTTATATTTTCAGGTTAGAACTACTTTTATATCATGGGTGTAATTGACCGCACCTCTTCACACCTTTCAGACTTGCATCACCACTCTGCTCTTTGCATCTCACTGTCCACTGCCAATACTTTGCAGTTAGAACTACCATCTGAAAACTGACCGACTTTATGACTCAGGAGACAAAGACGTTTCTCTAGATATTTCTCTTTTGTTTTTTTTAATATCTTGTCAAAGGACATTGTTGATGTTGCTTTTTTCAAACCGTTCGAAGGACCAAGTCATTGGTTCAAGGTTGCACCAAGTCACTCTTCAGCGGTCTTATAAGTCCCTCATACATCGGAGAGGTGTCACTGAAAGACCCCCACAGTTATGAAAGCAAAGAATGAAATAAAGCATACTTTATTGATCCCCTCGGGGGGGTTACTTCTCTGCATTCCCTCCATCCTATTCATAGTTAACCTTAACATACTTGAAACAGTGGGGTCAAAGGTCTTGCTTGGTGGCCCGCTGTGGAATTCAAACATGTGAACTTCTGATCTCAAGTTCGCTTCTCTAACCTCTAGGGCACTATAAGCTTAATTACCCCTAAGGTGGCAGTTATGGTCAGTTATACATCTGCACACTAGCCTCACTAAGTCGCAGGCTTCAGGTTGCGTCAGTGCCGAGGATGTCTAGTTTTAGGGGGTCTCCCAATATCAAATTCTCAAGTGCATGAGTTGTTTTGCCAAAAGAAGTCAATTCAATGTGACAGTCCATCCCTGAAAACCACTGAGTGTAGAGATATTCAAGACATAAAGTTCTCCTCAGTACATAATACAGAAGCCAGTGTATTACCGCGACATGTAAAAAAGTGTCTGTAATTTTCTTTTTCTTTTCTATTTGTGGTTTAACAAGAAACAAGTGTATAAGATGTGTTGCATACCTCATTTTACGAGTGTAACCACCATGGCCTGCCCTGCCTGCATGCTGTTTTCCCCTCAGGAAACATTGATCGACCAGTGCCACCTAAACCTCGCCGCTCCCCAGCCCAGGAGTCACCACAGCATGTTACACCCCCCAGCACGTCCACCGCTCTCCCAATCTCCCCCCCCATTGAGTCCACAGAAACCCCACAGGAGTCGATGGAGGTGGAGGAAGCAGCTCCCCAGTGTAGGTCCACCTGGAAAGCCTCTGCCTGTACCTTGACTCCTGTCTTCCTTTGCTCTTCTAGGAGCTACTAACCTGGTTTTCCAACTTGTTCGTCGTCAGAATTTGTACCTGACTTTGCTTCCAAACATGCGTGCACGTGTGTCTGTTTGAACGTTGAACTCTTGTTTCAACATGCTTTCCATCTCTCCATCAGTGACGTGGACAGCCGAGTTGTTTAGCGTTACCAGGTCCTCGTGCGGTCAAGGCGTTTCATATCTATAAATGTCCATCCCTAAACTATGTTATTTCTTCTGGGTCTAAAAGGTCAAGACCGGGAGGAACCCCAAATCTACCAGAGTGCCTTTTATGTTTCACTTTATCAGAACAGGGGAGCAGATTAGAAGAGTGATGCTATTTTCTACATAAATCTCCATTTTTCTTTATTTGTTCTCTGTGGATAATGCAAGAGGGCTATAACTCCCTATAATTGTCACATTGTATTCATGACTTATTGTATTTGTGTGTTGATGATCCAGCCTTCTCATCTTATCTGTTCTTTTCTTTGCTCCCCCTCCCTCCCCCTGCAACCCCCTTTCCAGTGTACTGCTGTGGGCCTGTGCGTCTGCGTCCCAAACACTCCTGAAGCCGCTCTCTCTGGCTTGATCCTTCCTCCGTCATCAGCTCCTCTTGCTTCTGTATCGCCCCTTTTTTTCCTCCTCCCATTCCTTTTAAAACGGTTTCTGTTTGTTTGTTCTCCACTCGTATTTGCTGTTACAGTTTAATTCATGTCACATTTCAACCCTCTTGTTGCTTTTAGTTCTCGTCACAGAAGCGAGCCTCAACGCATTTTTACTCTTGACAAAAGTAAAGTCGATGCTATCCTGTTTCAATCTCAAAGTAATAGTACTCAAGTTTTTTTTTTGTGTTTTTTTTTACAAATAACTATGTACATACTGCATGGTTTTGTATTTCAGTTCAATACACTGGTTGTCATTGATTATGCATGAGATTGGAGCCGAGTTAAAAGTGGATAGAGAAAGTGGTAAGAAGACTATGAGGCAAGGCCATGTGATATCTGTCAGCCAATATTTTGGTGATGCGATAGCTGCAGATCAATCGCTGGACAGTGTATGTTTCTCCGAATGTGCCTGGCGTTGTGGCTTGGTTTAGAAACTTAAAACCCGAATGCATGCTGACTTTGGCAATAGTATGGGCAGTGTGATCTATCAATGACATGTTACCTTTAAGTGGCAATGGCTCGTCTGTTTTAGAAAGACGGCCGTATGTAATCCAAGATCTATTCTCAAACAAAGCTTGTAGCCTCTGCCTTGAAAACAAGAGATTGTTATTGCACGCTGACTTGTTGTTGAACTGATGTTTTTATTGTGGAGCCTTATAATTGAATCAGGGCCTCATAGCTTCTTTTTGTTGGATTGGTCCAAGTATAAAAGTCACAGCGATTCTGAGGGAAACTGTTTGATTATTTGTTTGTTTGTTTTTTAAAGTAAATGTCTTTAAAAGAGAACAAAAATTAAAAGTAAATGTCCACGACCTTGTTAAAGACATGAAAACAATTTCATAGTTTTTAGCATCCGTTTATAAAACATACTGTACGTCATAAAATACAAAGCATCTTTTGAGTGCAATAACTATATTAAGCTATTAAGGCCTTGTTGTTATCGTATGACTTGTTTCTTAGAATCTTTTGAAAAGAAGTACAATTTTACATTTCTGAAATGAGAGCAGTTAATTTCAGACTGTGATTTCCGTGTAGTAGGAACATTTGATTATGTTTCAATCAATTTAAGTTGAATGCAATTATTATAACTATGCAACTCGTCACTGAGTTATGAGGCTAGTGTATACTTGCCTAAGAGGATGTGTACTCACTGAGCCTGTGGAGTTGCAATAGCAGATGTTCTTTTGTGATCCAGAAAGTTCAATTAAAGGATTAAGGGTTTTCTATGGTCTTTTGAGTTTGATTTGGCCTTGGTTGTGGGTTGTTGTGATTGGATTCTAACGAGCAGCATGTATTGGAAGCACTGGAATGGACACAGTTTGTTTGACTTTAACAGAAGCAAGAACAACGTCATGCTTATTTTACTTACTTACTTTTGTCCAAGCATATACCACATACGAGCATGATAGAGTTTGTGCTTGTGTGTGTGTGTATATATATATGTGTGTGTTTATAATTGACTTTGCATGTGTTTGTGAATGTGTGCTGATTGTGGCTGTAGCTGGCATGACTAAGCTGTTGCTGGGAAAGAGTTGGGAGGACAGCCCTGTGAGTCATCACCACATCTCCTGGAACTGACTGTTCTCTCCACACTATTAGGACCAGATCCAAAACTGACGGGGCACACGCACATGCACACGCACACGAGCACAGCGCTGATACTGACATGATCTACATACACGTAGGAGGACTTATTGGTGCCCAGTGCATGCACACTCTCACCAACACCTGGTATTACAAACAAGGTCACTCACTGTTAAGCTCATTTTAAAGAATCTACTGTTGAACTGCCAGTGCTGGCCCATGTTGGCTCGACTGCTCGAAACCTAACAAATGCTACATTGATTTTTATTCTCTTGGCTTGAAGTTCAAGAGATCAGCGACAGACTAAATAAGTTCTCCCAAACCCACAGACTGACCCAGGCTATGAGTGTACTGAAAAGATGAGAGGGTATGAAGCAATAGTATCTTTCCCCGGAATCTTAAACAGAACTATGAAAACCAAATGAAAAGGGTTTGTTTACAGTAAGTCCACTGTCCTGTCATTAAAGATGCTTTATCAAGCCACAAGTGAATGTGCTCCGGGCCGGAGTTTGGTGTATGTGGTTTGTGTCTGCTGGTTTGTCTGTGCATGTGTGGCATCAAAACCAGTGTTGAAACTAACATACTTGTACTTTTACCCATCTTCCTACATTTCTTGATCATTTGCTCACTCGACTCAGGAAGTCAAATTCATATCTTCACGATTGGCAAACACTTTTTGCACATATGAACCTTGCGAGAGAAGGAGTGATCTTATGATGAATGAATGAATCTTTGGCCATTAAAGTTTGGAACGGCTCTACTGCTTAGCTCTACCGCAGTCGCCCACCCCAAAGGCTCTTATTGGTTAACTGTGTAACACCCCACCTGTTCCATAGTCTGTGTGTGTATGTGTATTCAGAGCCATTGATTAACAGGCTTCAAAAAAGGGAGTTAAGTTCCATGCTTTAATGCAATGAAATATTAAGTTACCCAGCTGTAGTGCAATTTTATAATTGCAAACATGTATGATAGTTCAGAAAAACCCACTATTTATTTAGAAATGAAAGCCTCTTATTACTCCACCTCTGTGAATAGTACTATTTTCCTTGTAATTAATTAAAAGGAATATTTCTATTTTCCTTGTAATTAATTAAAACACATAAGTCAGTCCCATCATTCTGCTAAGGATGACAGTTGGCATCCCCAACCATGAAACCTTAAATCCCTCTCAAACTCGACATGATTGTCTGACGTCTTCCTCAGTTTTGTTAGCCTGAGATAAACAACAGGAGCGAAAAGTTTTTTCATTTCTTAGTTTTTTTTCTTCACTGATGCATAACATAACATAACATACTTTCTGGGGGTTTCTGTTGTGCCTAATGTTAAAAATAGTTGTTCCCACACGAGCACAAGTTCCTTTTCTTGAGTCTTTTGCTCACTACAGTATATATCATTGGGAACGCCTTGAGTTGCATGTGGGAATGTTTCTTTTCTAACAGTTGCTAACAATTGATCATTAGTAAAAAAAAAAAAGCACCCAGCACTGATTCAACACTTTCTTCTCTTCTTTCCAGCTTGGCTCCACTCTGCACAGAGCTCTGCGGCCGACGGCCGGAAACCGGCCACCGAGGACGAGACTCTTTCCTTGAGCAGCAGCAGTGGTAGCAGCAGTCTGCCTGACCAAGGTTACGCTGCTTCTGAAGGTATGGCCGAGGGTGAGGACTCAGGCGTGGTCAGCTCTCTCTCGGACACCCAGCCCACCTCCCCAGAGGGGAGTTTGTCTCTGGATGGAAGTGGTGTGAGCAAAGGAGGAAAATTCCCGGGACCTCCTCAGGACAGTTTCAATGACAGTGATGAGGGATGTGCCACCTGGGGTTCAATACACAGGTAAACAGTCACTGAAGAAAGACATGACTCACAGTTTCTGCTTTGCCCATTCGTTCCCGTTCTTATTCCCGCTCTGAACCATCTTCTACCTTAAATGTCTCTTTTTTTTGGTTTCATTTTAAGAGTTTCTAATTTTGGGATGGGAAAACAAAATCCATCAGTGTCACCCAAATATTTCCACACAAAGCTGTTATTTCAGATAACTTTTTTTTTTTTTTTTAACTCCATATTTTTTTAAGACAAGCTGGTACCTTCAACTTTTTCCTTGGCATACTTCTACATTCTTAATCTCGGGCCTTCATTTCAAATAAATGCTGCTCCACAACACTTTTAACCTTTTATATTGTAAAATGTCTATGGTAACCGGCCCAGACCAAGGTTGTTGGATGGATGCCTTCAAAAAGTCCTCAGAAATCTGGCCTGGTGCTGCTGGCTTCCCAGTATTCCAGGAAAGCACTATAACCCCATTTTCACAGAAGAGTTGAGGAAGGGAGGACCAGTCCAAGTCTCTTAAAAGTACAATTCTATTTAGTTTGGCCTTCTTGGTGCAATTTGTTATGGCTAATTTGCCACTTACTCATGAGAATTGTCCGGTAAACCCTTGAGGAGTGTGAAGGAAGTTTGAACTGCGGTAATAATATATTTACAGCTGCATGTTTCAAAGCCAACAGTCTCCAAAAAAAATCAACTTTGGACAGCCCAAAATATTTGACTAACTGATTTTTTTTCCCCCTCTTTCTTTACTACTGCAGATCTGCATGAATCACATTTGTGGGGCATGTTACTAACTGGAAAGTTTCTCATGTGTAACAGCATCTGAAAAAGTTCAAGCCATGTTTGAATGTGCAAATTACATCCGCTTTTTTTGCAGCATAATTATTTTTTTTTATGAACATGGACATGTTTTTTTATTACTTTTGCAAAGACCCGTGTTTTACTGTAATTCTACGTACTGTTTCCAGGCACAATGACGTCAGCCTGCAGGCAGAGTCGGTCGGACTAAAAAACAACTATGATGACCACGAGCTTACTGCTCAGCTCCATCGGACTTTGGCAGATTTTGAAGCAGACCTCGCCGGTGAGTTGCTACTGATAAGCCAGTGTGAATGTATATACGCACACAAGGCGCAGTATATGGAGGAGGACACATCCTTCTGATCCCTCCTTTCGCCTTACTTATTTTGACTTCAGAGGGAGGTTGAATTTATTTTCATACTGCATAAAGTATAAAGCTAAAGCAAACACATGTCTTTCAAAACCTAAGGAGAATATTCACCCATAAGGATCACCTCTAGCATTAGTTTTGGTCTTGCTGTAAGGCATGACATACACTGAAATTTAGATTTGAGTGTTTACACTATTCATTGCTCATTAATCCCACATGCCTTCATTTCTTTTCCCCATTGCCAACGAGAAAATCCCTCGTCAGCTTTTATCACAAATCACATACTGTGTATAGAGTATTTGCAAATTATTCATAAAAACTATTTAAATGTAGTTTCAATCTGGTCTTTAATCTAAATTAATTGTAAAAAAAACAAAAAAAAACACACACACACTTTAGTATATCTCACACAAAAACACTATGCGAGTTTAAGTAAATTAAGTTAATGTTGATACTATTATAAAAAACAAAACAAAAAAATCTATATTTATTCAGAATGCTGAAAATGTTATGTAGTAAACCTCATTTATTTTGTTTCCCAGGCCATTTGGATACTGTATCAACAAAAGGCACTACTTACACCACTTTCATGGAGACCAATGAAGTGCCCGTGTCTGTCGTAGACATGGATGTGCCAGTCACAGCCATTGATGAAGTACTTGAGGAGTATGAGCATCAAACTGTTGAACACAAAGCGAAATCACTGACCAGGGCACAGTCAGCTGGCAGGAAAGGTAGAAAGAAGATCTTTTTCAACACCATCAAGTTGAAAAAAAAACATGTTATTCCAGTTTATTTTTTATGTGAATCTGACTTTTCTTACCCCATTTTGTCACAGGCTCAGACTCTCGTCGAAAGTCAAATGTGGAGCCACAGAACCAAAACAACAATGCTTATACAGCTGCAGTTAGTGATAAGAAAAGCACCCTAAATGCGAAACAGTCGTCCCAATCAGAGCAGTACAGGAAACGGCAGGAGAACAAGTCTGTCAGTGTTGAAAGAGAAGAAAAGGTCATTAAGACAAAGATGAATAAAAGCACTACTGCTCATGCCAAGAAGGTGAAAGAAGATATACACACATCGGCAGTGAAATCCAACGTTGACCCGCAGAAAAACAGCCAGAGCACCGAGTACCGTCCTGATCCTGTGAAAAGCAATGCTCAGAAAAAAAGTGATCTCCCTCCTCAGATCCAGAGATCAGTGTCCGCAGAAAAAGAAGAAAATATCCATCAAAATGCCTCCAGTTTGAGCACTGCACAGAGTAAAATCACTCGCAATGTCACATCAAGATTTGGCATGAAGACGTTCACTGTGGTTCCTCCCAAACCCGCCGTCGCTCGCACTGATCCCACCCAGTCAGCGGCCAGATTCTCCACCGGTGCCATTAGGATTGATGACCAAGGAAACATGGTGACAACTGGGATCTCCTGGAATAAGACTCCCGGTTCATCAGAGTCTGAGAATACTTCCAGCAAGGATTCTGCTCTTGGAAAGGCCAAAACGTTTTGGAGCTCAAGTGAAAGACAAGAAAGCGTCCCCAGCAACGGTCTGTCTGAGAAGCCCACGGAGAGCACAAACAACGGGAGAACGGCTCCCGCTGCAGTTGCGGAAACTTCTGTGAAGACGTTTGGCGCCGAGCAGCGTAAAACAACACAAAGTGCACTTTCTAAAATTCCAGAGAGAGTCCAGTCTGAAAAGATAGGAAACGTGGTAGCTGAAGTGCCAGTGGAAGATGTCAAAGTTGCAAAGAGGGAGCAGTTTGAGGTGGAAAGCAAGATTTCAGTGTCCAAAAGCATTCAGCCGCCAAGTAATAAGCCTGCCGTTCCTCCTACTCGACTTCCAGACCTTTCAAGGGACCTGTCCTTCCTTAAACCATCCAGACGAACCTCGAGCCAATATGTGGCGTCTGCCATTAGTAAATACGCCCCAACAAGCTCAGGGACGTCCGGCAGCCGTCCTAAGTCCCCAGACTACTCCACCGGCTTCCAGAGATCGGGCCGGTCCATTCAAGTAAATCCACACCAATCTTCCCAGTCTTTTTTTTCAGATAATAAGGAGAATGTCTCCGTTAGTACATCACAGTCTCCTGGTCCAAAGAGCTTTCCGGAGTTCATGGCAGAAGGCCAGAGAGACTTTGGCGAAGCGAGGCGGGACAGGGCTGAGTTAGAGGACCGAGTCGTATCCACCAAAGAAACTTCTCAGAGGATGGAAACGGGTGGAGCCAAAAATATTCACGTTCAGTTCAATGGAACCACCCAAATAAAAGCAACCAACCATAATGATAGAGATAATATCAGACACTTTCGCCCTCGAAGCCCGAGTCCAGCAGGAATTGGTTTCCTTCATTCCTCCACCAGACCACCCACAGCCCCAAAGATCACATACCAAGGCCAGACAAATGTAAGTACACTCAAGATTATACATATTGCATCATAGTGATCTGTTTAAAAGTGTGTCCTCAAAAAAGAATATTTACAACAAAATCTTTACTATTTATTATAGCGCTTGAATAACACGGCCGCGATCGCACCTCACCTGAGCTCTGATGTGAAACCGCAGCCTTCAGTCAGTGTGTCGGACAGTGGTGTGACCTCTGGACCTCCAGCTGTGACACTGTTTGGGCCAATTGCAAAGTTCAGGCCAGTGATCCATAAAGCTGTTGAGAAGCAGACATCTTTGCACAGCAGCCTGATGGAGGCCATCCAGACGAGTGGAGGCAGGGAGCAACTGAAGAAGGTGAGATGGATGAGATAAATAAAGAAAGCTATCGTGACGCTTATTATAATATAATTTACTCCCGACATGTAATGAAAATACAGGACAGTTTCAGGAGTCGTACCAAATTTGATATTATGTGGCTTCTCACAGGTGGGTAGGAACTTATAATGTGCACTGATAGCACTTTATACATGTTGCATTTTATATCTGATGTGCTGTTGGAGCCGACCTGTTTTAGTTTATTTCACAATTCTGTTTTATTTGCTGCTGCTGATGTTGTCGCAACACACTATTATCTCTACCTCCTGGATTTTTATGTCTTTGTGTGCCATTATGTATGTGTTCTTTATGTTCTATACTTCACTGGCACACTAATTGCACTACGAGGGCACAAATAAAAACTCAGCTGAACTTATTTTACAGTTTTCTTGTTCCAAGTTGTGATATTTCTCCTTTTGTTGTATTACTAGATATCCACCTCTGGCCCCAGCAGCATGAAGAAAGGGCCCTATGTGGAAGAGGAGAATGAAAGGTCTGCTCTTCTGGCAGCCATTAGAGTGCAGAACAGCACCGGCAGGTTGAAGAAGGTAAAAACACTCATTTTCAGCAAAGCTGTTTGCTAGCAATAGTTACTATACAAAAAAAACAAAACATTCTTAATGCAGTTTTAGGAAGTGTATATGTTTTATAGATAAGAGAAACTGCTGTCAGCTCATTAGCAGCTTGCGCAGCCATGCAGGGACCAGGTTATGCAAGCACGGGTGTCTATTTTCATCCCTCTGTGTGGACTGTTGAGTTGTGGTTAGCTGTCATGTACGGAGCCATGTGGAATGAAAGAGGCAGAAAATGTGCTGCTGTCGCTGAAACATCTGCGGTTCTATTCTGGAAGTTCCTCACTCAAACCGGAATGTCAGGAATGCTGCATGACTGAATCAGACTCGAAAAATGAAATGCTTTGGTAAAAAAATATTAATTATTTAAAAAAAAACTACGTCCAGAGGAGTTAGAAAAATGAAAAACGTCAGGGCAGTATGATTGTGTCTCACCCTCACACAAGCAAGAGGTTTTCTTTGCTCTACAGTTAAAGTATCTCTGATACTGTGTGTGTGTGTGTGTGTGTGTGTGTGTGTGTGTGTGTGTGTGTGTGTGTGTGTGTGTGTGTGTGTGTGTGTGTGTGTGTGTGTGTGTGTGTGTGTGTGTGTGTGTGTGTGTGTGTGTGTGTGTGTGTGTGTGTGTGTGTGTGTGTGTGTGTGTGTGTGTGTGTGTGTGTGTGTGCGTGTGTGTGTCTGAGGCGCGAGGGCACATATGTGGGAGCAGCTGGCCCTCCACATGTGATCTTGTGTCTAGAGTTACCATTGTCTCACACTTTTGTGTCCCACAGACTAAATCTGAGGCCGCCAATGAGCTTCAAAAGTTCAGGAAGGTTGCCTCCGAAGAGGAGAGGCATCTGGGCCCTTCGTCCTCCTCCTCCTCCTCCTCCTCCTCCTCCTCGTCTTTGACCTGCACTTCTCTTGTCTTTAACTCACCACCTCCTCCGGCACCCATGACCGCACCTCCACCCCCTCCCCTCGTCTTGCCCCAGGCTAAGCCGAGCTCCGTGGCATATCCAAACACTGACACCTCCATGAACCCTGCCTTGGCCAGAGAGGCCATGCTGGAGGCGATCCGGTCTGGCTCGGCCTCCGACCGGCTAAAAAAGGTACAAGGACAAAACAGAAGTGCAGCTTTTGTTTAGGCCTGGACGACACTAGTCAATCATGCGACGATGTCATTGAGTATCTTGGTATTACTTGTGATGAATAAGCAATTAAGTAGATAGTTTTGATAAATTTGTGCTTTTCGGATTTGTCATTTGAAATATCAATGTTGTTTATTTTTTGGCATCCAATTTTACCTTGATGCAACTTTTTTCTTTCTTTTTTTAATCACAAGACTATTCCCCCCCCCCCTCAAAAAATCAACTTGTCTATGCTCACAGAAAATAAAAATGCACAAAATGGACCAACACAAAAGTTGAAAAAAAAAATTGTGATGATAATAATGCTTTACCCAGACACGCTATTGTCAAATAAGAGGAAGTGTGCTAAACCAAAGACAAATATAAAAAGAATCAGATTTCAAAAAAGTACTGGGGCAAATGGCAGAAAAAGTTGAACCCGTGGTTTTTGCGTCTTGCATCTTCAGTCTTGTCTCACACGCCTTGCTTTGCTGGAAGACATCATCGGGGAACAAAGATCTCCTGTGGTTGAGCAAGTCAGGGAACTGGAACTGAACTGCAGATCGACAGATTAATCTTTACATGTGGTACAGTCATACTGCAGCACTGCATGGGTATTTTCAAGAGGATAAAGTTCAGTCGTAGGCCAGCAGCTGTTGAGAATAAAGTTTCCCATCATGTGAGTGATTGCATTTGTACCATTTAAACCAGTTTACTGACACATGGAGGAAATCAAAAAGAACACATAAGATTGAATCTAAAAGTACCTAATGAAATCTTTTCAACATTGCTTTTTTTTTTTTTTTTTTTTTTTTTTTTTCCCAGCTCGACTTCACACAACCACAGACCAAAATGTTTTCTGTTGCTACTGCTGTTATGGCCATCATCACCAGAGGAGCGAAATCTAAATCTGATATGCCGTGTTTCTTCTGACTAGGTGGCTGCACCCACAAAGACGGTCCAAGTGAACGGCAGGCTGGGAACGATCCAGGCAACTTCCTCGACCGTCCCGCAGTAATAAGAGGGGAATCCCACATGACTGCAGAAAGGAATAATTCATCAGTTTGTTTTCTTGAGCTTTTGCAACGAACGTTTGTAATGATGCACGTAGTCACATTGGCTGTTTGTGAGATCTTGCACTACAGTCAAAGGGGGTTTCTCACCGGAGATTTGAGGCCTTATGCTTAATTCAATGCAATTAGTGACGGACCAGCAATCAAATGGATGTCATGGCTTTTCTTTTTTCTTCTACTGCTGAAAAGAAAATAGGAATGGTTTGAAATGTTTTTTTTTTTTTCTGTTTAAAAGCCAAACATCTGGTTTCTAAGTGAAGGGTTTGCAGTTAATGCCACTCATAAAATCAGATACTTCAGCTTCTGACGATAACTTGCGAGAGAGTTTTTGTGTTCATCCTTTTAAGAGGTTCCTTAGTGTATTTTGCCATCTGCACTTGAACTTAGTAGTTCTACCTGAATTGTGCCAATGGAAGCAAATTTCAGTTGCATATCAGACTTTGAGATCATCGATTTGATCATTTTTTTTATTTACCTTAACCACATTGAGTTATGGAGGCCTTAAACTGCTGCTCAGTCAGTGTTATGTATATGATGTTTGCTACGAAATTTATATACCGGGCTGCAATAAGGCGCACATGATTATATTTGCTGATTTGAGCAACTTAATATTTTGTCTTAACTGATTATGACTATTTAAAACACACGTTCACTTTAGTTTTACAATGGATAGCTCCATTGTCCGTGCTTTCGGTGTATTATTTTATCTAGATCCGCACCATAATGCCAACCTCATGCTGTTCTGGGCTCTGAGGAGGACTGAGATGGTGGTGACCGGCTCGTGCCTGTCATAATGTTTGCTCTTGTTGTTGTCTTTTTACCCTCTAACCTTTATCTGTGCTGCTGTCAAAACAGAGTCGCGTATGGTCGGTGCCCTGCAGGAACACTCTGCATGTTGGAGATCACCTTCCATTTGCCATACAGAGGCTAAAAGGTTGAACTTAACATATATATTACATTATATAGTGAAAAGCTCAGTAAAATTGTTCATTTTTCTTTTGACAATATTTTGAAGCACTGTAATGGAAGTCCAAATAGTGACTATCACCAACAGCATGAGAGATCAGTTTTTTTTTTTTATCAGTAAGCCATTACTAGAGTGTAATGGTTACTTTATATTACGAGCACTTGTAGTGGTCATGTAGATGTTATGTGTGGCCTTAATTTATGCGTCATTGTTTTTCATTCTGCTTCTTCATTGCTCAAATTTATAGTTTGAAGTCGCTCCAAGAAAAATGAATGCTGCCATTAGATGGTATGACAGTAGTAAATGATTATAGTAAAAGAAACTTAAAGCATCTACATTCAGGTACAAATGTTTGCTGCTGTGTATTGTGATATACATTTGAGGAATAGAGAAAGAAATCAGTTTTATAGAGAATTATTTGAACAACAAAAACAAAATTTTTACTGTTCTGTATTTTACCTTGAAGAGCGTTTCTCTTCTTTTTCTTTCTTTAATGCAATAACTGGAATTATTTCTTTTCCGTGACCGTCGACTCACAAAAGCCTACAGCACAGTGTAGCACTGTATATTTTGTAAAATGAAGGAATCGTGATGGATTTGATTTATTCCAATAGCGTGAACATTTTATAAGCTATTGCTTTTTAAGTTTTAAGTGCAATTTTTTTTCTGTTCATTGGAAGGTGTTATTTTTGTTTACCTAATTTTCAATTCAATAAATAATTTTGTAATCAAGCAAACACTGGGCTACGGCGTAACTCATTTATACCTTTCTCTGAAACTGGTACAGTACATGTAAAGAAAGAAAAAAAAAATTGTTTTCCCTACTTCAAATTGTTTTTTGATTTGATTTTAGGAGCAGTAGGCAGGGTGAACCTTGCCCTGGATAGTGTTGCCATTCCCAGTTCTGTGGTCATCCTGCTGTCCTTATAAAATATATTGTAACCTCTGCCTCACCACAGATGAGCTACTATTCCGGGCAGCTGCTCATGGACCTGACTCATCACTGTGTGGTCACACAAAATTACTTTCCAAAGAACTCGAAGTGAGCCTACATTCCTGAATCCTGAAACATTAGTCAGTATGCCACTCCACATTCCCCCAGCATGCAAGAGTGATTTGTGAATGTCCCCCTACAGTGTGTGTATATTAACCTGTAACTGAGGTGAGCATCTTGTTGATGGACATTAAGAGCTCAGTGGGGTGCATGAGCGCAGAATTCAATGAAGGCAAGGCAAATTTATTTGTTTAGCGCATTTCAGGCACAAGGAAACTCTGCTTTACATGATCAAAAAGTGCAAAAGAAAACATTCAGCGGCTTAAGAATCAATAAGAACATTACAATCAAGAGCAAAAACATTTGGAGTCATCAACAAACAGATTACATCAACAATAACATGATCAAAAATCTCCATCTCAATCATACGCAGGAGAGAAAAAGAGTGCCTTTAACTTTGATTTAAAAATGTTCACACTGGATGCTGACTTCAGCTCTGCTGGCAGTTTGTTCCACTTCTTTGCAGCATAACAACTGAATGCAGCCTCCCCATGTCGACTGTGATCTCTGGGCTCCACTATCTGACCTGTGTCCTCGGATCTGACAGACCTGCCGGGTTCATACCTGACTTAACATCTCACCGATGAAGAAGGGACAACAAACTGCGCAGCATTGATAGAAGGTTGTCCCAAGGTCGTTCTTTTATTTTTGGATTGATTGAGCAGGACAATGTTGGGTAACGTCAGTGACTGCGCAGCGACAATCTGGCTCCACTGGCCGGAGAGAGCTGTAAATTCCTGAAGGGACCGCAGCCTCTTTTTGTGGGTTCAAATTCATGCTCACTCTATAGCCATTTTAATCTGCCTTGCAAATATGTTAAGGGTGTGTATGGGTGGGTGGATGTCTCAGTATGTGTGGGTGGGTGTGAGTGAGTTAGCCAGGGATATTTTTGTTGCATCATTACGGCTCCAAAACCATTTTGACCGCCGTGCCAACGTAAACGGCCTCCGAATTGAGAATTACCAGAAGGGTCACACCACATAATATAAGAGACGTTTACCGATTCAGGTTTGGCCTCGGTTACGCCTTTTGCTGACCTCACTGGTTGGTTTGTGTTTGATGCCATAACAGTTTTTTACATGTTGGGGAAAGCCTGTTAAGCATGTCGCCACACCAGCCGCCGTGTTGCCTAATAAAAATCACGATCACATTAACTGCTTTGTGCATGTTGTTTAGATGTGGATGTGGGGAGAATAAATTGCAAAGTTTACGTTTTGCAATGTTATTTTATTTATTTATTTTTTACACATCAATAAGCAGAGCACGGTAAAAAAGAGCACCGGTCCCTTCCGTGGTAGCTTTTACTAAAAGCTTATTCATCAACAGTCCTGTGAGACATTTTAATGGAAGCCATTCACCAAATGCCTGGCCTTGTATTACTCAGCTTTGTTAAGTCTTGACTGACTGGCTTATGAGTGATGGACACAGGGACGACTAACAGCAGGGGTTGCACTGACTTTGTTTTCTGATCTTGACGGGTCTGTTGTGTATCTGATCAATCAATCCGAACAAAAGGCCTGTATGATATTGCATGTCTGATGAGATGAAATCAACACAAAGGGTGTTTATGTCGCAGTGCCAGTCATGATAAACAATGCTCGCACCCCGAGTATGAGCGAGGTGTTGTGTGTTTGTATGTGTCAGTTTGTGTGGCTGCGCTGTGTCTGCTCCTTCAGTCTGTGCATTATGCTGTGCTCACCCTCACCCCCGTTGTCCCGATCCAGACACATATACACAGCTCAGGACTGATGACCTTTTGCACTTTAGACTCCCGTTGTGTTTTCCCAGCACTTCACTTTATCCCAGTCTGAAATATTGCAGGCAGTTATAAAGGAGCATCAAGTGATAGTGAAATAAAAAATTAATGCTGCGTTATCCCTGGTGTCTCTTCAAGCCTGAGGCAGAACTTATATATCTGACAGTATACTGTCGGGTTCAATTCAGGTAACTTCCCTTGGCGCATGCCACGCTTTCCAAATCAACCAGTCTGTTTTAAAGGAGCTGATGGCCTAAATTACACAAACACACTGGGTGAATGTACACCTCTGACGTTACTCTCAGCCATATAAACATCAGATGATCTTACGCAATACAGTAGGGCTCAGAGGGATAAAAACAGCAGTGTGGAGAGGTAACTCTGGTGCAATGAGATTTGACCCCCAGTTGTGCAATTTGCATACCTCCAAGCTCCTGGTGTTTTTATTTCAGACTGCATTTCAGAGCAGTTTTTCTTTTTCTTTTTTCAGATGGTTGTGTTGTCCTTTCGATTGGGGTTCCTGGCATATAAGTCCTGAAAAATACTTTGTTTTTTTAACCAACTGACTATAAAAACATAATTAATGAAAAGGCAACGGTGAATTATGGAAATAAGACATGCATTGTTTTAAGAGCTTAACATGGGTATGTTAGAAAGTTAAATTGCCTGAATAAATGTTTAGGTGAAAACTATATTTAGTATTTGTTGACACAAAGATCACTATGGAAATACATCATTAATACATGCAATATCCAGAGACCTTTAATACATGTACAATGATCTGCATGCATGTGTGTGACCAATTTCTTTTATCTTAAGATACGATTTATTTTCTCAGTGTAGTTCAGATTGTCTACCTGTTCTATGTTGGATTTTAAAAGCCAAAACACATATTCTTGTTGATAATCAAGCTTGTGTGTCTAATAGTTTTCTTGTTTTATTAAATGGATAAAATGAGGTCAAATGATTCTTAAAATGAATAAACTGGCAGGCAGATCAGGGGTTTCAAAGATTTTCAACATTGAAGTTTATCCTTGTGTTTTTTTCTTTCTTTTTTTTATCATGATTCCGGATCAAAAATAGTTTTATTAAAGTTAGAAAAAGGCTTTGCCCGGACCCCTTTTTCCCCCCATCTGCTGTGATCTCTGGCAGCCCCCTACCTTTAAAACCATAAAGGGTGATATGATGAAATGATTGTTTTTCCTTTTGCTTTTGTGCATCTATCCCTATCTATAATGAAACATATCTTAGGTTTTTTCCAAAACAACCAACTTCAACCCGTACTTAATCTTTTAGAATTATGCAACACAACAGGCTAATTGTATTGACTTTGGAGAATCTTGAATGTTGTAACAGCAATCCTAAACTTGCCATTGACTATATTGGGTAACTCCTATATTTCTTCTTGTTTTGTTTATTTTTTTTCCGAAAAAACTTGCACTAATTTAGAGACGGTCCCAGAATACAGGGAGGAAATAAATGAACTGCGGCGATGGCTGCTTCTGGGTCGCTGGTACTTGTGAGTTCTAAGAATTGTAGTATGTGAGAGTTCTTGGATGTTTCACAATCCTGAATTATGTCACAATTCCAGAGTCAGAGTTTGAAGATGTGTCAGTGTTGCAGAATGTGAGAGTCCTACAATATATCAGAGTGGTACAATGTACTGTATGAGAGTTCTCGGGGACTACCTGTTCAAATTCTAGAAAGTGCAACAGTCCTAGAATGTCTGACTTCTCGAATGTGTCAGAATTGTAGAATGCCTGAGAGTTTCAGAGACTTCTGGGACATGCTACAGTGCTACAATAACTGGGTGTACTAGAATGATTCAGAGATCTGGAAAGAAACTAATTGAAACAAAACCCCAGAACAGAAATGCTCATCCTCAGACCATTAGATGAGTACCCCGATCAAGACATTACTTAATCTATTTTTTTACAGGAAGAAAGAAAGCAAGAAAACCAGCAGAATCTTCTCTGAACACGCCCTTTCCCCATAAGGCCTGAAGGGCGCATTAATCGGGCCCCTCGTGTGGGCGTGGCCTCCTCAAAAGGGGAGGAGTCGTTCCGCGTGTGTTTGCATGCGCGCGTGTGTGTATGTGTGTGTCCTCCACAGCCGCATGAGATGAGCTGCCTGCAGTCTTTGCAGCCACTGTTTTCGCCTCACCCTCCTCCTCCTCCTCCTTCTCCTCCTCCTCCTCTTTCTCCTTCACCTCCTCTCTTCGCCTCTATCTTGCTTCTGTCCAGTTCGGGAATGTTGACCACCGCGTCCTGATCCAGACGCTGCAGAGCGCCGCTTCGTCTCCAGCCTGCCACGCTTCCCCCTTCTTTTTGTTTTCTTTATTCTGAGAGAGTCCACACTCTGCCTGATCGGGCTGAAAGGTGAGTGCATGTTACCGGGATGAAGAGGGTGCTCCTCTATGTGCTGCCCGTGAAAGTGTGTGGAGGTGGAGAGAGAGAGAGCGAGAGAGAAAGAGAGAGAGAGAGAGGGAGAGAGAGAGAGAGCTATTAAAGGGAAAAAGAAGTCGGTGCGCGCGGCGGCAGTAAAAGTTTAACGCGCTGCTGTTGATGGCACATGCTGCGTGCGGGACCTGCCGCCCTTCCTGACAACGTCCAAACGTCCAGTCATTGAACTTTAGGAACAAGTTTCTCCACCGCGGCGGGGCTGTTGCACGCAGCTATATTTATCTTGACTGTATTCCTACTGGCGGAGAGCTTCCGCTGGAGAGGAGACACCCTCCTCTCTGTTCCGGGGTCTGGACGCATGCCGATAAGCTGTGTGCGCCTTTCTGCACCCTCCTCAACATATACCGTGGCTCGAGCCTCTCCCGGGACTATTTTAATCCCAATGCCCTGCTTTGTTTACAGTTGTTTCACAGCAGTCCACAGTGGCCCCGGAGCTTACTTTCTTCGTGTTGCGCCCCCCCCGTTCCTCCTCCTCCTCCTCCTCCTCCCCGCACCTCGATTCTGTGAGAGTTTCGCCAGTCTCGCCTTATCGCCTTATCCTTTTGGCAGCATTTGCTTTGGGGGTGGGGAAGGGGGAGAGCCAAGCGGGGTTTTTAACCCCCCCAGGAATACTCGGTAGCCTCTGCTGCAGTGGTTCCCAAAGCGGGCTCCGGGGACCCACAGCAGGCCTTTGGGTGGCTTCCCCCACCCCCAATAAATCGAGGTGTACTGTTGAAATTGAATTGGCTCTTGAGCCTCCACAGTCAACAAACTAGAAATGGTTTTTATCACTGTTGTGCAAAAACAGAAATAGTGTAAAAGTCGTATCATCCATAAAATGAGTGAGTCCACGTGAGCATCCTTAAAGACAAGCTGATCCTGAATGCTCCCATCTTTATGACACAGTACTTTCTGAGTTTGGTGTTTAGAAGTCTATTGTAACACAGGTATCACCAAGTCAATAGTTTGTGGTACAATTCTTCCTGAATGTGCTTACTCATGGTAAAACCAGGAGCTCGGCCATTAACTAATTTAAATTTATGTGCAAACATCTTGACAGAGCAAGTCTTCATAGATCATCTAATCTGTCCTGTCATTTGGGCACTCCTCCAAATCAATTTCTTTATTGGCTACATGTGGCCTCTGCAGAAAGTTGCATAGCCACGCAAATGTATGATTCTAATTGCATTTATCATATCATATGGCGACTGGCTTATGTCACATTTATTACCAATAAACGCATTCGATTGCCTGAAGTGTAACTTCAGCTTTTGAATATAGGCAAGCAGAGCAAAGTCAGCAACTCATGAGTCATGCTTAACCAGTGCTGTTTCTCCCAGCTTTCTCGCACCGAGCACATCTGCACCTTTCTCTCTCTGTGCCTGGTGGAATATGAAGTAGTTTGATCTCGTGCTCGCAGCCACACCAACAGGCTGTATTTGTTTCTCTTCAAGCACATGCTTGTTGTTGAGACTCTCCCATTCCTCACCAAAGAGGGCTTCTCCTTCCCCTGCCCCTGCCTATTATTTCCTGCTTTCTCTCATTTAATTATGTTGTGGTCACATCACTGTGCACATGACAACCGCTCGGGCTGCAGTCTCCTCCACCCCCACCCCGCCCCTCCAGTCCTGCTATTTCAAGTCCATGCTAAGTAAGCACAGGCATGATGGGGCATGAACTCTGCAAGACTACAGGTTGCCAAAAGGGGTGCTGACTGCACATATTGCAGACAATTGTACGATAAACTGTACTCGCTCTACGATTCAGACACGTGTCACTTGGGAATGTGAAGTATGCTCACTCTGCTGCATTTGGCCCTCAAATATTGTATGCTCACCTGGAATCTCTCCGAGAATTGGCTCCACAAACAAAACCTGAACCTTGTTTTCAATGATATTAGTTGTTATCTATACTTATTTGCGTATGTCCACTTGTCCTGTTTGTCTGCGTATAGTTTCAGCTGCTATCCACGGGGAAATGTGGCCGAGATATCCTATTAGCTGGTATTGGTGGTATAAGAGCTTGTGGTCGTGCTCGAGGCAGCATTCCATCGGGTCTTGCGTCAGCCAGCAGTCATTCAGCACTGGTTAGTCTAGGCTTATACACTGTTAATACCCTCTCCCTAATGTCATGACACCATTAACCCAAGCCTGCCGGGGGACCGCAGCACAGTTCATGTCATTTCACGGACTCTGCCTGGACGGAAAAGCAAGAGTAAATTCACTTCCCTGAAGTTATACGTTGTAGGGGAATGAATTTCTGAAAGTCAGATACGAAAGAAATTCTCTCAGGTTAAAATTGGCTGGGTTTCCATTTACCTGAGCTTAAAAAAAACAAAACCATTCTAATTCCTAGAACTTGTGCTTTCAGGTTAGCAGCTCCTAAGGCATGTTGTTGACATTAGAGCTCAACTGAAGTGTTATGTGTTTCACATCGCAATTGAAGCTGCCGAGTAATCATGATGGGCTTCGTGAAAAGTCATTTCTAAGAATCCAAACTCTTGCCCAAATGAAAAAAAAAAAAAAAAAAGTAGTATTATTCCTCCCCTTTCTCCTTGTCCATATTGAAAATATAGGCTTATACAACTTGATTCTCACCACTTTCCACTTGTGACCTAAGCCGATTTAATTCTTGTTTGTCTGAGGACAGTGGATTAAGTTTCTCGCTGTCTGGTGTTGGTCCAAATGTTGGTGAGAGCCTACGTGAGAGGCAAGAATGTTGCTTTTATTCTGAAGGTAACTGAACACCTGAGGGAGCGCAGGATCGGGTGGGTATAGGTAATGTGGCGTGGATGCACAGTGACGATAAAATGATCTCCCATATGCAGAAGTACACTGTATCCCCCCCCCCCCCCCCCCCCCCCTTGTCTCCCAGTGGTCCTTTTGAGGAAAAAGACAGACGAACAGACAGCGCCTCTCTCCTGGTTTCGCCATCTATATCAGTGTCTCTCTCCAGTGAGCTGTGTCACACTGCACCAGATCAAATCTGCATTGCAAAATCAAAACAAACCACGGTTTGTTGACTTTGCTCGATGTTCCATACGATTTTTTGTATTTTGTCTTTTTCTTTTTCTTTTTTAACTAGTATGAAATCTCGGAGCAGTACAAGTATTTTCTTTGTTCTTGAGCTATCAGGCCTTTCTCTCTCGCTCATGACTGTTGAGCATTTTTGCCTTTGTTTCTTCTGTTTATGATGACATTTTCTGCTTCAGGTCAACTGGCATTATCCTCAAACTTAGAGGCAAATGGGGATTAATGTTAGTGTACGTAGTTATTTATGACAAGTCCTTGTTAATATGATGTTTGTTAGCATTCCTAAGCGAAAGTAGGTTTAATAAATCTTGTTCCCTTTCACCCTCAATTAGTCACAATACTGGAGCGCCACTCTTGACAGGAATGAGTTGTTTTGTTTTAAAGGTCAGTTTTATTTTGGGTTTCCGTTTGCACAAGGTTGATAAATGGTTTAATCAGCATTTACATTTGGTTTCTAATGTGACAGTTCTGAGTATTTTCCACCATTTCGCAAGAAAAGATGTTATGCGCTTCCAGATAAGACAGTGTCATGAGACAGCGACTCTATCTAATGTCCCTCCCCGGGAACCAACAGCCAACTGGTGCTGAAGCATCACTGCTCCCAAGCCTCGGACCATTCATCTGAGCCATTGCATGAGACCAGTTCTCCCAAGCAGCCAAATGAAATCCTCATCCAATTAGGCACTGTCCACGTTTCCAAAAGGCCTTTCTCTCATGGACTGGTGCTATTCAGCCTCCCCCGGCATGACATCAGGCCCTCTCTTATAGCCCCACTTTACGCTGCTGCTCACAAATAATGAAAGCTGCCAATTAATGACTAATCAACATGTGCAACAAGCACATCCAGTGAGTGACTACCATCTAATCTGCTGATTAAAACAGAAGACAGAGATGCTCTGTTCGAATCTAGCTTCCCGTCTTTCAGTGGTGGATCGCTGCAGAAACGACCAAGTGCTGACGACCCGACTGGAGATGTTTTCAAAGTCGACCATTGAGTGTTATTGCACTTTTAATTTAGAATTTTTGGTCGGGGTAAAGCAAAACCTTTTAACAGTTTTTGGTGTTCATGTGAGATCGTTAATCCCTGCAGGAGATTGGAATTGCTTAACTCATTTCAAAATTTGTTGTAAAATAAGTTACTATATATATATATATATATATATCATTTTTTTTAATATATATATATTTTTTTTAAATGCATAGATTTTTCAGAGTTGCAGAGATATTGAGTGGTGAGAACCAGAGGGGGAATCTCCAGCTTACGTCAGTACACTACAGTAGCAGTGGACCACTGGGCTCCCGTCCTGTACCACCCTCTGTCTGGCAAACAGCACATTTTTATGAGTTGCTCCATTGCTGGAAGTTTTGATAACACTCAGCGTCAGGCTAAATATTAGCCCTTCAGGTGCCTGGCTAGTTTAAACATATACAGTGGAATAATTGACCTCCTCTCTGTAGGGGATGGGTCACTGTCAGTACATTCACAATAATGTCTCCTCCGCAAGTCCCCAGACACAGAGTTGGAGCTGTGCCATTTCTTGAATTAAGACGCTGTTTATGTTCTGGACTGGAGCGCAGCAGGTTAAGAGGAGGGGTTTGGTGGTGTGTGATTGGGGCGGAGGGCTGGGGCTCTGGCTGGAGGGGAGTCTGGAGGAAGGGGGAGGTTGCTGGTGCGTCACAGTGCAGCATTGGTTGATAGAGGGGGACAGGGTGAATAGTAGGCTTGGCTGCGTTTGGTGGGTGTGGCACTTGTAAAAAAGGGTGGGACGAGGGTTTTTCGGCTTCATTTCTGAATGTCAGGGACCTTCCACATTTCTTTGTCCCTCCAGTGTTCATTTAGAAATCTGAGTTTAACATAAAGCATTCGGTGTCAAGATCTGAAAGTGTGAAGGAAATTATATTCTACAGGGAAATGGACATTAGTATTAGCACCAACAAATGCATTCATGTTCTGGTTTTGATTTCTATATTTTTGGCATATCCTTGTCCAAACATAAAAATCTCATTCTGGTGTCTGGTACCTGCACAATGACTTGTGGGTGGAGGCAATGCGGCATACAAATGATATCTGGGAGATGATCTAAAGCTGCTCAACATGATATACAGTAAGTTACCTCATTGCATGATCCTATTGAGTCACTACTGACTTAGATCATTGTTTAGAGCAAGGGAGGGTAATAAATATTTGCAGAGGAAGCCACATGAAAGCTAGGATTGCTTACGGTTACATTTTGAAGATATCTCCGGTTAAAAAGCAGATTGTTACAATCTATGTGGTGTTGCTGCTCCGCTTCTGTCAAGTTCTTCAAAATCTTTGGCATGTAATGCTCGTTCACATTTAAAAAGGTTCAGATTTTACACCACAGTGTGGGTAAAGCTAGTCTCACAAGCATGAACAATATTCATTATATAAATCAGGCTGCCACAGTCAAAATGAAAGCAAATCAGTTGGATTTCATGCGTCATGTGTACTTCTTGTTATTGGATTTAACAATGTTTAGTCAGGGACAACCAAAGGACCACACGATGCTGAGGTTTGGAGCAATGGCTGGTGTTACGAGAAACAACACAACGGTTAAAAAGGGAGAAGTTGACAAACACTGCTCTGTTCTGTCACAAGACAGTGCTGAACCATACTTTACATCTCGTTCCTCCCTTTGACTGGTCTGTCAAGATTTTAGGACAGAGTGTGTGTATGTTTGCACATGCGAGTGTGTGCGTGTGTCTAAAAAAATATAATCTAATTCGTAGTTAAGAGTCGCTGTGCACCTAAAGCGCCAGCTGCCAGCCAAATCGCCATCTGCCTAATTGCGATACATTTACCTCGGCCCCTGTAAATCAAAACAACCTTCTCTTTTTTTGTGAAGTTTTGCAGTTGAACTCCGTCATTACAATCTCTCCGAGCTTCTCCTTGTTATTTCTCTTGAGCTCTACTTTTTGCCACAGGCGTTCTTTAACCAGCTACTTTTCTCTGTGCACCGGGTGCAGTAAGCTGCGTCTGTTCAGGCCCCTAACACTGATTTAAATTTAAGTCATGTCAAGCTTATACCAGCCGTGCAGTCTGTGTTGGTGATGCCCCGGGGCTGCTGCAGGACTCCCCAGATCACGAGGGACACTAACATAAGAGCTGAGGCTGCGAGACATTACAGTGAATATTCTTGTACAGCTTCATAATCACAAGATTAATCATCATATGGTAAATTAGGAGGAGCAGTTTTTTTTTTTTTAAAGGAACATTGGTTTCACCTTGCATGATAATTCAGTGGCGGACAGACTGCACGCAGCCTTTTGTCTTCAAACATCCTAATATGTTTCATAAGGTGGTGTGATTTTTTTTTTTTCATTACTTTTATCTTAGGAAACTGAAATGTGTCAGTGAGTTCATTCATCTATCCATCTTTCATCCCGCTTATGATCCCCAGAAGCTGGAGGTGATCCGAGAAGGCTCTGAGCAAAAGACTTGGGGGGGGGGGGGGGGGGGGGGGGGGTGCAGGTAAACTCCTCACAAAAAAGTCAAATCAAACTATGGGATGGGCGGCGAGAGAGTTAACCACTATATTGCTGTGCAGCCCTAATTTGTTTTCTATATCATTTATATCTTGCTATTTACAATAATGCCATCCAACACTTTTCGCCCAGTCGTAGCAACTATTCTTATGGGCAACACAAATGTTCCCAGAATGACCAAGCAGAGAAATATTTTTGCCGCACAGCGCGATCAAGGAGTGGTCGATGACTGACCGGATTCTTTACAGCGGCTGCTGTAATGGCGAGTGAGAGGTGACGGTCGGAAAATCTGCAGGAACAGTTTGGTGTCTGATGGACAAAGAGGTCCTGTGCAGACCTCTGCACCACAGTGTTGAAAATAAAGCACTTTGTTCCTTGACACTTCGTGACCCCTGAAAGCATAAAATCTCCCCTTTTGACCTCATGATACCTAAGAAGGAAGCTTACTGTGTGCGTGCGTGTGTGTGTGTGTGTGTGTATGTGTGTGTGCGTGCGTGGGGCGGTGCTTTATGTATGTGTTTTCTCATTCTTCACATTTTTCGTAGCCGTTCACTCGTGTCCCGAGCTGGCCCACAAATCAGTGTGCACTGTTTGGTGGGTTCAGAGTTCACTGTATTGCATGTGTTTTTTCACTCACTAGTCTATATGGAAAGAATGTGCTCTCTGCGTTCCAAAGATGACTGAGCGCAGCTAAACAGCGTCCTGTTAAGCTGTGTCCAGTCCAATCAGCTGAAAGCAAGCTGACTGAGGTGAACACATTTTACAATTATATACACAGGAAGAAGTAGTTGACACAGCTGAACGCACAGATCCCAAAACTGAACACTCTGCTTTTGGTCTATGTCTCTTGGACAACGTGGCGTTGCGGGTCCATTTGTGGGAGAGACGTAATTAATTCCAAACGTTAAACCTGGAAGGCTGTTTGCTGGCTTGTTGGTTTGATGTTTGATAATTAATGAGTTTTCCTTTAGCTGTTTTTGCCAAAAGGCTGAGAAGGAGGACTGGTGCTGTGATTTAGCATATGCTACAGTGTATTTGAAGCCCTCATTTGTTAATTACTTTTACTAGTATTCCACTGGCATGATGTAGATAATGCAATCCAGCCTTTCTATGGCCTCTGGGGAATATTCTTCGTTAGTTCAGTAGTTCAGTTTATATACTGCTTTTCATTTGCCTTCGATATTGAGGATTAATCATTTAGAAGGATGTCACTTCCTTGGAAAAGCGTGGTTGTAGCATCCAGGTTAGGGCGTTACACGTCCAGTCAAACTGTTTTTGTGCAAGCTCTTCCCGAAGTATCAGTATAAATGTTATATTGTATTTCAGAAAAATGTAGCTTCACGCACACACAAGCAACACTGTAGCAGAGCCATTTATATATACGAGTCATTAAAATGGGTGAAGGACTACCATAAGCTGTAAAAACAACATTCAACTGGTCACACTAGTATTTTGTTACTCTGGAAATGTTTTGGAATTATGAACCCTTCTGCAACTCTAAAGCAGCATTGGCTTTAACATGGCCAAAAAACACTGAAACAATCCTACAACCTCAGTGTTGTCATGTATTAGATATCTATTCTATTTATATGATAACCTGGTCCTCTGTAGGAGGTATGATTAATAATCCTCAACAGGCAGAATGTATGTCAATTTGTCTATTTTATGTCCATGTGTAGCTATGAGCAGCCAGCCAAATATGCTCCCATGGGACATCTTTCCAGCCCATCGTGCTCTGTTGAGTGTGAGGTACGAGTAAAGCTGGTCCAGAACAGTGACCATGATTGGCTGTGACCAGCCAGGACAGTTGAGAGACACATTAATGCGACACATCTATGAGTTGCGGCTGCTGCTGATATACCATGGATCTATTTCATACAGACGTGCCCTAAAGGATGGCATTTAACTAGTTTGAGTATTTATTTTGGTTGCTTTTATGAATGATGTGCAATTTCTCCCCATAAGACAATGATTTGCTATTTTCCACTCTCATCATTCCAACTGTTATCATCGCAGAGGAAGCATCAGGAAGGCTTCGACCAGACGAGTGAAAGAGATGGAGCACGTAGGCAGAGATGCTGACAAAGAGCCAAGCAGGAAAGGCAGCAAAGCAGGAACACAACCTGCACAGACAGTTTGACAGTTATTATAGACAAAACAGACCAACTGACAGGAAGGCAGGTTTGTAGTAGAAAAAGAAAAAAAAACAAGCTGTCTTAGTATTTAACAAGGCAGGTTTAGTGGTTTTGACTCATTCATTGGACATCAATATACTTTTATTTCTGTTTGGGTTTTTCTTCCGCAGTTGCATTTCAAATGTTCTGTAACATCCGACATATATAACATATATAGGTTCTCACACTAATCCAGGTAAAAAAAAAACTAACTTTCGAGTTAAGCGCATTGACGTATAACATCGAGCGTCAAACCTCATTAGCAATAAATCACATACTTGCTGCACTGCTGCTGTTTATCTAAAACATACACTGCGATGTTGGAGTATTTTCTGTAATAACTAACTTAAGACACTGGCTACTGCACAGTCATAGTAAATCATTCTGCACGTGCACAAGTAGATCGATCACAACAGTGAAGGAATCCAGGCGCTGTCTGTGCTGAATATAATGGCGCCTTTCCAGTAACGGTTCCATTTACCAATTTGTCATCTGGATTGCATGTGGAGACACATTTCTTTCATACAACAGATACTGTGAGGGTCTATACGACGAAGAAAGCCAGTTTAAAGGAGCTTGAATATTTAGTGTGACATGCCAACTACAGCAGTTCTGTACAGTTATCGTTTCAAAATTGTTGCACTCATAAACTATTGTATATAGCCGATACAATGCTCCCTGGGACTTCCATTGTTTGACTGTTTAATTCCAGACAGTATTCGTAACATTAGCTTTTGAGTACCGTCAAAAACACACAGCAATAGTGAAGAACAATCAGACCACAGCACATCACACACACACTTGTTTTCCTGAGAGGTCTTGCAAAAGACAGATGTAGGATTCACAATAGGTATTATGGGATCCATTTGTTTAAAGTCCATCAGCTGACAATCTCCCTCAAGTTGGAGCGAAAATCTCTTTAATTAATCCAGATGTGGTGACCTCACTGCTGGGTACAGCAGCAGCACCCGATTATAATGCACCCGATCCCCCATTTTAATGCAATGGTAATTGTGCATCAGGGTCCTGGATGGTTAGGTTTCAGTTCACTGTTCAAGTGGAAGGAATTGAATCAAAGGGCTCTGAGAGGGTCTAATCCCTGCACTGGAATGGCTTTGATTATGTCAAGGGGCAATTAAGCCTAGGTGCATGTATGTTTAGTCAATATATCAGTCACAGAGAGTCGACGTGTCACATATGAGCACTTTGATACTTGGTTTGTGAGGTATTTTAATGCTACATGGAACGCCTGAGCTTTTTCCCATGTTTTATCACGCACAGCTGAAACAGAAGTCACAGGCTATACCTGCGACTTTGTAAGGCAGAGTGTGGCTTTAATGAAGTGGGATTAAATATTTAATATTTAAGCCTCACCAAATCAAAGTGGCTGTTTTGATTAGGGTTTAAGCATCCACGGGGCACATCCACTTTGTTTAGAGTTGAAGGCAGGTAGCTGAGGCTCACACCACCTTTGTTGCGCCATAGAAAAATATGAATCACACAGTTTGGCCACTGAAAGTCAGAAGGATTGTGGCGCTTAATGAGGGGCCGCTCGGAGGGTTTAGACCAATGTTAATTTGTTTTGTTTTTGTTGTAAACTGTGTATCTGTAAATAATGTGTAAATGACGAGTTGCCCTTGCATGCCAGCTGGCCGGGCCACACACATGGACTAACACAGCCATATGCACGCACGCACACACGCATGCATGCACGCATATAGACACTCGCTTACAAGGAAGCCCTCTCAGCGGTCCGAGTGATGGCGGTGCCAAGCTCTTTGTTTAGAGCGCATTCACAGTGCGGTCATTATTTGCAAGCCCAATTTTGGTGGGACAGAAAAACCTCTTTCATTTTTAGTTCTTCAATAAATTCTGGACCGGCAGGCCGTTTGAGTGACAGCTCTGAGTCTCCTCAGCTGATGTGGTTTCAAAATAACCCATTGTGGTGAAGGAGAACAGCAAAATAATATTACAGGAGTTGTGTGATTCTGACTCGTTTCCCAGAATTCGCTTTTGTTTTTACTATTACACAACAGTATATTTAAATTTAGTAGTAATGTGTGGTAGAAATGACAGTCATCCGTTGTTAATAAATCACAAAGTGTGCTGTGAAACAACAGTATTCACTGTGAGTAGGCAGGTTTGACCAGGTTGGGGTTTCATCTGAATTTAAAGGCAGTCAAGGAGTCAATGCTTATGTTTGCTCTGCTTTTAGCAGTGTCACGATGCTTCACAGTGTCAGTCTCCCATCCACATACGCATTAACACATCAACCATGCCACATAAGGTGCCCGAGGTCAAAACACCAATCACAGGATCGGAGGACAACCTGCTCCACCATCTGAGCCACAGCTGCTCATGAATATAAACCTTTAAGTTTTCCGAGTGCTTCACCAAGTTTGGTTGGCTCAAGGGGATCAAAGTGAACCATTAGCAAAGATTTTATTATCTTTCTTATGTCTATTTTATTATTAGTTCCAAACTGCTTTCTTGAGCTAACAACCCTGTAAAATAGCACAACTATTTCCCAAGACTGTCTGATTTATTATATCTCATTTTTTATTTGCTATGGCAAATGGCCTTTTGCTGTGAATTCACATTCAGCGTCCTGGAACTACTATATGTACTCTTACCTCCTGACCTGTTTGGACAACCACCTCATAAGAATCTAATCTTTTTAGGATTAACTCAGGCCCCATTTAATACGAATACAAATGTAACTTTCTTCACTTTTGGGGGGTCCGTTTACACGACACCAGTGTGCGAATCCACTGTATCCGCAAATTTTCTATCCTGGCTCCCAAGGTGGAAAGATTCTTTCATGGTTGCTATTCCCTCCTGCAGAGACTGCCGGAGGCTATGAGCGCTCTTGCTGCGCATGCACATTTCTCCCGCTCCCTCCCCTTCTTTTTGCTTGTCCACTTGTAAACAAACATTTGCGGACCCGTAGTGGTATGACTCGCGGGCCATGTTCTAGTCATCAGTCAATACGGATGTCGGGTTCGCTCCATTTTCTCCACGTTTATAGCGTATTGTTCTCTGCACACGTCGGTGTGGTTTCATTACAAAATCAAGCAACAGCGCCCTCCTGTGGCCCGACATACAAACTGCACCGTTGTCGGTGTGTCCGCTGCTGCAGTGTAAACACACTCGGATTAGGTGTTGTCACGTGACACGTTGGCGTGTAAACGGGGCCTCAGACAGTCCATGCCATTCCGTTATTTGAGAAAAATGTATTCATCTTACATCTGCAACCCTTCTAGTCAACAGTTTGTCTTTGATGGAGTCAGTTATCACCCAGAGTTCTTACATGTCTGTATGGCAGTTGTTCCAAGACAGCAAAATACACAACTACAGCTTCTTAGAGACCCTGAAAACCTCTAAAAACAAAGTTACCACACACCTACGCATAACCACACGTGCTGCATACTGTATGTAAACATCCACACATAGCCACATGCAGTACACGTATGCATGCAAAAGCACATGTACAAGCAGAAACGGTCACATGTAAACACTGAACAGCCACAAGGGCAGCCGTCTCTCCACCGCCAATGCAAACATGAGATAATATTAGCTGTCCATAAAATGGCAAGGCATATTTTTAAAGCACACACTGGGGGTCATGAACTGCTGCATTAAAGACCATCATAGAAGTGAGCCGAGCTGCCTGACTCCAAATATACCTCAGGGGCTATCTTTGGACCTGGATTTGTGCCTGTGGGGTATTTTTGGGGTCGATGTTTACAGGTGTTTGTTCAGCAGCAGCGGTGCCAAGAGGTTAGTAGGATACCCACTTTAAGAAGTTCAAATAGACTGAAGTCCATGTTGTTGAAGTTATGGTTATTCTGACCAAGGGTGGCCGTGAGGGACGCTTGCTAAAACAGAACATCTATTGCCGTTCAGCCTCACCACATTGTTCAGTCACTTCTTCGCGTGAAGCATTGCAAGCTTGCTAGTTGACGCATGTGCACACAGCCAGAATAAACAAAAACAGTAGTCAAGATGACAAGGCCTGCAAAATGATGCACCTTCATAATTGAGACTTGCATACTGTGAGGTGCAAATCCTCATGGCAGTCCACTGTGTACTGTTTAGTGTATTGCAGTGATCACAGGTTTTAATCATTCATATAAAAGATATAAGGGTTTACTGGCTCCAGTTAATGCACTTTTACTCTCAACAATGAATCAAACACTATCAATCAGAGCACAACCTTTCGAATGTGGGATTTTTGCAAATGTAAACCTTGGAATTCCAAAGATTGGTCTACAATTTTTGTCAAGAATTAACAAAGATGTTTAAATTGTACAAATTTGTACTGCTCAAATGAACTAATCTTGGCTCAATGTGGATTTTTCAGAATTGAAAAGTTACCTTCCAACCAACATTACGGGATCGTGGCAGCTACCGGAGTACTACAGTAGATTTTGAACAATATGCAGTTTTCTTACTTTTAGATTTTTTAACCAACCCTGATGGTTCCCTGTCCCATGTAGTTTGTGACGTTGTTTACTGCTGGCCTATGTGGCTTAAGGAGTGCCCTTTGCTATATCTCTCCTCTCAGAAGTCGACTTCATCTTCCGACAGTCATCCTCCTCCCTTTCCTCCAGCCTCCCTTCTTGGAAGTTTTCACCATTTTCTTCTTCCTTTTGTAGTTGCTGATTAATCACCATTTGTTTTCTCTTTCCTGATTCTCATTGACAGGTTCTGCCACCCGTCTCATACTGAAGCAGACCCCAAAAAAGCTGAGAAACTCAAGCCATGGCTGTGGCCGGGTGTCCGGATTATTTCCTGCATCATCCAAATTATCAGGTAGATGGGAGTTTATTATGTGTGATATTCAAACATGTCCAATGCACTTTAATAACATTTTACCAGCGTGTAGGGTTTGTAGTGGTTGGAGTGTAGAGCTGAACTTTGAAGTCAAGTCTGAAGTATTTAAATTGAGTCAGACATGCAGGATATAAACTTCAGATTTCAAACCTAGAGTAATTTAGGAGCTATGCCTTTGTGTGCCTATGAAGTACTAGTTAGAGTGAATTTCATAGGTTTTAGTCAATCCATGTCATACTGGAGACATTGAATTTTAACTGTGTTCTTGTGCAAATTAAAGTTCTTCAATAATTATTTAGAATAAATCACTAATAGTCAATCATACAAGAAATACCGTAAAATGTGCTTCCAAGACTTTGAAATAACAGTTTGGGAATGTGTTCATGTGGCTACGTCTACCATCGACTCTTCTTACTCAGCTTGTCAACCTTTTCATTATGCATTTGATTTATCAGTTTTTATGCTATCTAAAGTGCAGTGACTGAGACGTGTATAGAAACACATTGTTCTGTTTTTCCCGGCTTGTGAATTCTGTCAATGAATGGTTGACTTCACAAAGAGCTGCATAGGGATGCACGGTTGTGCCATTATCGGAACAAATGTGTCCACATTTGGCTGAAACACATCAACGTACTGGTTGCTTAGATTTTAAGAACAGGTGAACATGAATCCTTTGTACTGAATATATAAAGTGTGACCATAATGTTTAAGATATAAAGGATATTAAAAAAAAAAACAAGCCACTAAGTCGTCACCTTGTGCAACAATCGGCGGCTCCCGGTGCTTCTGTGACACATAACACACTTCCTCCAAGTCACCTTGCTCAAGGATGTCAACCACCATCTGCCGTGTACACTGTGCCAAAACAGCAACACTTAAACATGGAGTTCATTTGTGAATAGCAAAATAATTACTAATGGAGAAAGAGAGTGCTATGGGGATCCGTGATCATCAACAGACCAAACAGCCTCATGAGTGGCACTCAGTTGGAATCTTGCCGAAACACAGGTTTGTGAACTGAGTGATCCTTCTCAGATCCTTTAGAAAACCTGGTGTTGACAGTTTGATGCCGGGGGGCAAATTCACTCCTCACAATCCTGCAAACACAGTGCTTTGGGGTGCACCCCTGACCCGACGCAACTTCAGTTGGCTTTGAGAGTGGAGGCTCTTCTGCTGCAAACAACTCCTGTGTGGTCTCCAGGCCCTCATCGCCAATGCATTTTGAGGTTAATAGTAAAATCTTAAATCTGCACAAGTGGTCCCAAAAACACGTTTGACTCAGGTTCAGTGACATGTCAAAGTTCTTTGCATTCAGTTTTAATGGTTGAAATGAAAAAAATTATAGAATTAACATCTGTTTCTCTCATGATACAAACTATATTTGAGTTGTTTGAGATTTGATTTATCTTGTGTAGTTACGTTCACACTCGCCTCCACGGCACAAAGGTAACTCTGTCCAAATATTTGGACTAGTGCCGTGGCACCATCAGCCCCAACCAAATCTATCCTGCTGTCAGCTCGTCAGCTGGGTCGTAGCTTTATCTTTGACCTTTGAACTGAGAACTTGAGGATTGGGAGTTCAGCCTACTGGGCTCACCTCAAGTTCCACAACAAGACAGAAATTATTAGCCCGAGAGTTTTAACCCTCTTATGATTCAGGGACAATTATTTGTTTTGACTCTAATGGTGTAGGATTGTAAAATGTGCAATAGGTGTGTGCTTTCATCTTTTTTTAGAGATAAATAATATCTGGCTCTTATTCCAAATAATTAGGATTAAGTTGAGTTCTGTGTGTTACTACAATGGTGAATCTAGTCTGTGATTGGACGGTACTGACTACTGTTGAAGCGGGAGTTGCAGGGTTGATTGGCTTTTTGGGTCCAGGACTGATATTTGATATACCGGAGAGTACTCTTATCTATTGTTTCCAATGAAAGGGGTTGTTCAGATATCTTTATGCCCTTATGTAATTCCAACCTATGTTTGTCAAGTGTACAACAGATTCCTGTCGAACACCTCCTCAATGTTGACTGAAAAAAATGAAAAAACGAAAAGAGACTGTAAGCATCTCATGCTGGGAGAGACGCCAGCACACATGCACACACACGCACGTGCACACACAAAGCTGCACTTGTACAGATACTCTCACCCAGCTGTTTGCAAACCATTGAGTTATCACAGATGTACCTTGACTTGCTGAATGAGAAAACCCATTCACTGTGAAATTCCAGGGCTATGGAAGATTTTCCCTGATAAACCTGGAGCTGCGATTCAAAACGGATTCAACTGAAGATAACATTCATCCTAAACTTGCAGGATCATATTACCACTTAAATCAGGTTTCAGCTATATAATCATGACTCGTGGGTAAATGACGTCTATGTACAGTGCGAGGCCACGCTGATAAAGAGAAAAAAACCCTGCCGGAGCAGTGGTTAGCACTCTCGCCTCACAGCAAGAAGGTCTGGGTTCAAATAGCGAGGCCTTTCTGTGTGGACCTTGCATGTTCTCCTCTTGTGTGCTCAGGTTTCCTCTCACAGTCCAAAAACATACACGTGGGGTTAATTGGTGACTCTAAATTGCCCTTAAGTGCTCCTTGAATGTGAGTGTGTGTGTGTGTGGTTGTCTGTCTCTCTGTGTTTGCCCTGTGCTGGACTGGTGACCTATCCAGGGTGTATCCTGCCCTCACTCTTAGTAAGCTGGGATTGGCTTTAGTGCCCTGCGACCCTGCACAGGATTAAATTGTATGGAAGGTGGATGGAGGACGTTTTGTATTGAGGTCCAATTACTCTGTGTTGTATGTTATTGTTGTTATTCTGAAAGAGTAAATAACCAGGGATCATTTCTATTCAGAAACCAATCCGATAGTGCCCTTAATGTTTATGGATACGTTAAATAATGGCGGCATTGTCATGAAAAGCTTACAATAATAACAAGATTAATTGTAGTAATCTTGAAAGTGTTCATTTGACACAAATATGGCATAACCCAGCTTGTTAGGGTCTTTTCTGGCTTTGACCACAGCTGAGTTTCCCCAGTATAAACAAATGGTTAAACAAAGCGCTGGAGCAGACACTGTGTGACCCCCTGATCTCATTCTGGCTAATTATGTAAGAAGGGATTTCCACTGGCTACTGAGTGCTCATGTATTTTGTAACAGGACTATTTCAGTTCATGCTATTGCTGTCAGTAGGTGTGATCACACCTGAAGCTTTGATGTCCCCATTTCTAAGCTTTCTGAGAATATTGAGTCACAGCTAAATGTATCACAGAAAGTGAAAGGTTATACAGTCAGACGTGTGAGTCCTGCAGTGGGCCAGAGTGCTTTTCTCACTTGGTTATTTGGAAGTCAGACACACCTGGTATCCCTGTGGCACATTTTATTTTTTTTCCTGAAAATGTTCATTCAGCCAGTTGTGGCATATAACATATTAGTCTACTGACGTATGTTTGTCTGGAGTTTCAAAGCAGTTAATAAAGTAGCTGCTGTGACTTTACATCACTGGACTCAAATGTAGGACTCAAAAGTTTCCACTAGTGTATTGCATGGCAGTGATGTGTGCTGAGTTTTCGTCAGATGAGGAACGACTCTCTTCAAAGACAGATTTATAAATATACGACCCCAAATAAAGAAGCTTAAAATTTTCAATTAAATTCCCAGCTTGCACACCTAGTTTTGGTTGAGTGGTTGAGCTACTATTGCTGTATGAACAACACACACACACACACACACACACACACGGTAATAACAAAACACATGAAAACATGCCGCTACAGTTTTCAGCAGTTTTAATGCAGCCTCCCAGACAAGTGCATCACAAGTCACTAGGGATGGGTACCTTTCATATTTGAACTGACATGGTACCAATGTCCGGTACTTGGGAATCAGTACCGGTGCTCAATGGTACCATTTTGCGTCGTAATAAATTTGTGGTAATAAATCTTAATTTGTTTAATAATAATGAAAAATAAAAAAATTTGACATTTATTTCTCAATATATAAATTTCAACAATCATATCAAAACAACATCCTACTGGTTTCATTCTAACATTGCAGTTGTTTTACACATTTCTTCAACATGACAACCCTTAACTGCAACTATGCAGTTTTTTTTTTTAATAGTGCACAAACTAAAATCCAGCTCCCCGTGCTCCTATTCCTTTCCTTTCCCCTATGGGAAATGTGTGATAAGGTCCATAGAGGACAAATAAGTTTAAAACAATTGAGCAAAAGAGGATGGAGTGAAAATAAAAAAAGGTATAATATTTTACAAAATTAAAGTAAATTTATTTACTCTCTGGTGTCACAAAGCCGGGGCGACGTTTGCTCTCATGGAACCAACACGGAGGTTGCAGCTGCAGCTCTGTGGCTGCAAAAAATAAAAATAAAATAACTAAAAGCGGAGTATGGAAACAACGACAGAGGATTCATAAGGTCCAGATCAGCCACTCTGGCTGAGATTACTGCTGCAACGTCACACATATGCGGAGCTCTAAACCCCGCGGCTGTGTTGTCGCTCCTCCTCACAAACCCGTTCCTCGGTACTAGGTACCTCAACGGAGGGGTAGCGGAAAATCGTAGACGCTGGTTGCGGTTTCTTTCCATACCATCCACAACTTTTTCAGTGGGGCCACGTGAAAACCCGCGACGCCCCGGCACAGAAAGTGCTCTGGAACCGCAGCTTTGATTTTACGTGAAATGTTACTCGGTGGTTTCTACAGAATTCAATCGGTACCTATAAAAGTACCGAATTCGATACCCATCCCTACAACTCACAGAGAAAGCGCCACACACGGTATTCCACTGTAAAATACCAATTTTCTAACATTGCATTCTCAGCTCTGCCTGAAGTATTGTTATAGTCCCCATTCACCTGTTCCTGCTTAGCCTCTGAGCAAGTCTAATATTGATCCATATCCAATATCTGAACAGAACATTTAACTTTCTTCTGACCTCTCACGGTGAAGCTCTGACATGCATCTCAGCCATTTTTTGCTCCCGTTGTTTCAGCCCTGACCTCCAGCCCTTTGTGTCTGTCCTTCTTTCAGTGCCTTAACCTTGTGTCTGGCCTTCCACTGACCCCTTTTAAAAGGCTGAACCCTGAACCCTGTAACTCCCTGTTTGGAGCTCCTTCAAACTTCATCATTATGAAAAGGCTCTTATACGCTCCTTGTCAAAACTTGGCCTGCCCGCAGTCCCGTTTTGACCCCTCTTTAAGGACCTAAGCAACACGTGTGTGTGTGTGTGTGTGTGTGTGTGTGTGTGTGTGTGTGTGTGTGTGTGTGTGTGTGTGTGTGTGTGTGTGTGTGTGTGTGTGTGTGTGTGTGTGTGTGTGTGTGTGTGTGTGTGTGTGTGTGTGTGTGTGTGTGTGTGTGTGTGTGTGTGTGTGTGTCTTCACCAGTGCTTTTGTGCTTGAGTGTGAAAAGAGAAGTAGGAGAGAGACTGAGGAGTAGGATGACACAATGCCAGGGAACTAACTGCATTTTTTTCTCCTAAGTATACCAAAAAAAAAGAAAAGAGTGGTAGCTTTTAAGAGTTACCCTATTCTGTCTGTACTTTTTCAGTCTCGCCTTATAGGCTAAATGCTAAATGGTCACCATCTATAGGATTAAATTCACGAGTTACCATTCTGTCAATTGTCTATCGAAAAATCAAAGGCTGCCTGGGTTTTGGCTTTTTGTTGGTGAGGACCACTAGAGAGATCAATTTGTGCTCTTTAGTAGCCCATGTGTGTGTGTGTGTGTGTGCGCGCGCGCGCGCGTGCGTGCGTGTGCACACACACACACACACACAGGCTTGCGAACCATGCAAAGGAGCATGTAAGGCTTGAAATATGAAAGGCTTGAAATATGGTTTGAAAGAATCCTTATGGTTTTGGTCAGTAGAGCGCAACCATGACCATCCTGTCCGAAACACACACACACACACACACACACACACACACACACACACACACACACACACACACACACACACACACACACACACACACACGCACGAACCTTCTGCTGTACCATCCCACTAACCAAACAGTGTCCCAGTGCTGTTTGGGTGACTGGGTAGGGATCAGTCACAGTCTGGTAGCTGGACTCCCAGACGGTGTGGGTTGATGACAAGGTTCGCTATGTCACAGGAACAAATAGAGTGATGGTTAATTTAACTTTTTTTTTCTTTCGTTTTTTTTCTCTTCTTCTTCTTCTTCTTCTTTTTTTTTTAAATTCGCGAGCAGGTTAGTCCCGTTAAAAGCCAAAATCTCCTTATTGGTTCACAGAGACAGCTGGAATTCAAGACAATACAAAGACGGAACAATGCAACATAATGATTGGATGCGGTTGGGTTAGTTGGTATAGAAGAGGGGTGAGAGGGTGGTGGTGGTGGACTGGGCAATATACTGACGTGCATCCAGTTATACTCAGTTTAGCCGGACCATAGCTATCAGTACACCAGTGAGGAGCACAGGCTTTCTTTCCGCTGAGGACCAGGAACTACACCTTTTGTGTTTACTTGATTGGAACGGATGGAGACAGGGTGGAACTGTACGTCAAGCTTTATTCCCACAGTGAGTCGCCTTTCGTTGATCTGCTCATTATTATTAAATGTTGTTTTGTAACTTAAAATGTCTCATTTGCTACTGAGAGTTTGAACATTTGTCCTGAAAGTGGATAATTCAGGACGATTGTTTAGCAGCTTGTGGGCAGGAAATATAAAATTGGAAAAAAGTTCTAAATGTCTGATTTGAGCTAAAAGTCTTCTCTTCATGAACATTTCTTCGGTTGTTGTGTAAATGGTGATAAAATTAGTGCTTGGGCAACTTTGCGAATGTCCAAATACAAAGTGCATTTCCAGAATAACATGATGGGTTTCCCTGGTGTTCAAGTGTTCAGGAGTGCTTTATTATCCCACAAGGGGCAACATTTTGTGCAGCAAATTTGAAAGAATAGTTCATATCGGTCGCAACTATATTGAAAGGAAAAAGAAAAAGAAGAGAACAAAAAAATCCAGTTCTTCCTGTGTCACTGCTATAAATGAGGCAGAACAAGTAACGGCTTTTATTACAGCATCAGAGGACGTCTGCTGTGTGAGACACAGAGACGGAGTCAGTGGTGATGTTGTTCTGAACACAGTGGTCCGCCAGAGTACGTCCTGTTCCCACTCTAGCTGTCCCGCGCGGGATGCCAGTCACACGCACACGCACACACACACACACACACACACACACACACACACACACACACACACACACACACACACACACACACACACACACACACACACACACACACACACAATGATAAGTAGTCAGCAGTGCCAGAGCAAATTAAGGTTAGATATGATTATACGTGTATATAAACATGCTTAGTTGTTTGCAGTGATTTCTCTCTTTTGGAGCAGTTTTGCCGTGACTGGAATGTGCTGAGGCTGCACTGCACAGGTCAAATCAGGACATCCCCGCCCTTCCTGCTGCTTCTCATCCTCTCCCCTCAAACACACCTGATCATGTTCACACTCTGTTCATGTTTAGCGTTGCTTTTGTATCAGCACTGTAGAAAGAGTGAAGTTCATAAGTTGTATTTAGGATTTTGTATTTTTTTATTTAAATCATGCAGATTCTGATGTTCGCTCTGTTGATTTTAAATGGTACAATAAAGCAATTTTTATCATGAGCAAAAAAATGTTTTAGATAACCTCTGGTAAGTAATGTGTTGCTTCATTTTTTTTCTTATTTGTTTTCCTTTTTTTGTTTTTCTTTTCTACTCTTCAGCAGGACAATATAGACCGAGCCTCCAGTCATAGGCAGACTGACCTCATTGGGCCAAGCTTCCAGCAATCAGCCAATCAGAGCTCTCCCAACCATCAAGGTCGGCCTTCACATACTTAATGTACGTGTGAGTGTGAGTGTGTGTGTGCGTGCATGTGTGCGTGGGTGCGTGTGTGTGTTCGACGTCTAAATTATGTATGTCTTTCCATTTGTTGTGGAACTAAGTGTTTTTTTTTTTTTTTAAATATATTTTCTGTATATTTCTATTCTCACTTTAATTTATAAGCAAATAATTAACAGAAGTAAGTAAGTAATAGAAACTAATGTAGTAGCGAGAGATTTGTGCGTTTGTATCTTGTTTTATGGCAGCGTGAAGGGCAGCTTGCTTTCCATTCTCCTCTATTGGGCAAGGGGTGGGTTACAGGGTATGATATATATTTGGGTCTCTTCCGCTGTAAACACTTCAGCTGTTCAAAGGGTGATCTGCACGGACACAGGGTGCCATTATAATTACGCTGTCTATCTAATTGTGCCATACAGGGTTCATCCATGACAATCGGAGCATGAGATTTAAGCACAATATTGGCTCAGCATGGGAGGTGAGGGTGGGGAGTTCGCCAGGACTCAACCAGTGAATAAAATGCTTGGCCCTGGCATGGGAAATAAATGGAGCAGAAATTACATTGTCATTTTTCAGGATCAGTCAGGGTGGAGGGAAATCAGGAGGACTCCAGAGCCACATGAATTAAGATGACTTTGACCAAGCAACACTTTGTCCCCCTTGCCTGAATAAATTGCATTTTAAATGGATACTGAGATTTGTTTTGGTTTTTTCCTCCATTCTTTTTTGGGTTTTTTTTAGACGCATGTTGTGTGGCTGAGTTATGAGCACTGACTCCATCACACCAGAATTCCTACGCTTTGGTCTTACTCCAGCTTGTTTAATAATCTATTAAGCAGTTACTAACATTTTGCAGCCAGCATGTCATCACTTTAATACATTTTGCCAGTTCAGCAGATCTCTTCGTCCATATGAGATTTTCTGCTCAGTCTGCATCTCCCTGCTAGATGTTGTGAATGTACTTCTGTACCCCGGGTGCCATTAGTGGGATGATCATCGAGCGGGACATTAACTTGTGATGATTAAAGAAAAGAATTACACACCTTCAACATGTAGTCCATCAAATATTTATCCATATTATACTGCATTATAATGTTTACTTCTAAATATGTACAACAAAGTTTAAAGCATACTGATGTTTCTTTGTCTTCTTTTTTTTTAAACTGCTTGATTGTCCCATGCATTCGCATCAACTTTCATATAGATGATTTATTGTGGATTTTTACTTGGCAGAACTTTCCTCCTCATTATGCCTCCCATCCAACTGCATGCAAAAGAGTAAATTCTGCAAGTATTTGAGCTACATCTCATTGAGTTATAAAAGTTATATTATCCACAATCATCATATAAAGTTGAAATATTCAGACTTCATTTGAGTACCTTTATTTAGTACCTTTTGAGTCCTTTTTTTCAGGAAACAAACTTTTTTTTCTGCCATGTTTTGAGAAAAAATAAAGACAACAAATGGCATTGAAGATGGTTTGAGTCTGAGTTTTAGCTGCTCCACCATCTCCGACTTCAATGATAAGATATCCAGGCTCTGTCTCTGCTAAAGAAGTACAGTACTCACACGTGATTGGCTTGCTGAACGTGCAGTTATGGCGTCACCGAGATTTGAGCGTCATACAGTGTCAGTGGTGACTTCATTGCCAAAATCTCTGAATGTGGTGTACCGTGATATCAGAAGTCCCGGCCTGTTCCAAACTGTAACAGAGCCAATAATAATACAGCATCACAGAGGAGTAGGTTCAGACTCCGTTTGTGATCTATAGGTGAACAGTGTGGCAAAACCTCAATTTACCAGCTTGTTTTAAAACTGTTCACTCTCTAACAAGCAGCGTTATGTACTTGCAGGGCAGAGTAAGTCCACCAACATGCCTCACACCCTCACTTGTAACATGGATGGGGCCATTGTTCCTGGAGAGCGTTTTAGGGTAGAGTGGAGCATCTCAGAATGATATGCAGCTGCTAGGCAACAAATCCCATCAATGGTACCAATGCAGTGGGGTAACCTAATGGCGTGGCTCTAGAGGGGTTATCCAGTCACGATCTCAAGCCTGGAAATGATGCCTTTCGACGAGAGAGTGGCAAACGCAAGGGCCCACATGTTCAGGTGCATTACAGGCACAATCCCCACAAACATGAAATGGCATTGCTGTGGTCAATTACTGAACGAAAGTGTGTATATACGCATGTGAGAGATGTGGGGAATCTGAAACTCGGATAAGGAGAGTGTTCAACTCAGCACCAACAGGTGTCATTTTTATGCTGCTGATGAATTGCTTCACGGGGACAGGTCAGGTGACTGAATTGAGCCTGGTTCTGCAGAAGTTTCTTCCTGTTAAAGTGGAGGGTTTTTTTCCTTTCCACAGTCGCTTATGCTTGCTCATGTGGAATGTGTTTCTTTTCTCTGTAAAAGTGCCTAGAAATTATTGTTGTGTTTGGCACAATATAGATAAAGTTGAATTGACTTGAATATAATTGAATATTGGAGGTTACAGAGGAGAAGGTGGAAATTCTTGCCTCATAGTGGGATCGTAGTTTGAATCTGGGTTGGGCCAAGGGGCCTTTTTGTGGGGATTTTGTTTGTTCTCGCTGTGTGTGCATAGGTTTGCTCTAGGTACTCAGCTATCCTCCCACAGTCGAAAGCCTGCATCTGAGGCTAATTGCTGACTCTAACTTGCCCCTGGGTGTTCATGTGATGGTCTGTCTCTGTGTTTACCCTGTGATGGAAGTGCAGCCTGTACAGGATGTAGCTGTATAAAGGTTCAAAAGTGCCTCTGTTTGTGTATATTTTTAAAACATACTTCCAGTTTGGGCATAAAGCAGTGCATCAGACAGACTTCAGACCAAGATCTGGACTAGGAAAATATTCGCCCACTCTTTCTTTTACCCTTCACGAGCTCTTTCGTTTGCTGCCCATGTGTCTCCCGCCCTCTCGCCTCCCATTTCCCCCTGTCCCTCCCTATCAGGAGGCTCGGCCCTCGGTGGGTGTGTGCCCTGTCACCAGAGGTATTGTACTCCCCAGTGCAGGGCCACGCTTTACTGTTTAGACTTGCTCTGTCTACACTCACACTGATCCCTTTGAATGGAAACCCCTCTGCTCGGCCTGTATTCAGAGGCACTTTATCCCCCGTGTGTGTCTTTTGCGTGTGTATTTTGTGTTCGGTCCATGTACTGTATATGTGTGCCCCTTACAGGAGGGTAGCCCCTCCTATGTGTTTTTTCCTAGCAGAAATGAATAAAAATGCATAGACTACATTCCTGGGTTAAGAGGAGCCATATGGATTTGTCATGAGTACAATAGTCTTGTTTTTGCCTCGTCTCGCTCACTAATGATGAGAAACAACCAAAACAGCTTTTATGCAGATTCTTACCAGACTTTGCATGTTTACAGATTGTTATCAGCGTATTTAACGTGGCTCAGACAATAGAAGCAGCTTAGTCTATTTTTAACCCTAATTCAACCGGTGGTATGTTTTTCGAAGAGGAGGGAGGGGGGCAAACATGTCACAGGAGAAGAACAACAAATGAATGACACTTCATGGGAGGCATGAAACAATAAAGTCAGTGTTGTATTATGACCCATTGGGATTTTATAATGGAGACTGACTTCTATAGTTTGGTTGTAACTGGCCTTTAATGAACAGAATGAAGGCTTCTTTCTTTAAAGATATTTGTATTTGTTCTTTTATTTTTCTGTCAGCTGTTTACTTTTAGTTGCTACACTTGAACACACATATCTGTACTTCGACCCTGTTCATATATTAAAAAAAACCCAAAAAACTGCACCATTACATCTTTTAACATTGCTTTGTTTCTGTAAAAGTAAAAGTATTTTCAAATTACAATTTTGGAATTCATTGTGTTCTATGCAAAGCTCAGACCTTTTTTCATTCAGTAAATTATGTAGTTTCTGTCTCCAATGATCATTTCTCATGATTGAGTTGGTGTATTCACACCGATATGCATGGTTTTACACCACAGCCACCAAAAAAGTTTTTTTACATCAACTCAAACTGTATTCATACTTTTGCAAATCAGTATTATTACAGACTGCACCTTTTTTTTTACTTTTGCTTGAGCAAAGAATTTGAATCAGTATTTTCTAGTATCGTTACTTATTTGTAACTGAAGAATGGGAATACTTTTTCTACCTCTGAGTCTTAAAGGGTATCACAGGTTTTGATTTTCATCTGCTGAAGCTTTAACAGAGTTCATAGATATTGTTGTCACTGTTGGCACCTTGTCAACCACCATTTTCCTCCTCTCTTATCTGTTGAGGCCTGACGCCAGGTTGGTTTACTTGCTGTAAGGCCAAAGCCTGCTCTTCCAAGTTGAACATACCCCACCATGTCGTTGTGCTCAGACACTGTTGGTTTTGGGTCGTCGCCAATATAGTACTTCACATTTGAACTATTGAGATGCATCATGACTTGTTCAGCTTGACTGTCATCCTGGCCCATTTGATGTTCTCCTGCAGTTTTGCCAGGAGCTGCCTGGTGCATATTGCGGTAGCGGTCAGAGTGGTCATGTCATCCATGTATGCTCAAATAGGTCGAAGCCGGATCTCATTCTTAGTTCGCTCATACTTCACCACTCATTTTGAGGCCCTGTTGATGACCTTCATGGTCATTGTGAAGGCCAATGAGATCGTCCAGTCTGCCACGATGCCTATTTCTACATGGTGCCACGATGTTGCAAAGTCTGCTGTTGTAAAGCAGTAGAGAAGCAGGTCTTCGAAATAGGCTTCCACTAGCGTGGTGAGGGATAGTGGAACATGGAACAATGTGAAGGATCCCCAGAGGAGGCTATGGAAAACTGATCCAAAGGCTTTGGCAAGGTCGGGGAAGATAACCTGGAGGTCTCTTTTATCCTTCTTTGCCGCTTGGATTTGGTGCCAGATCATAGTGGTAAGGTCCAAGCAATCAGAGAATCCAGGAATCTCCAGGTCGGTTTGACAACCTTTGTGCTATCACACTGAAAAAGATGTTCCCTCAACATTGAGAAGACAGATTGGCCGGAATTGGCTGATCGGTGATTGGTTGTCATATCCTTCTGCTTAGGAATTGGCACACCTCCAGCACTTTGTCACACTTTAGGTATTACTCTCTTCTGCCACACTATCCTCATGAGCCATCACAAAGTAGAACATCTGGTTCATTCTTGTAGAGCTTATACGTTACTTCATTTGGCCCATGGGCCGAATGGACACCTGCAACGTGACGCCGGCTGATTTGCCGGAGCCAGATTGTGCTCCGGTGGTGTGCATTCAGGTGTCACATCGTGACATCACAAAATTTTTTTATAAAAAATGGGCTAACAAAACAACCACTGCAAAGCCGAGTATGTAAATAACAGAGGATTCATACAGCCTATGAGATATTTAGATATCGCAGGCGTGTTGAGAGGGATGTAAATCACTGACCAATCAGCTGACGGCTTCTCATAATCGGAGCCCTTCAGTTGTGCTGGGTACCCTAATGGAAGCGTGACGAAAAAGCGTAACCCTTTGTTATGGTTATTTTGGTACCATCCACAACTTTTGCAGTGGAAAGGCATGAAAACCCGAAGCGTCCTGCTCCATCATGGCACATTTTGTGCAGTGGAAATGGGCCTTAAATATCTTACAGAAACAACAGCAACAATAATTAAAACAAAAGAAAAAAAGAAAACGCATGAAAAGTAATAAACTGTGTAAATAATACAGAAAAAAGTAACATGAACTAAAAGAGTAAATAAAATTGAAACTGAACCACTCAAAGTCCACTCGTTGCCAACTTTATGAATGATTAAAGACCACATATAACTGTGTATCTGAAAAACCTGGTATTGTTAATACTGATTGATTGCGGTAAGAAACATGTATTTAAACATCCAAAAATATTGTCAGTTTAATTTATGATTATATTGTAAATATCTTACTTGAGGGATTTTAAATAAATTGGAGACTTTGTTCAAAATCACACCCGTTACACTTTTATATATAATTCATTGCTTAGGTAATATTTTTGCAGGAAGTCAATAACAATACTTTATACAAATCTTGTTGTTTGTGAATATCTCTGTTCTTAGAGAATATGACCAACAGGTGAATGTTGGCACCGGTTTGCCACTCTTGATTTGGAAATTTGGAATTGTGTACGTGCCTGCATGCAATCTGTGTCATCAACCTGCCAGCCTGACTCATAACTGTGTTTGCCCGATTGCAACATGCATTGGTGGTAGCGATCCTGTGACTGACAGTGACGCACAAATCCGCCGCGTATGCGTGAGTTCATGTGTTGTGTTTCTTTGTATTTCAAACGGCCCTGCCAATCCCTATTCAAAGGCCAAACTAGGTCACATTTCCTTGGAAACTTATTTTCTCTCACTTGCTTCAGGCTGCATGGCTCACCGAGTGAGAATGACAAATGATTGGAGGTAAACATAATATTTAAGTTGAATCACTTTTGATGCAGCTTTGAAAGGCATCCTTTTATCCCTCATCTTCCATTTATTAATCACAGTTGCTTCTTGCTGGTTACTCGGCTTATTTTTATTTTATTTTTTTACAATTGCAGTTGTCTTCCTCCGTCTTAGCCTTGCGTTTGGACTTTACCCTGTGTCCTACTGTACAGTATATAGCTCTTTAGCTCTCCGGGCTATCTATAAGTAGCTGCTCCAGCTTAACTCTCACTATTAATACCTACAGATTAACCACCCGTGATTCACAGGCACCTGTGATACAGGTACCTGACACGTTTTCCGGAAACGCTTCTCAAAGGTGACAATCTACTGACCTGTGGTGGCTGTGGCTAATGCCATTGTTCAAGCAAGATACTTTTCTTTTCTTTTTCTTTTTTTTGTCTTGGAAACATAAAACTTCCACAGGAAGCTGATTCTTTTCCAAGCCGAGGGGCTCTCTTTTGAAGCCAGCTCTTTTAAAAGTTCCCATCAATCAGCTCGCTGTTTTCCAGTACCAGCTTTCTGCTGAGCCGCAGGACTTTTAGCCACTTTAGACACCCGCATCACCTCACATGATCCAGCTGTCAGCTGTCCTGCACCCTGAGCTCGGCGGGGACGCTGCGGGAAGCATATGTGGCACACTCTCAGCAGGGGAGATCTGACAGCAAAGCCTACATAAGACAAGTGGACCAGGTCGTGTCTGATAAGTCATCTGCATGCCGTCCAGTAAAAAAAACTTTCCGTAGATGTGCAGAGGATCATAAAATAGAACATTTTCATTTTATAAAGCAATCAAATCCTAGTTTTACTGCACAGACTGCAATTGTTAATCTATTGGAGTTATTTGGCACTTGACTACAATGGTCATCAAATTGTCTAAAATAAAATTAATGGAAACTAGGATGTATTTATTTCATTACTGAATGAACGTTATATAAATAGGTTCTTCGAGAGAGGCGTATTAAAAAAAGAAAGAGGGAAAGTGTTTTATAATTATAATATCAAGAGCACAATACATCAGTTATTTAAATGAAGCATGGGTGTGTATCTATATCTATCTAAATAATATCCACACTCTGATTAAATTGCACCAAATTACAATTAAAAGAACTGTTTAAAGAGATAGTCAAGTAACCTCATTTGATGGCATTGTTACTAGCAGCCATTTGTTAGTTTTACCTTTATCGGATATTTCGGTTCAAACACATATGTCAGACAAATGTAAAGTATGTAGAAGTATATGTAATGTCATGCTGTCAATCTTTGCCGTTGGATTATACTAACCTGCTTGAAAAATGCTGGAAAAATAACGTTTGATTGCTGAAATACACGATGGTAAACAACAAATGAAAGCAGCACTTTTTTCTATTAGTAGAATAAACATGTTGAATACAAACATGCAGATCAAAATTCTTGGCTTACTCAAGTAGTAACTTCAGATTTTGAAATTAGCAGAGTAGATTACATGATGTGAATTGTACATAAGGAAAAAAGTAAGATTTACAAAATGCTATTTGAAATAGAATTTTCTAAAATATTCAATGTAATATACTGTATCTGCAAACTATAATTTCCTTTCTTGGTATTATTTTGTATACTTTATATTATGAAGGCTTTATATTACATTGCTTTTTTTTATTGCTGTTAAGATTGCTAATTAAAAACACTCACAAGGTTGAATTTTATTTTATTCAATCATCAATGTCATGTCATTCTACTAATCATGAATTACTAATTTATTTAACTAATACTATAACCATAGTTCACATTGCACATGGCAATATTTCTAACACATTTCTACATTAACTGGGTAGGATTCAAAGTTGTACTTGATCAAAAAAATTAATAAATAAGCTAAATTGAGTTTCAAAGCAGCAGTAATGGTGATGTCTTAAGATCTGGTCTAGGTTTCTTCACTTGAGACTTCATATAATTAGACATTGTCTCCCCCTGGTGGTTCACTTGTACACAACAGTGTAGTTGTGAACTCCAGAATATAGGCATCTGATGTTGAATTCATGAAATGAATTTCACTTTCATAATGAAGAATTATTAACCATAAGCAGAGTCTCCACTGCAGATCATAATTTAAAAAGGCCAAGTGAGGCATCTGGTCCACCCACATGATAAAACTTTCACAGCATCAAGCAATTAGACCAGAGTTTCTCCTCAGTTGGGCTCAGTTCAGACTTTGATACAACACGCTCCTGGAGTCAGTCGATAAAACTCACTTCATGAATTTAAAGGCGCTCAGAAGTTTTCACAAAGGCTTTGAGGCATGGGTGCCTCCACATCTCGCTTTTTAAGACATTTAAAAGCTGAATGTTGGAAAGCATGCAGTGGATGTGGTGCAGATGCTGCTTACAGAGAGGCTGCTGAGAGCTGAAAAGTGTTGCGGGCAGGTTCATGCTTGTACCTGATATCCCTGAAGATTTGGCTCTCTTGGCTGCACAGCTTATGTAGCCAAGATAGTCGTGCTGATTGAGCGTTCTGGTTAAAACTGGTTATTAATCCATATCTGAGCTTGTTGTATGTTGTCCAGTCACTGTTTTTGTCTGCATTACTTTGATTTTAAAGTACAGTGAAGTGAGGTGAAGGGTTCAAATCCTGGCCATGATAAAATGAGAGGAAAACTGAAACAGGACAGAAGAGTCCCTGAATAACCAGGGATTTCACCTCTTTATTTGTGTGACTTAACTATGTCCAACCACATCAGATTGCCCGCATGGCTTAATTTTATTTATTTTTTTTGTGATTTATTGCAAATAGTTATTCTCTTCAGCTTTCTTAAAACCATCTGATTGTTTTCTCCTCCTCAAAGAAAGTATCTGCACCATGTTTCTCTCTCCATCTTAATTTGTTCTCCCTCTGTTTCAGAGGATGACGTCGACTTAGAGGCCCTAGTGAATGATATGAACTCTTCGCTGGAGAGCCTGTACTCCTCCTGCAGTGGTCAGCAGAACGAGTCCACGCCACTACTCCACAACGGACAGACCTCCTCCTCACACCACCACCACCACCTCCTCCACCATCATCACCACCATCATAACCACACACAACACAACCAGCCACGGCAGGGTCAGCACGCACACGTGCTAAGCCACGTCTCTCCAGAGCCTCCCTCCTCCTCCTTGTCTACGGATTTGCCCCAAACCAGCCTCAGACGGTCTCAGCCCATGCACATCCTCGCTGTCCGGTAGGAATTTTCACTGGTTCGTTGTTGGAAAGTGTACTGAAGTTTGAATCTTGAAATTTTGTTCACCATTTACCCATCAAACACAGAACTGCCACTTGGTGGATTAACCAATAATCTGTTAATGATGACAGCCATTTGATTAACCATCATCAAAGGGAATACACGTATGTGTGCTGTCACCACTTCCCTCATACATGCCGACAAATAAAATACAGATATCTGCCGGCCAATAAATCAAACTTCATTCATATAGCACCTTTGAACAAGGTTGGTGCAATTCAAAGTGCTTCACAAATAATTGACAGTGATAAGGCAAGGCAAATAAGGGCAAACATGGGCAGGGAGACGGCAAATGGTAAGAATTTGTTATCCTAACAGTCAATATTTAAATTATTGAATTAAAATGAAAATGAATTTGCTTTTTAGAAGGAAAAACAGAAGAGAAACTGATAATAAAACATATCACACACAAATGACAAAGCATCGATGTGAAAAACCGAAAAAGCAACAAATGTAATGAAGGTACGGTGGTGTCGCGGTTTGCACTGAAGATGAAATAAAATCAGGATCCTATTCCAGGAGTGGGATTACAAACTTATTAAATCCCACCTCTTCTAAATCAGCAAGTAATATGGTCTGAATTCATGTCATTTACAATTGGTCCCATATTTAAGCTTAACAATGTTTTCAATATATTCCATAATTGCACACAGCCTCACAACAAGAATATCCCTGGTTCGATTCCAGGATGTTGAGTGTTTTTGTGTAGAATGTACATATTCTCTTGCAATTGATTTGTTCATTGTTCATTCTGTTTTGTCCCTGACCGTATAGATGTGATTATGGATGTTTCCCCCTCCCTACCCACAGTCAGCTGTGATTACCTCCAGCCCCCACGGCACTGAGTTCAATAGTACAGGAGATCGGCTGTAAAATATATTTGAACGTGAATATAAATGAAGTAAAGTATAGGGTGCTTCCACCAAAAGTTAAATAAAAGAGATTAAACCTAAAAAAAAAAAAAAGATTAGATTTGGACTTCAGCTGTACCTGTGCAGTCACACAGCGGGGACAAAAGCATGGCACCGCACCTTGAGCACGTCGTTCATTAGAATTCTGTGAACTCACACTTCTATAGCCATGCGCCTGTGTGGAGCTCAACCCTCTTTTTTTTTTTTTCCTCTCCACATTTGAAAAGGAACCTTTTTCTGCACACATCATCCCTCCACACCCTTTCGATAATTGGGCATAACGTTTTCTTGCTGTTCCCAGCCCGTAGCCCTTCAATGACCCGCACCTCCTTGTCACTCCTCCTTTGCTTCAGACAGCACCAGCAGGGGGAAAGAGTAAAAAAAAAAAAATCTGATTTTTCTGCTGCATACGTCTCTCCCAATTTAAAGCATACTAAACCATATCCTCCTAGGGCTGCATTGGGGAAAAAGTGGGTGTGCTCGTTCCCTAATACACACTCAGGCAACAGTGGAGCTGCACACATGCAGCGCGCACACGTTCAAAGCGGAGCTGGTGTCAGCTCCCATTATTTGCCTTTGCACCGCATGACAGAAACAGAAGCTGGATGAGCAGGTTATGGAGTATTCTGTCTTATGAGCCCTCTCGAACACACACTCACACAGACACGGGCCCTGAAGTTCTTATTATTCAGGACTGACCTCTGGATAACCCTGTTCTCCGGCTCAGATGGGATGACATCAAAAGGCCCGCTCCCTTTTGAACTCGCCGGGTTCTACACAGAGGCTGAGTTTTGACAGAGAAAAAGAGACTAAGAGAAAGAGCCTTCCAACATTGACGCCGTTGAGCTAGAATTTCGCAAACTGACCCGCACATATTTTTTTTCTCATGATAAAAATCCCTGAAAGGTTTATGATCTGCTGTCAAATCAAGATTTGAGACTTCGGCTGCATGCGGCTCATTCAGAAACTGCTTTAAAGTAATGTCTTGATTTAATATTGATGCTTGATAAATATTGCAAAAAATTTGCCAGTATGCTGTGGGTTGTGTGATTTCCACTTCCTGAGAGACTTTTCATTATGGGCAGATCAGACAGAAACAGACATGAGCCCGAGCTTTATTAATCTCGTTTTCCCTGCACATATTTCACATATGTCAGCAGCTCCCAATTTAAAGTTCGCTCATTTCACTTTTTAAGAGGCTTCCCCGGGTCACAATGTTTGATTTAACTTCACTTTTCAGCAAGAATAACAAGTAAATAAAACCTAGCGAGCAGGCTGAGTTCTTCCCGTGGGTCAATTTCTAATTGCAGGGTTTGCAGCTGGAGCCATAAGCCAGCACCCGTGTGACTTTTTCTGCATTGTCTATTTTCAGGAGATTGCAGGAGGAGGAGCAGCAGCTGAGGACATCTTCTCTCCCGGCCATCCCAAATCCCTTTCCTGAGCTCTGCAGTCCAGCCGGCTCACCTGTCCTCAGTCCAGGGTCTCTACCTCCTGAAGAGTCCTCTTCAGGCATATATGTGAGTGATAACCCCACAGACTGTGACCCTACTTTGTAATTCAGTCCGGTTGCATTACCTGCAAAACATTTTCTGCATTTGGTTTGCCTTATGTCAGATGCTTGATCCCCTTTTCAAAATCAGGGTACGAGGCACTGGCTAATTTAGATTTATTTACATGTTGAAGAAGTGTGACTCATCTTGGTTCTTTTGAAGGAGGCAGAGGTTGAGCATTGTAAATCAGCTGAATGGAGCAGTCAGCTGTAAGTTGAACATGTGGGAATTTTTCCTGCCTTAAATCTGCTCCGAGTTACTCTCATGTGAGGCATGTTGATTGCTTACATATGATAGCAGCATATTGCACAGTGCCCATGTGAGTTTTTTTTTTTTTTTTTTAGAGCGAAAAAGAAAAAAAACTAAGTGAAGAGTAGATAAGCTGCGTGCGTGTTTGTGTGTGTGTGTGTGTGCGTGCGCGCATTTTGTGTAACCGCACACGTGACCACATTTTCTGTGCGCCTATTTGTATTTGTGTGCTGACAAAGATTCAGAGACTGGTCTGTCGATTCCTGGAAGTCAAAGTCCTTCCATCATCACTCTTAATGGTCTTCATATGGAACCAGCCAATACTGGTTACAGTAACATACCAGTTTACAGTAATGTGAGGGCGGACTATTTCTCATAAATACTCTCCCTGGCTACGGTCCTGGTCTGTTGGGGTCGTGGCTCCTATGGTGCGGGATCATAGACTACGGTTCCAGTTAGATCATTTCGAATGAAAACACACGGGTCCGACTTTCAAGTGACCTGCTTTGCTTCTCGAAAGTCCCATGAGTCACTTAATTAATTGATAAACCAGTAAATGCTTAAAAAGTTTGCAAGTTTTGGCTTTGAATTGCCATCTGGGACATAAAGCTTTAAATGGATAATGTTTTGATAAGCCTGAAAAGCTCAAGTTTCTTCCCACTCAGCACAAGGAGGAGACTTGTTTCTTTCTCTGTGGGAATGATGCTGGCTTGAATTACTCGCTGTTGGCATGAATTCAAACTGCATGGTAAATAATTTGGTAAAAAGGTCAAGGATTGAGACTATGGCATTGAATCACTGGTTTTTAGTCGTGTTCAAGGAAAGCAGGCATTTCCTGCTAAATCTTGCGCAATATATTTATTAGAGTGGGATAGACAGGCTGCTGCCTTTTTGAATTCCCAGACGGGCTATTGAGGCTGCACTGAACACCAGAAAGTGGAGCTGGGGACTGAAGGAGGTTCAGAGAGGCTGAGATTAGTCAGAGAGGTTTATTATGACTATGGTATTACTGTAACTACAAAATGAAAGTGAGATTTGATGATTTATTCACACTGACTCAGGTCTGACCACCATTGCTGTTTGGGGCCACTCCACTGAATCTGGCACCACTATCGCATCATGTCACAAAGAGCCTCTTTCAGATTCTTTATTTTTTGTGTGTGTGTGGTGACAAGAAAAGAGAGGGAATATGGATTTTTTTTTTGATGCAACACCAAGAAGTGTCTGCAGTGACATTAAACTTTTATTTAATCGTTCACTGAGATGTTTTCTTTCAGGTCATTCAGAAAAGACATAGAAAAAAAGGGGTTTATTCAAGCATGAACCCTGTTTTTTCATTTGAAAATGTTTACTATTTCTGATAGTTTCCAGTGAGTTTAATGAAATCATGCACACTTTACAACTGTGTATCATTTGATACGAAGCAAATCCAAGTGGATCACATGTCGAAGTGTTGCCACACATGCATAGAAAATGTACAAAGGCGAAGTGTTCCTAAAAATATGTTTTTACTGGTTTTTATTATGCATAGATTAACAAACATCTGTGGAGCACAATGCTGAGTAAGCCACAGGAAATTGCTGTGTGTGTGTGTGTCTGTGTGTGTGTGCGTGCGTGCGTGCGTGCGTGCGTGCATACGAGTCTCTCCTTCTCCTTCACATGCATGTGTGTTTGTGTGTTTGTGCACGTGTCTGCATGTTTGTTTTTGTGAGTTCTGTAAACTATTTACCTCATTGGCAGTGTGTGTGTGCATTGTTGATGGCAGTGGAAAGTATGTCTCATTGTACTTGTTCCTCAGTGGAAATTCTATTCAGCACATTTCCTCCGAAAAAAAACTCTCCCATGGAGCCATCGCATCGCTCACATGTGCCTCTGGGGTCCGACTTTGGAGGCATAAGGAACAGCAGTAACACGACTTTCCTGCAAACATGCATTGTGTTGTTGAGTGGTTCAAATCAATAAAGGAGTAGGTGATTTGTTCTTGGTTGGACAAGTGGGATGCAAGGCACGTAAATTGTTGCACCCACTCTCTGTGACCTCTAACCTTTATCATTTGAACCACATGTGCTCAGTTTTGTGCCATTTTTTTTTCTTTTTTTTCCTCCCACTGACTTTTTCTCTACTGCAGCGTTGTGCAGTGTTGTCAGTGTTTTCTCTATCTGCCCGTCTGCCTACCCTCCAAATATCCCGTACAGGCAGCCAGCCTGCTGCGGAGAAGTTTCTCTGTTTAGTTTACTGAATTTTCCATCCTCCAGGCACTTTCTAAAAGACTCTCATCGTGCCTCTTTTTCTTTGCGCCTCCTTTACCTCATTCCCTGGCCTCTTTGCAGGAGGCAGGAGGCAGAGCTGTCAGAAATCACCGGCCAAACTGTTTGACATGGCTATATGATTTTCTGTTACCTCACTTTATTCCACCACCCCCCACCCACTGCAATTTTCCTCCTTTTGTCCAATTTCAGCTAGTCTTTCCATGCATGAACCGACAGTCGTGAGTGATTTTAAATGAATAGACATGAAAGGTCAATTGCAACGTACTCTAGTTCTGGGAGCATTTCCAGCAAACTTATGTATTGATATTAAGGTTTAAAGTTTGACTTTGTTCTCCAAGAAGCAATGAAATATAGGAAGACAACATCCAAGTGGTTTCATTTGGTTAGTTGGACACAGGGGGCGGAGCTTTGGGGGAGCAGTCATCCCCCCTGGTCTGGGGCTGCTGGAGGCCCCGGTCGGATTGCACGGGGGCTGGACTCTTTCGTTATTACAGACCTTGATGCTGCTAAACATGTGTTTAGTGACAATCAGTGTTGCACACGCAAACTACCATTGTTTAGCTGACCTGTTTCAACAGCCGTTGTCCTAGTCGGTGGTAACTTGAGTTATTGATTGACAAAACATTAACAAACGCCAGAATAGCTTGTTTGGAGGGTTTGTTGAAGGGCTGCCTGGCCTGGCCTGACCTTAACTCGCTCTGCTAATGGCTTGTTTAAGAGATGAGAACTGTTTGAGAACATTCAATGACATTACATGCAGCGAATAACACATGACTACGTGTGATGGCGCTGCAGTGGTTATTTGTTCCTAGGATGAAAAAAGGTGCATAAGTTCTTTTGTTGAACATAGAACTGGAGAGTTGTAGAACTGCAGAGTTCTTTTGTCGGCCACGGCAAGCAGCTATGTTACTAGTTCATCGAGCTCCTGTTTGCTGAAGGAGAACTTATCTAATCCTGATCTAACTCTGTCTGCCATGGAGGATGTTTGACTAAAAGTCAGGTGACTCTCACAGAAATTGTGACATATAGGCAGTCTCCAGTATCTTCCTCCAATTAGCTAATCTGACTTGAGGTGAACTTAATGAACGAATCTTAAAATCACACTTGACCCGCACTATGCTGACAACACACAGATGTATCACAGCAGCTGCTCTGTGCACATTATTAAGACTATTGATGCAACTCTTTCAAAAACTTTCATAACAGCAAAGAGCATTAACTTCCTAATAGTGTGTGAAAACATGTGCGTTTGTGTGTGCACATAATAATAAAACCTGGAATTTCTGTACATCCTTCTCACAGACAACCAAGCGGTCATAAAGCAAGTATTGCAACCACGCTACTCCTTCCATGAGCTTGGCCTGCAAAATCTAGAATGTGTAATGGAAAAAGCTTATAAGAAGCCTCAAGTGCAACACACTTATCTGAGATATCTGTACATTTTTATTAGTTTGCATTCTCAACAGTGTGTTCTCAGCGGTTCCACAGAGAGTGATATTTTTTACTTTCTTGGACACTGTGTTCCCAGTGCTGCCCCACTCATTCTACGGTGGGAACACTGTTTTGATCACTGGGTTACTAGATTTTGTTGGATTTAGTGTACTCGGACTGGATGTCCTGTAGCCAGCTTTGCGCTATGGTATGGCAGAATCCCCATGCCCTGCCCCTGCCTCTGTAGTCTGTGTTTCATTATCTCTGTAATGGCCAGACTATCTCTGTGTCTTAGACTCAGTGTTTATCTTTCTCAGCTTCTCTGTCATCGCTACATGTTGTGGGCTTCTACTCCAAAGTTTCAGTCCTTTCAAATTTAACTGGTCTGGAGAACCGTCCCTTTAACAATCTCATTTTCTAGAAACATGATTATTTACACATGATGAAGTAAGATACCTAAAATAGATGAGGGTGCCAGACAAGCCTGGGTTGGCAATAATAATTTTAGCAAACGGGCTTTTGGTGCACTTTGCCAGCGCCATAGTCCTGTTGAAACACTTTCTAATAAAATAGTCGTGCTACTTTCTGAGTGTTCGGCAGGTTTATTGGAATATTTTTAGCATTGTCAGGAATGCTTTTACACATTCCCAAAATAATAACCCATTCAAACTAGTGCAGATATCAGGAATTGAGGATACCAAATGTGCTTTTCAACCATTCCTGAGAGAACGTTTTTAGCATTATCAACTTAGTGTTGCAGTGCATTTGTTGCATTTAGTGTGCTCATTCAGTCGTCAGTGTTTCTCAAATATATATTTTCAAAATGTGTTTTGTTTTGTTTTTAGGCTATGCGTGAGAGGTGTGAGAGATGTGCTGTGTCCTCAGTTTTCTTTTCTGTCTTTCTTGTATCTAAATTGGCAACTGCAGCATTACAGTGTCCCAGAAGGGATCATTAACATTTGCTCTGATGATGGTGGTACTGATCACATTTCCACAGCCCTCTCTGTCTTTGCTCTTTATGTCTCTCTTTCTCTTTCTCTTTCTCATTTTGTTTTTCTCTCTCTTTCTTTAATTCGCTTTACATACTTTCTCTTCCTCACTCATTTTCCTTTTTGGATCTTTGCTTTCTTCTTTTACTTTCTCTTATTTGATAAGTTACAGAACTTGTGAACTGTTCTGAAAGGACAGAAAATATTAGGTTTGCTATAGATTAAACACTCAGGCTCACTAATGTAATTGAATGAATGAGGATTATTAGGACTACATAGCAATGTGAGTTTGGTATGTGAGTCTGCCAGATTTCAACTACTTCACCTCTGATGTGCGTGGATATTGTATTTGTCATGGTCTCCACTCTGAAGTCATGTCACATTCTCCTACTTGCTGGAAGTACAACATTCAAACCTTTCAGCTCTGTTTTGCACTCCACCATAACAAACAAGTCTCTTTTTGCAAGTAGTCATTTTTCCTATTGGTAACCCTTTCGTTTCTATCCTGTCACAACTGACAGGATTTTGCAGGCATATTGTTTATAAGTGTAACTTGTAGACCATTTGTGATATCCAGAAAACAAATAAATAGTGCTTTGAATTCACATATTATTCATATACATTATGGTCGCCCCCTGGACTTCTGCAGTCTGTCCGTGCAATCAAAGATATTTGCCAGCATGTCACACAGTTGGACATGCACAGCCAGAAACACTCGGTGGGAACTGCCGGATCTCGGAAAAATGTGCAACAGTATTGACTCAATGAAGACTTTTGACAGTTCCACAGCCCTAAAATAAAGTAAATCCAAACTATTGATCAAAGCGTCTCTCAAACTATAAAGTGACTCTGTTGCCCATTAATGTCTGTCTAAGTGCAAATGGATTGCCAATGTGGCAGAGCAGCTTTTACACAGTGAATCCTTACAGCATCCATTGTGCAGTTGCTACAGCATGCAGAGCAGCCTTTAATTAGAAACACCACATATATAAATAATGGGCATTGATCCATCTCTTGTCTCACTCTCTTAGCAGTGAAACATGGCATTCCCTGGCTGCTGCTTTCCTGAATGTTGGAAATACTCTGGGTCAGAGGGCAGATTTTTCCACTGTAAAAGCAGAGTGGAATGCTGTTGATGCCCAAACTGTTGGCCTCAACATGTGGGAATGTCTGTGGCCATGTGCAGAACTGTGTGCATTTAAAAGTAAGTGTGTGTGTGTGTGTGTGTGTGTGTGTGTGTGTGTGTGTGTGTGTGTGTGTGTGTGTGTGTGTGTGTGTGTGTGTGTGTGTGTGTGTGTGTGTGTGTGTGTGTGTGTGTGTGTGTGTGTGTGTGTGTGTGTGTGTGTGTGTGTGTGTGTGTGTGTGTGCGCGCGTGCGTGTGGGCTCGGTTTTTGTGTGCGGGGCGTGTGTCTAATGTATGTATGCTTGCCTTTACGAGTGGTATTACTTGTGCATCTGCAGGAGTGTTCGGCGGTATGTTTATGTGTGTTGCTCTGCTGCTCTGGCGTTGATGTGTTCTGCAAGCTGCACTGTGCAGAGCTCAAAGGTGACACAGCGCCAGAAATCTGCTGGTTCACTCTTCCAGCAGCTGACCTGTTTTTAAATGGATCTTAAATTGGATCAAGGAACACACACACACACACATGCGGACACCCATTTATATATTTCTGATGTACGTGTGTGTTATTTGTATATAATTTGTATTATCTTCTGTATTCAAATTGGATACTTACATCAAGTTTATGCATGCATGTATTATTGTGTGTGTATTTAACCTGCTGTCATTATTCCTAACATAACATCAAGTCTCTGAGCTCGAGTCGTACACGCACGCTCAAACCACAGTTGTCTGTTAACTGATGCTCTTTATGGCAGAGGTAAAGAGAGCATGCAGGCAGTACAGTAACCCTTTGTCAGCACAGATATCGCTGCTCTCTCTCTCTCAAGTAGACACACACACAAACACACACACACACGCACGCACACACGATCCAACATATATACAAAGCATTGAGTGACTGAGTGGATTTGCAGCAGTCAGTGCTGTGAAATACAAATTGTTTGGCTGCTGTTGAACAAATGCAACCTGGAGGAGAGCCAGGCAGGTTGTGATTTGACTCTGGAACATCTCATGTGTCGGCTCCATATTTATCCCAAGCTGCTAAATGGAAACGTGCCTCAACCTGCTAGCTAGCCCCGCTACTGCCACAATGCCAAAGACACACACAAACACAAACAGGCACACAGATACTCGTGGCCTGTTGTAATGGGATGATTAGTCGGAGTAATGGTTTAGCCGAAAGAAATCCAACTACAGGATTGGCTTTCAATAAATCTAAGTAAGACCAGAGTAATAGCATTTTATAGCTTGTGCACCTTGAGCGAAACTCATCCCGATCACAAAAATCCCACCTGGAGTACCGAGAGTTAAAGTTTATAGCACCTGAAAGTCATAAAAACAATGACTCCTACTGATGCCTGCCTCTCTTTACAAATTATGCTACTAAGTGAAAAAAAACACATTTTAATTGTTTAGTTAGTGTGTTTATTTCTTGATCTCGCTTGTTGTTGATAAGTCAATTCATTCTGTGCATTTCCACTGCAGATGACTTATGCATTCTTCACTGTCAGCGAGGAACCCTATCATCAGTCTAGTGTAAATTTCATCCCCATAGGATGGATCAAGATGTCAAACCATTAAAATCAGTGTAGATAAACACCCCCATTTACCACATTTAGATAATACTGTACTTTCCGGACTATTGCGCGTGCCGGAGTATAAGCCACACCCATCAAATTTTAAAAGAAAAACAGATTCACAAAAACAAATGACGGAGTTACATAATGCACCTGAACGCATCACACATGCTCGTTTACCCGCATCATAGTTTTAGCCTCAGGGTTCAAATTATGTAAAAAGAAATAGCAGCCTATAGTTCGGAAGTTGAAAACTTGTCCATGGATATCTGTATAAGATTAGTTACGTAGCTTTACATAGAAGAAACAGAAACAAATTTAATCAAAGTAATCATCAAACTGTTCCTTAGCTTTGTCCCTTATCACATAATGTTAGCCCCACACTTCCTCACGAGGTTCGGTTCAGCTTTGAGTTGTATTTCTTTTTTACAGTATGAATATGGTGGCAGTATCATATAATGATTAACATCACTTTAAACAGATGAAACTCGGGGTGGGTGGGGGCGCTTGTGGGGTTGCCAGGGTTGCTGTCATTTCTATTAAATTGCCTCCATTGCAGTAAAAAGCTGCATGAGTATTTGATGAAATAGACACTGCTGATGCTCTAAATAACTAATAGGAGTCTGAAATGGATTTTATCTGCAGACCGCAGTCATACAGATAAGAACTAACAGTGGAGACGTTGTTCTTTCAGTTCACTGTTTCGACAAAATATGCAGTTTATCAGTGGTCAAACTTGGGCGTCTCAACAAACCAGTGTAAATGTGTGCACTGTGCACTTTGTGACGGAAGTAAATACAACACCTCTGGTCTCCTGCCCATGTGCACACTGCAATTTTAACCTCGTCCAAAAAAACCAGTAAGAGCAATAAAGAGACCTGAGCAAGCACTAATAATGCCATGCATGCAATCAATTCACAGACTGCAAACTTACTTAGATCCCTTTCATCTGAGCATTAAAGCATATTAGCTCAGTTAGGTTGCAGTGTTTTAACGCCTGAGGAGATTCAGGATTTTTGTAGTTCATTGATGGAATGGTGCAAAGGACTTAAACATTAAACAATGGTGAACAATTAAAGCGGTCTTTAATCTTATATCTTCTTACTGTATTTAATTGAGAAAGATGTCTTTCCACAGGAGCGTAACGGGACCACCCAGGCGCAGGGGGATGATGCACCTTTAATGGTCCATCCTTCACTCCTTGTCCCAGAAGGCAGGCTGTGTAAGATTAGAAGCCACAAATTTCTCCCAGCTAAAAGGGCAAGATCACATTACTTGCACAACTAATGGGAATCCCTGAAAGTGTTTGCTCTCTGCTCCGCTGCTGACTCTGTATTCTATCGTTAGTATCAGATGTGTGTGTGCAAATACTCCTTCACTCATTAATCCGTGATGAGACACTTGTAACCTTTTAGTTTATGACACTTACACTGTGCAGTTTCATGACGTGTGGCCTTTGTTCGTGCGAGATTTTTCGGAGTACTCTCTTTTCTAAAGATTTGGAATACAGGTGTGTATATGCATGTGGCTGCATTTGTTTGTGTCCATGTGTTGCATAGAGAGAGCTATGTGTTGCTGCCTGCAGGCATTTCATCTGGCCGAAGCTGAACAGCGTTGTTTGGACTCATGTAGGTCATGGAGACTGCATTTCCCTCTCTCTTTGCCTTCCGCGTGTTCTCTCTCTCACTCTCTCTCTCTCTCTCTCTCTCTCTTTCTGTCTGGGGAAAGTAGGACAGCTCAGATTTCCGAAGCTGCTGCTGAAAAGGAGGGGAAGAAACGGGGGCTATGCAGAAGCGGGTGAAATTAAAAGGTGCTACAAACAGGGAGGATTTAACCAAGTACTGTTGTAAAAGTTTTTGTTTTTTTTAAGCAGCTGTTCATTACACCGTGGAATTCTATTAGAATATTTTGGTCCGACATTATGTATTTAGAGGGCAGGAAACCGTTTATTATCTCCATAAGCTGTAATATATTAATGAGATTACTAGAGAAATAATCACATCAGCCATTACAGGATGTCACATCAAGGAGACAGCTGAGTCTAAAAAGCCATGAGACGAGTAGAAATGAATGCCAGCAATTTGTACGTCTACCTAGTTTATCTAATTGAATAGTCATAATATTTAAGCACTGTCTTTTTTTTCAAAGGAAAAAAAATGTATTTCTGTTGAAATAGAGTCTGTGACCCTTACACTTCAGGTTTTATTTTGTGGACCAAGTTTCATGTCTGAGAGGTTCCCCATCAAAGATATTAAACAGAGAAGGGCCCCTCTCAAAGAGCTGGCAATGGGATTTGTGTCAGCAGATTGAGAGAGAAAGAGAAGACAGAGAGAGAAAGAGAGACTGGCACACAGAAGACACTATGATCTTGACGTCTCCAGAGAAAACTCCACGTTATTGAGGACAGTTTGTACAGAACTGACTAAAGCACATGCTGTGATTCATCTGAATGAGAAATGATTGTTTGTGCTCGCCTGTGATGCTGTTAGTCCTTTTGTTATCACACCGCGTAAAAACCTGCCGATATTCTCCTCTCATGCTCCCCCTTTTGAGTAGCACAGTGATCACAACTGCTATTTGTTTTGTCGATTCGGAATGAATTTGAACAGGAAAATATATGGTCATGGTGGATGATGGTTAAAAATGTCCACTTGTCCGATAGTGGACAAACTTGCAATACAACGAACAGACCATTTCCATTTTCCTGCTAGAATCACGCCAGTGATGTCAGCCTTTGTTTTCAGAATTACAATTTCGCTGTCACCACTACCCCCTTCTTTTGCCCTCCTGCTGTAATTGGACAATAGCTCCAAATCAGCCGTGGTCTGAAAGTACACTTGCGGTCCAGGGTTTGCTGGCAATCATCCTCAGTGCACAATTAGGCATCCGCTCCCACTGTGGCTCCTGTTGGTAAAATATTTTGCTTCCTGCCGGGCGCTTCCCACCAGGTAGTCACAGTGAGTGACATAACTTTGTCGAAATTAAGTTTAAAAGACAGATGATAGAGAGATAAACACTACGTTGATCCTGAAGTAAATTCAAATTTCCAGCTGCTTCACAAAAATAAATACAACAAAATACAAAGATGTGTTTACAAATATGCTAAATAACTCCTTCGAAAGTTTAAAACACAAAAACGTAACCCCAACTGACACATATAACCTAACTACTTACAAATGATTAGGAACAAATGAAAGAAGGGATCGAGAGATGGGTGGATGAAAGTATTTGATGATGACATGTATATTATTTATTCATTTAATTCAGTTTTCTTTGCATAGCACCAATTGTAGTATAGCCACCAGTGTGCAATACGGTGTCCCAGCAGTCTAAACCTATAGCAGCTTAACTAGAAAATGTTCCAGGGTGACGTAAGCTAGCCCTAACTAAACTGTATCAAATCGGGAAAGAAAGATGATTATACTTGAAAAGTATTGTTGTTGGATGAACGAAAACTTGTTACATGGTATGCCTGGGACTAACTGTATTCTTCAAAATGCATACAATTGGATATGTGCGCACCCAGAGGTCCTACTGTTTTTTGGGATTTTATTCTGTGTTTTCTATGTCCTCTTGTCTGATCATCAGCCTGGAGATTGCTAATCTCTTCCTATTGTGATAAATACATTGACATGATGTTCATATGGCTTGTCCAAATGTGTGACCTAAATTCAGCAATGTGACCTGTGTCGTCTTTTTTAAATTTGACTAGGCACAGTTCCCAAATCTGCTAAGCTCTAAGTTTATGGGTCTGAGTGGGTATTAAGACTCCATTATGTGCAGACAGACCCGCCTCTGTGGCCTAACGAACTACCCAATACCTAGTGTACAGTCAGATTCATGGCTGCACAGTGGCAGAGATGGCGACCGGCCACCTTACATGACTCTATTGTCAGAGTGCACTGGGAGTCTTTTCCTCCAGCGTTTCTCTCCATACATTTTCTTTATATATCATCATCCCTCTTTCTCTCCCTTTCCTACCCCTCCAACCACCCTCCACCCTCCCTTCGTTCAGTCCCCTACCCACTAAATCCCTTTCTGCCTTCTTTTGCTTCGCTGAGCCCATATCTTGGGTCTTAATTTGATGCGGTAATTAGATGACAAGGGACAGTTCACTGTCCCTTCTTCATGAGTCAGCAGAGTTTTCTTGGCTGCTGCCTCCCACTCCTGCTGACTACGGGCGCTGAGCGTAGGACAGCCAATTGTCCGAGGCTCATTCAGATTTTTGTGTCTCCATCTCATCAACGGACGTCAGTTTCCAGAATCAGCCCAGACCACACACAGCACCGCATTACAGTCAGAGGGCCTTTATAGAGGGTACTTGTTAGTGGGAATATGGGTGGGTTGTGTGAGCCAAATCAGTCTATCAATGGCTCCAGTTCTTTTCTGGAGACCTGTAGGGCTTTTATAAAACTAAGACTGCAGATAAAGCCTTGATAGTCTGACACTGGATTTCACTATTGCAAAAAATACGTTTGCGAAAGCAATAATTGTCCCTCGCCTGAAGAGTTATTTCAATGCTACAAAGTTTCTGAGCATGGAAATCATAAAAACTTTTCTTCTTAAGTCAGTACTCTGGGTAGATCTGACATGGGAAATGGCAACCGGGTTGAATTTGCAGTTGCCTGTGTGACATGACAGCATAAAGTATCAAGACAAAGTATGGATTTCTTTAGTTTAATTGGAAACAGAAAGGGTTTGCATTGCTGAGTCTCAAACACACACACACACACACACACACACACACACACACACACACACACACACACACACACACACACGCACACACACACACAAAGTGCTTAACCTAATACCGCACAGATACTGCCGCCCTATTTTATGGAACATATCCATGCACACTGCTGGTGGAAAAAAGAAAGTGAAATTATTAGGTGGAAGTGGTCACAAAGCCCTCTCAAAGATTTTCGATATTCACAGCTACATCTCAACGTGTCTATGCTTGTGGCTGAGATGTAGCTCGGATCACATTTTATGGCCAATTAATGCAGAAAACTAGCAATTTCCAAAAGGTTTCACTTACTTTTTCTTACCACTGTATTTACGAACATCCATTGCAGTGGCTTGAATTTTTTCATGATACTTCCATCTGTTATTTAAGCAAGCCAGCCCCACTGTGTTGTGGGCTGCCCATTTATTTCTGAGGCTTCACAATGCCACCTGTATGTAATCTACCCTAATGTATACAGGCTTATATGCCTCATAGCTGTTAGTCTTTTAGAAACTCCTGTCTGATGTAATGGCCTGTAATGTGTACGTAATACCAGTGGAGCTATTTATAGCAGAGCAGCCAATTCTCAAACAGATTGATGTGTGTATTAGCCACTGGGCGTGCACACACAAGTCTGTGTACACACAGTTTCTCTTTGTGTGCGTGCGTGTATTTACATAGGCACACATATCTGGGTGCTTGCATTGTGTGTGTGTGTGTGTGTGTGTGTGTGTGTGTGTGTGTGTGTGTGTGTGTGTGTGTGTGTGTGTGTGTGTGTGTGTGTGTGTGTGTGTGTGTGTGTGTGTGTGTGTGTGTGTGTGTGTGTGTGTGTGTGTGTGTGTGTGTGTGTGTGTGTGTGTGTGTGTGTGTGTGTGTGCGTGTGTGTGTGTTGCCTGAAGCTTTCAGTCTTTCCCTGAAGGATTACGTCACAGAGCAGCTATCAGAGCTGAGTCATCAGAGAGGTTGGGAGGCCCTGCTCTCTTATTCCATTTGAATGAGTACTTATGTAAAAGTATTAAAGGATTTCTTTTTCTTTCTTTCACTCTCTCTTTGCCTGATTTCTTACTTGACAGCTTCATTATCCATCCCTGCTTCACAGTTCTAGTTGTTCTTCTACGATCCAACAGAAGTACAGATGGTTACTTGTAACATTCCAATTTTTATATAGTTTGAATAAATATTAATTAAAAGATTAATATGTTGGAAATATTTTCTTCAGTGGTAATGCAGCTTGAAGTCATTCTCTACTCTGCCTGTTCAAGTAACTAAGAGATGTCCAAGACGTCTGACCAAGTGCCTGATTATCACTTGTAGTGCTCATTCTTCTAAAATGCTTACTATCTGAATAACCTCTGTGTTAGGTTTTTTTTATTTTTTTTGCTTTGTTGATTCGCCCCACATTGCAGTGGAACTAGATTTTGAACTAAGCTTTTCTAGCATGTGAAGGTCTATGGGTTTAAAAGGACTGTGCATTTGTCACCTCTTGCATATCCTCTTGGAGCTGTTGACTATGATGATGGTGATTCACTGAGGAAGAACACACAGGTCAATATCTGACATGGTAGCATTTGAGCAATGGGTATTAGAAACAGTCATTTAAAAACCTTCAAAGATCTGTGTGAAGTGTATGACTTGGATCTTGAATGAGGCATTAGTTGTCATGTAATCTGATAGAAGGCCTTTTAATTTAATGCAGAAACGCTGCCGGTCAGCCTCCCATGCATCCTTCTGTTGAATCTGTGCAGCCTTGGCTGAAACAATATATTTTGTGGATTTACGATCACGTCATTGATGCTTGTAATACTAAAGGGGCACCTTGCAGAATCTGAACTGCAGTGAGTGGCAGTGTTTAGTCTTTTTTTTTTTTTTTTTTACAGTTTTTGCCCTTCATTTTGGTTCTTAGGTACAGTGGTGCAGATTAGGTGTTTTAAGTCTTATGTATCTGCTCATTATCATCCAATGTTGAATTACCTAATCCTTCTGCTTCTTCCTTGACTCAGCCCACCATGGTTCATCAAAACTGTTTCATTTACTGCACCATTTTTGTGCTGGCTTGAGTAAGAACTACTGGTTGGTGGTAATACAGTTGCCTTTAATGGAGACCTAATGTTTCAAATTGGGGCTTTATCTTTGGATTTGTCTGCTAACACATCAATCTTTGTATTGGCAAAACAAAGCCCTGATGCCACCTCTGTATTAGGCTAATCTTGTTGTTATAACGTTGGAAGGGACCCATGTTAAACCTGTTTAACTAATCTAACCAAACCAGGTCAATGTATTACGTTGTCCCAGTTCATTGTTCTGAAATGATGAAGACAGAGACCAAGCTGGTAGAATATTTTTTATAACTAGGTGACTTATTTATATAGTTATGGCATCATATGTTTTAAAAAAAAAACCTCCACTGCGCAGTGACTTATGTGTGAAGCCTTCTTGGGGCTTTCCCCTTTGGCTGACAAACCGTGACGTAAGCATGGGAGTGTGTCTTGCTCTGTGCAAATGGGTGGGTGGGAAAGACAGCTGTGCAGGCTAGATATGTAGTTAACAGTAGAAAGCATTCATACTCCACATTCTGCTGCAGTGTGTCACCAGACAGTGTCTCTCGCTCTTGCTCTCTCACTTCCTTCTGCTTCCCACTCTTTTTCCTTCACTTCTCACATCCGTCTGTCTCCAGTTTCTCCCAATCCTACACACACCCACATACAGTGCATGTGCAATCACGCATGCACTCTCTCTCTCTCTCTCTCTCTCTCTCTCTCTCTGTCTTTCCCAGTGTAGTAAATGAAGTTGTATCTCATTTACTGCTACCACTTTTACCACGCTTTCTTCCCATGTTCTGTAGAGCTATGCTTTTCCCTGGATTACTTTTCACCCACACACCTACAATTGCACACACACACACCTACACACACGCACATGCGCATGCACACACACAAACGTCTGCTCAGAAGTAGAGAAGAAGTTGCATCAGGGACAATGTAAAGCTCCCCTTGTCTCTCCCAGACAGGGTGTGTCAAAGCCTTTGTTCATCTCATGCTATATTAAATATCATAGTCAAAAGAACGAGTGGGGGGCTGTGTCTACAAATCTGTGTATGTGTGCAAGAATCTCAAGGTTTTTCAGGCTGTTTTTTTGTTGTTGTTTTTTTTTGAGAAAGGATGTTGGCACTAAGCTCACCGCCAGGAGAGAAGTCGAAGGTTTGATTGTTCAAATGCGGCTCCAGGTTTGTTTCATTTCGTTTGCTCTGTAATGAGTCTTGTTACTGCTGAATGAGGCTGAGAAATCTGACTGGGAGTTCAAAGTTAAGCCACAGGAAGGGAATATGGGGGGAGGAAGAGACGATGGGGGGGAGGGCGGTAGTCCCATTCCAGCCAATGTACCCTTTCTTCTAAACCCCTCGTAGCTTTTTGGAGGCAGTAGAAACAAACTTTCTTCCTCCTTGCTTTATTTTCTCTCTCTCTTTGCTCCACACCCTTGTTAAACCTTCTCACATCGGGCTCTGACGAGAAACTGAAGCAGGGAGCTTTGAGAGGTCTGAAAAAGTTGGCTGTGTCTGTGCATGACTGTGCGTCTGTGTGTCGACTGGAGTGCGTGTGTGTGCGTCTGTGTGTGCGCTTAGGTCTGTGTGGGAATGATTACATCAGCCCTCTGCAGCTTTATGATTGGTTGGTGAGCGTGTGGTTTGATTCAGTGTGCCTCGGAGCCGTAGCTGAGGCTGTAACCCTTTGTGAGAGCGAGAGAGAGAGAGAGAGAGAGAGAGAGAGAGAGAGAGAGAGAGAGAGAGAAGGATAGTTGTCAGACTCAGCCGGCACTGGAAGCACTGTACTGTACCTGCTGCCATCTGATCGCTGCCTGTGTCTCTGTCCTGTGTGCTGTTATACACACATCGACTTCAGGTCACATAGACAGTTCTCGACTGTCCTTTTTTCTTTTTCGGTTTGCCTTTTTTTTTTTTTTTTTTTTTCCTTTGAAAGACACGGTGGCCTACAGATAGACTGAAGGATTATTCCTATGACAGGTAGAACAACTGCAACTGTCAGCGGTTGGCATTCAAATTTGTATCTTTCTTCCTGGAGGGTGACAGGACAGCGAGGTTTTCTGTCTAAGGGACTGTGTGCAAGTGAGTGTGTATATGTGAGTGCTAGGAAGAACCAGACTCTCTCCAAAAATGCCTTCGTGTTCCCCGGACTGTTGCCTATTGCCGGCCGTGGAGGTAAGACAGCTCTCTTTCTGTGCCTCTTATCTCCCCTTGTGTGTGTGTCTGCTTCACTGTGCCTCCTTCACTCTTTCTCTGTTTTACAATTTAGTACTGTTCCTCTTTGAAGTGCTGCCATATTTAACCAGAGGCAAGAAATGGAACGTGTAAATACCTTGAAGGCCAAAGACAATTTGTCTTTTTCAAGATGTCAGCAGAGCAAAGAGGGGGGGGAAAAAAAGAGTCAAATACGTCAGCAGCTTTGAATGACTGAGGCTTCCTTTGCGTTTTTGTCTCGGACGTTTTTGAATTGTGGGGAGCTTCAGGCCTGGTTTGTCCAAACTGTGATATTGTAAGATGGGTCTTTTCTTCGCTCGAGAACAGCATTTCTTTGTCGTGATATATGATGTGGGAAGCATGCATACATTACATGTGAAAGCTTACTCGGCTGGATTCTTCTGAAGGCTAAGTAGGCTGCTCTAGTTTTTCTGAGTCCTTACAAACGTGTGTATCCCCTGCTTGTTCGAGCATTACATCCTGTGGAAATCAACCTGTGGACATTTAGTAGAAGGAAATTTAAAGCAATCAAGCTCAATCAGCTTGGCAGTGTTATTCCCTGGAAGGGGGGGGGGATATGCAGCACCTTATTGAGTATTATTGTTATACAGCATATTCATCTGTGGAGTACCTGTCAGAAATTATTGTCAATGGAAGCAAAGTGAAACTGGACTTTTCCCAAATCATACTTTAAACAACCAGTCTAAGACATTTTAAAGAGAGTGTGTTTGTAAAACTGTGTTTGGAAGTGTGGTCCACAGTCACTTCATATCTCCGGATACTTGCGTAATTTTCCTTGAGAAGCCATAGTTGGAAAAAAAAAATCTGTCTTGTTTCCCTTTATAGTATAGTATATTCCCATTTGTGTAAACAAGAGTGGAGTCTTGTCATCCCCTGCAGAATATTTGCTTATATATCACACCAACAAGTTGCTTTAAGAAACGCTTGTCTGTGATTTTTAACACCACAATTACTAGATGCTCTTGAATGTCTTCTTCCTCTTCTTCTTCTTCTTCTTCTTCTTCTTCTTCTTCTTCTTCTCCTTCTTCTTCTTCTTCTTCTTCTTCTTCTTCTTCTTCTTCTTCTTCTTCTTCTTCTTCTTCTTCTTCTTCTTCTTCTTCTTCTTCTTCTTCTTCTTCTTCTTCTTCTTCTTCTTCTTCTTCTTCTTCTTCTTCTTCTTCTTCTTCTTCTTCTTCTTCTTCTTCTTCTTCTTCTTCTTCTTCTTCTTCTTCTTCTCCTTCTTCTTCTCCTTCTTCTTCTTCTTCTCCTTCTTCTTCTTCTTCTTCTTCTTCTTCTTCTATTGTGAGTGCTATAATTACAGGCCGGTATATGCTATAGTGCATGTATAGCCATATGATAAATACTGTGCGAGTGTTTGAAGAAAATTGCTGGCTTCACCCACTTATTAAGCTGAGTTTTGTAAAAGGATTTGTCCTAAATGACTTGATTACAAGTAGCATTCATGTTTAAGCTGTCATATTATCTTCAGTTAAAATTGTGCAAATGTCTTTCTAAGGTAAAAAAAAAAAAAAGCCGGGCGTAACCTTTTTTGTCTATTCCCGACTTCTTTTATTGATACTTCGAAATGGGCTCTCTTTGTTTTAACCTTGGTTTTTTATGTTGTTGTTTTTTTCCCTCTCTTCCAGATTGTGAAGATCTTCAGTGAAGACGGCATGGGTAAAGTTGTGGAGATCCCAGCCGACATGACTGCCAGGGACCTGTGCCAGCTCCTGGTTTATAAAAGCCATTGTGTGGATGACAACAGTTGGGCACTTGTTGAACACCACCCGCTGCTAGGACTAGGTAAGGGACAAAGCCGTGCAGGCACACATGCACACACACGTGCACACACTTGCTCACTGAAACAATCCAAACACACATGACTCACATATGCTCATTTTGCCCACACAGAAACTTACTGGCTTTTGGGTGGGCTGAGACATGCAATACAATCACTCACTTACACAGGTGCATTCACATGTATGCATGCATGCATGCATACATGTGATGATATGCATGCGTGCCTGAATTCTTGGGCAGGCATTCGAGGCACATATTCTCACGCAGCCATGTTTTCAAGCATGAGAGCATGCACATACTACACATCATATGAGTGCACAGAGCCATGATGTCCAGTGATCTAATCAGGTAGAACACAGTCGCTGTGTGATGGGTTGCAGCAGCACACAGTGGAGTTACTTTCAGGTCGAATATTTTCTGATTCAATAGTGAAGAGACAATTGAAAGAAGATTTCATCTTGGAGAGATGGAGTAATATCTACTATAATTAACTATGTTTAGTTTGAATTGCTATGGAGCTGATTTTATTTCATTTTTGTGTATGGGCATTATGAAAAAAAACGATCAAATTTAAGTTCAGGTTTTTTTCCTAAAGTCTTTCTTAATGCTGTTCAATACTTCTTAACCGTTTCAGGACCTGTACTTGCAGAAACTCCCTTCTGTCTTATTTTGTTTAAATGAAACAAACACTAATGTGCTACATTTTACAGTTTGATGTCTCCATGCCTGGGTTCATTTGAGCATTTCTGAGCAAATTAACATACTGTTGCATATCTAAGTTGAGATCTTGATATTCTGTAACTCTGGGAGGTTGACTCAAGGTTACTGTTGGACATTTCTATAACTCAAAATCAGATAAAAATTCATCATAATTATGGACAAAGAATCCAGGACAGTTCCACCCTTCATTAAAATATACCCTGAGCAACTTGTTAAGGAAGATTTTCCGCAGTCGTTACTGAAAAGGGAATTGCATGAGGGGTTTCCGAGTGGATGTTAGAGGATGAGACGCTAAATGAAGAGAGGATGATTAATGACGCTTACGGATTAGGAGATGTAGTGATGTAAGTGATGAACTCAGGAACAAAATCGTTTTCAACTTTCTCTCGTCTCAGCATATCAGAGCTGCTGCAACATCACATGAATCCAAAGCTGTGACTGTGGCATGATGTCAGAGAAGTGGTGGCGATGATTGATGCAGGGTTTTCTTTCAGGTTAGAGGTTCTGATGTTCAGTAATGCAGACCCCACCGCCACCACCCCTCTGAAAAATACAACCACTCACTGAACCAGAAACCTACAACCAGCATTGTGTGAAAAGGTCAAAATGATGACTGCAATCAAAAAATGTGGAAGGAGTAGTTTTTCTTGTGGAACACCGATTCCAATGGTGATGATGTAAATCATGTTGGTTTTCAAACGGTTGATCATTGGCAGTTGGAGCAGGGATGTCTCACTTTCAGCCCAGCAGAGGGTCCACTGCTCTTTCTGGATTATTTCCCTGGGCTGACGTGGTTTTAAAGAAAAGTCTCAGTTATAAAAACTGTCTCTCCTATTGCACACAACGGAGCATCAGTGTACTGTTAGTGTGAAAATCAACAACAATAACAACAACAAAAACATGTCTTGCCGATCGTGAGAAGCTTCAGATTTTTGTCAACATTAGCCCTATTTTTTTTTTTTTTTTTTTACATTTCTAAAGAAACAAACATTTGGAGTTGTGCCCGTCTATAGATTTATATGTTTTCATTTCCTTCATTCAAAAGATCAGCTTGCTACATACAGTAGTTCAGGGATTGCAAAGTGTACAGATATGTTAATATGACTCTTCTCACCGAACTACAACCAGATTTTGACTTCTTGATGTTTCTCAAATTATTTTATTCTGAAAGGATCCGAATGCAGTAAGAAGTACAACACTTCTTGTGCTAGTTAGAGACTTTTGATTACAAATATCAACCAGACTGCAACGGTCATAACTGTTTTCAAGCTTATTTTATAAAATTAATTCATCTGTATTATTTTGGGGGGCTAAAATTATATTTTTTTCACTTCCACTTATGTCTTTTTTTCTAGAAGGTCTTCTTCCAAAATTAAATGAAAGAAAAGCCAACCCCCCCACCACATATTTTTCCTTCTGCTGCACAAAGCTCTCTGGTGCCCCTACATGGGAGGACCACCCCAGAAAGTTATACATGGATTATTGATCAACATTTGAGAAAAGGTATTACTCTGAAAATAAGGTGCCATAAAAGGGCCACTTTGAAAACTGTAAATGGTGGAAAACCAGAAGCTAATCAAGGTGTTTTTTCCCTTATATTAAAAAAGAAAAAAAGTCAAAGCCGTGTATCTTTGTTGAGGTGATTTTGTGTTAAGACTTGGAAGTGTAACAGTAGCTTTGGAAAGTTGTGGCCAGCTGAGCGGTGAAAAGCTCAGCCTCCCCCTCAGGAAACCGCGATTATAAAGCACTTATGGAAGACAAGTTGAGCCTTTGCTCTCTGCTCATGTCAGTATAGTTAAACAGATGTGGGAGAGAAGTGGGTGTAATTTCATATAGAGCTGTGGTACTGAAACAAACTGCAGAAAGAGACATGCTGAGAAACACATGTAAAAACATTTAGTTTCTGCTGTTTTAACTGACAACCTGTGTGTGTAATTAGGTTTTCTGCTGGCTGTTAGGCTGTCAGGTGAGGAAACTTTTTGGAAATACTTTATTATTCTAAGTTCTGGTCCCATGGCTCTAATCTAATATTTCACCATCCATCTTGGTCTGCTTGCATTTCTCATCACTGCTGCCAACGCAATGCTGCCAAATACAGTTAGGCTCTCTCATTGTGAATGACATCATTTTTGGCCTGGAGTAGCTGTACGACTATTATAGCCCATCTTCTATTTTGGTGCACCTGACCTGCAACTGTACTCTTTTCAGGTCTGGAATAACTATTTTCACTTATTTAATGTTTGGAGAGCCCAGTAAATGAGATGTCATGAAGCAGCAGCTTTCAGAAAAGTAACCCTCTCATGAAGTGTGTGTGGATGTGTGCCCTTAAGCTTGTTTTACTGTCTTTGTGAGGCTGTAACCTGGGAGCTCACGACACTCAAGGGGTCCTGTTTAGCTGTTTTTTAATGTTTTACCCATTTATGAAATCTGATTTGATTAAATTATGTTAAGATCACAGTCCTGAGTCAAGATCAGGGGGAGTGGAGTTAGGAAATGATTTTGATGGTTGAGGTTTGCGTTTGTACAGAGTTGTTTATTTTTTTCCTACCGACTTGAAAGCTGAGAACGGCAAGAGTTTTTGGATCAAAACGACAACATTTTACATATATTCAGACGTGGTTTCAGGTTTCGGGTTCCAGCTACGTTGTATAGTTAAAGTTCAGTTAAGATAAGGGAATGCAATATGTTAATGACTATGCGCCACAAGCAATGCTGTAATAATGTGTGCACGTACTGCAGTTTGCAGTAGAAAACTTCAAGTTTGGTCATGATCACACAGCAATAAACAATAATCTAAATTTAATTGTGTTATCCCTCTATGCTCTGTATACATCCTCTGATATTTTATATTACAGTAATTAGGATATCATTGAGTTGTGTAATTTAACTAAGCTTTTCCTGCTCTGTTGTTGACATTGCTTCTTTTTTCTTTTGTAATTGCTTTTCAATCACAGGCTGTTATAAAAATTGTGTTTAAACCACTTTTGACTTTATTTCTCGTAGTCTTTCATCGATGTTTGATTAAACAGAAACCCATACTTGTGTGCTTCGCGAGTCATTTGAAACAAGTTGGCAAACCCAATTTGACTCTACAGGTACATTTTGTATCATGTCAGGAGTAAAAAACCTGAAATGTATATTTAAAAAAAAAAAAAAAAAAAAAAAACATTTATTAAGAGCGCTGTGTTCGTGTGTATGTGTGACGCCGCACATACATGCCCCATAATCCTTCATGTGTGCACATGCGGTTGAGTGGGAGACGAGAATAGAAGTCTCAGAGAGTCCAGAACAATAGTGTGTTTGAACAGAGAGGCCTATTCCTGTACGGCTGTCCCACTCCTGGTGCACTGCTGAATGGGATGAAATAGCCCTTTGAGATAAGTACCATTGACCTCTACTTGTAAGCCCCAAACTGTTAACAGCTCTGGGACAGTGCGGTGGTGCTGCCGGGGTGAGTCATGGTCACGGACGTGAGTGACTCATCAGGCAGGCGACGGGATGAAACGGAGAGAGAAAGATGAGTCGTGACAGTGTGAAGAGATTGTGACGGAGGGGGATAAAGGGGGGAGGGGGACACATGAAGTGAGATAATGATGTGAGATAAAGTTAGATTTTTATTTCCACGTCAAATCATCCTCTGGTTTTGGAAACAACAGGCAACGTAATAAAGTCTAATAGGAATAAAAAGGAGGGTTTTAATTAAGTGCTTGACAGGACCTGTTCGGCTTTACCTCTGACTCGGGTCTGGTTTCACTTTCACAATCAAAAGTATAAATCACAGCTACGTCTGACCGCACTCACACGCTAAACACTTTTTTTTTTTCCCCTTCCAAGGCCTGTGTTTCATCATCAAGCACAGCTGTTTTTGAGGCTAAACCGATGAAACTGTAGCCGTCGTGCTTGCCGTTGTACTGTGCCACAAGTAAACCAGAATCAGTCCAAAGTTTTATAAATCTTTGTTTATGCTTCTTTTTTCAAAATGTATCATACAAATATTTAAAGTGAAGGGTGAGCTCACACTATACTTTCAATGATGCTGTGCTGGAGCAGCACAACGAAGTGTGAGCCTCATCTTGCTCTAAAATTCAGGGCTGCGGGTCACTAGATCAGTGAGCGAGTGCAGGGTACACCCTGAACAAACCACCAGTCCATTACAGGACAAATAAAGTGACACGGACAATCACACACACTCACAGTCACACCTACGCACGGTATGAAATGTCTTAACTGCTGTGGGAGGGTGGAGAACTAACTCCGCAGAGAGAGACCCCCAAGTCTGGACTGGGACAGCTATCAGGCGGGAGTGTTAACCTTCACAGCACATTGTGGTGAACTTCATTGTATTACTGGTACTTAGGACCTGTAAAAGGAACATTTCTGACTTAAAATAGCTTCTTGAATTGTCAATTTGTATTTTCATTGCATTGGTAAGCTGTCATGACTGTAACCTCAAAAATTACTTTTACAAGTTATCCTCAAAATTTTCTTTTGCCTTATTATGTTGCATGTTATTGAGATTTTGTTTTAAAAATCAACCTACAACAAGTGTTTTTGATGGGAATTGTGTAATAATATGAAATGCACAAACCTCTCTCCCTATTTACTTGTGTCCTTTCAGAGCGTTGTCTAGAAGACCATGAGCTGGTGGTTCAGGTGCAAGCCTCCATGAACAGCGACAGTAGATTCCTCTTCAGGAAGAACTATGCCAAATATGAGTTCTTCAGAAACCCCCTGGTAATTGTTTTTTCCCCAACAATTCTTAACCTGCCGCGTCACTCTTGACATGCTCTTGTTGAAATATGTTATAGCCAGTACAAGACAAACCTGGGGGCAATTGTGCTTGCAAGTTTTCTTTTTACAGTTTTGTGACGTATTCCTCATCATAGTTCCTTTTTTCTTTTCTTTTTTAGTTTGTCAATTTACAGCTGCTGAAAGGATAGCTATGTTACGTCACGTTCTATTTAATATAATTAATTAATATATCAAAGTTTTTGCAGTATTTAAGTATATGAAATCCCCATATTGTGTGACGACTGTTTTGACGAGCACGTCCCGTGACAAGGTGTCTATTTACATTTTATGTTCTTGTGAAATATTATGACAGCTGACTGCACTAATGAAATTTGCGTGACCTCTCTTTCTGTCACACACTCCCACCCTATAATTATTGTCAGAGTTGCTGACATTCTCTGTCTCACCACGTTCTTCCTCTACCAGACATTTTTCCCCGAGCACATGGTCGCGTGGTGCCAGGAGGCCAATCACACAATCCCACCATCTCAACTCCTGCAGGTACGCTCGACGCACATTCGTTTTGTCTTTCATTGTCACTGCCGTTGCTGACACGCACACAGTTTAGTTTATGTTGGAGTCAGCACCTGCTGCATACTGTACAATCAGGCTGGCATACCTCACCTCTGACCCTGAGACAGTGTGTCTCGTCAGAGCCTGCAGTAATGACTACTGTTGATCCTCTGTTGACACATAACTGTCTCGGTGCACGCACCGCATGCCCAACTCTTGTGGGTGGTTGGAATTAGGCAATATCAGAAATAGAACATAGAGTTCCTAATTTTTTTTTTCCTTAAAATTTGCACAGGGCAAATTCATGCACTTTTGTCACATGTGTACATAAATGTCCCTTACAGGCTCCTCCAGGGGCCATATGATCTTCAAGAATGAGGAAAAGAAAAAAATGTGCCAGGAAACATACAAAAAGATTCTTGGGATTTACAGGTTGTTGTTTTTTTCCCTATTGGATGGAGGGTTTACATGCAGTCTGGTTCTCTTCTGTATTAGTGCTGTCAGAGACGGGACCACAAGTGGAATCCATCCCTTCATCCTCTCCACTCACAAAAAGCTTTTAACTCCCCTGCTGATCATGGAGACGTTATGCTCGGTTATGCTCGGTTATGCTCTACATGCTGTAGGAATCAATAAATGAAAGGGGATCGGCTGAGCTCGGTGTCGTGTCAGGAATTCCCAGTGTTTGACTTCTTTTAAACACAAATTCTTCGCACTCAATTGGAGTGCTGTCCAGACTTTGGCACCTCCCAAGCCCGGATCATCCAGGTGTTTGCAATATTCAGGCATGATCCAAGAAGCGTATGTCAACACAAAGCAGTGAGGTGTAGCGCCTCAGAGAGAGAGCTTTTTGAATTAACTTTGCGTGTCGATGTGCGCTCCACAAATGTTGGAAAAATGTTCATGCATGAGGCCCATTGTGAGATGTTTCCAAAACACTGGGAAACATGTGCTTTGAATATTGAAGAGTCCTCTGGAACAGTTACTCTTTCAGCCACAAGCCGCAGATTCCAAAAAGGCCTCAATGACTTAACCTGCCACTTCATGGTGTGATATTTTAGTAAAACATGAAAACCACAAGCTAAAAATATTCCAAATATCTATAAGACAGTATAGGCTTTAAGAGTACCAAAACAGAATGTACTCTATATGTAGTGTATGCTCATTGAACTGTATTTGTCAAAGTAGGAACATTACTTAACATGACACTTTCTGTTCTGATGTTTTTATGCTCTTACTAAAAATGGCAATAAAAGCTAATTACAGAGCTGGAAACATGAATAAACTCCACCATTCACATGTATCCGCACACAGTAGTGTACTGTCTGGCCCTGTCACGCCTGCTCTTCAGGCAAGATACCCAGATGACACAGTTCCTTGACAAAAAGCAATTGCCTCCTGTCTTTAAAGTCTCTCCAGACTGTGTCTGCTGCAGCTCTCAGTGTCTGGCTGTGGCAGTGACGGAGCGCTTAAAAGCTACAGATGTCACCCAGTGCTGTCTTCTGAGACAGAGCGTCCTTGGCGGAAGACATCACAGAGCAAATAAATTCAGCGTTGTTTGTCCCGTGTCTCCTTTCAGAACTTCCTTGCAACCAGTAGTTGTCCAGAAATCCAGGGGCATCTGTACATGAAGGACGTGGGCAGGAAGTCGTGGAAAAAAGTTTATATGTTCCTGCGGCGCTCAGGACTCTACTGTTCTACAAAAGGAACCTCAAAGGTAACCGCAACTCAAGAGGCAATATATATACGGTGGTTTAAAAGTAGATATCTTCAAAGAATGTGCCTGTCTGTCTCTGTCTGGCGGTCTACCTCCAGGCCGTGTCTCTTTGTGATGCATTGACACGTTCATTCTTTCTGTCTCCAGGAGCCCAGACATCTACAGTTACTAGCAGACCTAGAGGACAGCAACGTCTTTATGGTCATCACAGGCAGAAAACAGCACTCCGCACCCACAGACTACGAATTCTGTATCAAGGTGAGTCTCCGATGGCAGATGAAACACTGAATTAATGGGATACTATATATAATGATTCACATCCGGTGCAGTTTTCCATGTCAGCAGAGGAATGTTTGAACCCTAATGCATAGTCACATTTTTAGTTTAGCGGTGTATTGGTAAGATAAGAAACATTTCAATAATTCCTTTTAGTGATGATCCTAAGTGATAACAGCAGTCAAGCAGCACCCTGTATTATCTGTGTTGTGACACTGTGTTGATTGGCAGCCCAATAAAGGACGAGGGGAGATGAAGGAGTTGAGGATGCTTTGTGCTGAGGATGAGCAGAGCAGGACCTGTTGGATGACCGCCTTCCGACTCTTTAAGGTAAAACCGCAAATGAATACATCGACCAGCGTAACATTCCCTAATGGTATATCTCCTTCAGCAAGTGAGCCTTTTGTACTCCGAGGTGATGCGTTAGAAGCAGAAAAAATGAGCACGCCGAACGTTTTGAGTGAGTTTGACAAGAGCAAATAGTGATGACATGATGACTGGATCAGAGCATCTCCAAAACCGCAGCTCCAGTCTGCTGCGGTCAGTATTTATCAGAAGTGGATAAAGGAAGAACAAATTGTGATGACAGAGTCAGGAGGAGTGACGGCTGGCCTGTGGTCCTAACAGACGAGCCACTGTAGCTCGAACTGCGGTAGAAGTCAAAGGTGGTTCTTATCGAAGAGTCAGAATACCCAATGCATTACAGTTTGCTGTATATGAAGAGCTAAAGGTTGACAGGAAAGGACATCATTTCTAGACAGTCATCAAGAATGTGTCATAAGATTGATGAAGTTGTGAGGCACTGTATGGGAAACCATCAGTGTCCACTACACACGCTTTGTTTGAAATCGTTGACTGACCAGCGTGTCCTTTCTCTTCACAGTATGGGATTGTATTGTACCAGAACTATAAGATTCCTCAACAAAGAAAAACCTTACTGTCACACTTTTCAGCTCCGGTGGTAAGTTTAGTTTGTCATTTAAAACCCGACAAATTCAAGTGTCACCTTCACAACATGTTCACTTTTTGAAAAGAAAACTTGATTGTGCAGGAGCATCAATGTGATCTGCGTGTCTGTATTCAAGTACAATCGTAGACGACAGTTTGTTTTCTGTGGCGACATTTTGACAATCGTGTGTCTCGTCTCCTCCCAGCGGAGTGTATCGGAGAACTCCCTCGTGGCAATGGATTTCTCAGGGAGGATAGGCAGGGTGATCGATAACCCCGTCGAAGCTCAGAGTGCTGCCATGGAGGAGGGCCTCGCGTGGAGGGTGAGACATCAGCTCGGGTTTTACGTCGTCACTGTCAACTCTGCAAAGAACACACCTCCAAACATCTTGTCAGATTGATACATTTCTAAGTCGCTCCAGAAGCTCTAACATCATGCGCCAAAAACTTTGATTATTGTGAGCGCCCCAAAAACCTCTTCCACCATCAGGAGGCCAAACTGTGGCTGAGCACCTCAAAAACAGAAATATATGGAAACCGTGGCTACAAATGTACTTAGAAGACCGAACAAGCACTAACTCTATGTTCCTAAATCAAGTTCAACAAATCAACATGCTTGTATGTTTCACCAAACATTCCACTCAGTAAGTACAGATTGACAAATGAGGTTCGTCTAAATGTAGTTAAAATGCTCTTCTTAGTCCCATTGGCTGTAAATCCATTTTTTTAAAAATAAGTTATTAGGCTGTAAATAATGGAAAGGGACCTCGCGTGCCACCGGTTGCCAAGATCAGAGCTGTATATTTAAAAACAATAGTCAACGTATAATTCGGTTCCCATTCTCTTCATGTTTTGGATTATAGCTTTTTGTTTCCATTACTGTCAAAACATACAAAAATACAGAGCTAAAAATGTTGACTTTGATCGGTCACGTGACTAAATCATGAACTAATCCCCATTGTGTTGTTTCTTTGTGGCATCTCTCTCAGAAGAGGAGTCAACGAATGACCATATTAGGTTCCCACAGTCCACTACACCACTCCTCACTAAACTCAGGTAAACTACAGCTTAGACAAATCTTGTTGTTGATTTTGAATTTTTTTATTTTTTTGCATAGTTTATATAATAATTTTTTATTCAAGTATATTTGCATGACTGTATGCTGTTTGTTTGTTTTTTCCCCAGTCATCCACATAACTCAGCTGTGGTTCCATGGCAGGATAACGAGAGAAGAGTCTCATCGCATTATCCAACAGCAGGGACAAGTAGACGGGTACGTGCAGGATAGCAGCCTTCTATTTCTGTCAAGTATTATGAGATAAAGTCCACAGTTCCTCACGGGCATCTTTCCTCTCATGTCGTCCAGTTTGTTTCTCCTGCGAGTCAGTCAGAGTAACCCCAAGGCGTTTGTGCTCACGTTATGCCATCACCAGAAAATCAAACATTTCCAGATACTACCGGTGAGTAATGTGTGATACTTGACATGCTTGGCGTCGAAGTTCCTAGATATTCAAAATGATATTGTGCAGGTTGTATTTGTTGTATATTTTAGTCCATTACTTCACATTTTTGCTGACCTTCATTGAATTTTACATTTTCTAGCCTTCTAAGGATAAAGCACATGAACAGATGCAGTAAATCTGGTCTTACATGTTTATATTCTTTTTATCATTTAAAGTTACCAAAATGATCACCAGTAATAAGGAATATGTTTGTTGTGTATTGTTGTCCACACAATATTTATTAGTCCTTAAAGAGAAAGTTCACTGTGGTCTCTCTTTTTCTTTATTTTTTTCCTCTCTCTCCTTTGCCGTGCACGTGTGTGTGTGTGTGTGTGTGTGTGTGTGTGTGTGTGTGTGTGTGTGTGTGTGTGTGTGTGTGTGTGTGTGTGTGTGTGTGTGTGTGTGTGTGTGTGTGTGTGCGTGTGTCACCCGGATACTTCGATGCCTCCAGTGTGAAGAGGACGGACAAATCTTCTTCAGCCTTGATGACGGCGCCACCAAATTCACTGACCTGATTCAGCTGGTGGAGTTTTACCAGCTAAACAGAGGAGTGCTGCCTTGTAAACTCAAACACCCGTGCACCGTCGTGGCCTTATGACATCTGCGGATCATGTGACCCTGTGACCCCCTAACACTTGACCTGACTGCCTAAAAACCAACAAAAGGAATCTCTCTGTTGGATGGTTCTTTTTGTTGTTTTGTTTTGTTTTTGTTTTAAGAAGCTGGTGAATTGACTGATGTTTTATTGTTGTTCTCTTTTCCTTTTTTTTTTTTAACTGTTGTAAGTCTGCTGGAGACTGCTGACTTGTTTGATATCTTCTGGCTTGCATGGAGGTCTGTGGAGTCGGATGCACAACAGCTCACGAGGTTCCTCGTCTGAGGGAAGATAATAGAAATGAACACTGCCACTTTGTGTCAATGCTGTTGCAAACTCTTTCACACTCCTGCTCTCTATAGTCATCAATAAGCATGGACCCCTCCCACAGTCAAGTGAAGACTGTCTCTTTAACTGGACAATCGGTGGTACAATTCAAGCCTGTTTGTGGACCGCTCGGCTTTCTGTGAACAAACTCAGTGAAACGTTTCGATCACACATCCTCAAAGGGTCGACAAAAGATGGAGAGTGTTTTGTCTCGCAATTTTGTGCTCAGTCAAGTGGGTGTGCCCTTTGTTGGTGCATGACCTCTCCGCCACCATAAATGTGAGAGACCTCTACTGCCCTCTAGTGTCACGAGAGCGCATGGACATGTCCGACTTCAGCGTGGATGAGATTTAAAAGCACCGAAATGTTTTGATTTCTAATCCGTTTGAGGTCTCGGGGAGGGAAAAAATTACACCTGAAGCTTTATAAAAAGAAGTATTTTCATCTCTTACCACACAGGATTTCTTTTCGCAGTGCGCCTTCAGGTGCTGTTATGTATTGTTCTGCAATTCTGTTATTTTGTGTCCACATTGTGCATTTTGATCATTTGCTATTTTTAATCCTTCAAATAAGCTACAAAAAGGTTATTCTGTACTTGTTACTCGGTTACTCACTGCAGTTTTTAATGTAAACCTGAATGAAATGCCACAAAAAAAACAAACCGAAAGAATGGAATCAAAAAGTTTGCGCACCATTCATGGCGAATTATGCTCACTGATTGAAATATTAGATCCAGCGCAGGACATTGGCTAACGGAATAACTGATACAGGCCGGGACGACTGAGTATATTGGTTTATATGCCTGAGTCACATGGTTGAGGTACAGAAAGATAACCACGAGCGTTTCCTTCAAGAGCTTTATTTGCCAGGGTAGCCGTCATCAAACTAAGCAACGCTGTTTATTGGAATAGATCTTGTGTTGGAGCAGTATTCAGCGGCGCCGTCTCAGATGTTCCACAACTTATCACTCAACTGTTGTAAATCACTGACATGATGTCCATTATAGTTGTGGCAAGGCGAACGGCCTGGTGTGCTCTGGCTGAAACAGCAGACTGTGTGCATTACATTCCAAAGGCAGTGAGGCCATCAGGGTTTGATACTGTTTTTCTTAAACTTACCTTTGAATGTGGAGCTCCAGCTCTAACGCACTCACTGTTTAATCAGGTCTACGTCATCCCGCTCGTTTCTTCCTGATGTCTTCCTTAAAGGTTGAGATGAAATTCTTAATATTTAGAAACACGTTGGGAACTTGACGAGCGTCGGCTCATCTCACCGTCCTTTGAGAGTTTTTTTTTTTTTTAGCTTTTGATTGAATCAGAGCAGATTTCATCCTACTGTTTCTGTCAACAGCAACTTCACAGTATGAACTATTATGGTGTCACACTGGTTTCATATTTCCAGAGGAATTAGTTCCAGAACAAGCACATTTTTTTGTCTTAATTCTTCCCAGACATAGCTCACTTTTTTTTCTTTTTTTTTTTTTTTTAATTCCCCATTTTAAATTCAAAAACCAGATTATTTCAACACGTGTGAAATAACTCATTGATTAACAACGCGGTTGTTTTGAGCCTACAATATATGACACAAAATGTATTGTAAATTCAACCATACGTAGAATTATAAAAACTGGGGACAATGTCACCTGTGTGTACAGAGAAACTGTCCACAAAAGACAGAGCAAACTCCCGATGCCCTTCTTCCTTATTAATTTCCCTAGGGTAAATAGAAACACCCATCACGGGCGACAGAAGCCTGGAAACTGGAGAACACAAACACATCTTTGTTCCTTCGTTTAGGTTTGCAGGTTTGAGTGAGAATAATAGGAGCTACAGACTGAGAACAGGCAGCAAACAAGCAACTGAATGTGACGTTTGTCCCAGACGGTGCAGTTTGAGCATAAATCTAATGTTTTGTTACTGGGGAAGAAAAAAAAAAGTCTTTTTCTGTAAGTACATAGCAGAGTTCCTGTAATTAACTATAGAATGGAGGGTTTCACTGCAGTATCTCTGGGCCGGCTTTCTCTTTGAATAAGAAGGGACACTGTTTTACTCACAGATGTTAGTCGATGCCGGGTTGGATTGTTATCCTCCTTTGCCACCTCACACAAGCAACCTATAGTGAATTAGACTCAGGGTCACCTCCTGCAGCACAAACAGCAACATTTTTATTTTTATTTTTTTACTTCCTTTGTTCCTTTGCTTGTTCCATATGTACACCTGAAAGTTCTCTTAGGGGGGTAGCTTTGTTTAGTGTACAAATGTGCATCAGCAGCCATGTTTTCTTTGCCAGCCAGGTTGTCTTAAAACATCCAAGATGCAGAATAAGCGGCACTATGACGACACTCTGTGCATGGTCACCATTATTTATCTAAGATGCAATGACTTTTTTTTTTTTGTCTGTTTTTATTGTTGCAGCAAAATGTATTTATTTATCTGGATGAGACTGATTACTTGAAAATTTTAGATTTCTTTTTTCTGTGCTGTTCTGTACTGGTTTTTTTTTTGTTGTTTTTTTTTATTTGTCATTACCATGAAATGATTGACCAGTGTGATTATTATTATAATTCTAATGGCATAGCCTTTATTGATTTTTTTTTATTTTTTTTTTATTTTTTTAGTTTGGATTATTCCAAAACAATTTTTTGTCATCCAACATATATCCTGAAGTGATGTTTAAAGCACACTGGTAGATTTAACTCCAGTAGTCATTCCAGTAATCGACAAATGGAATGTTGTGAAATTGGAATATACCAGTCTCCCAAAACATTGGTAACTCCTATTTCTTTTTTGTTTGTTTGTTTGTTTAACTCTGTAGAGACAGCCTGGCAGTCTCACAACGAAAAACGGGCTCGTAATTCAATCTTTATTGACATATTTTGATCAATTTGTTTACAAAAATGTAGACATGAACTTCATTAAAGTTGCCAGTGTTTTGGGAAAAACTGTCAAGAAAGCAGAAATTTGACCACGATTCACTGTTTAATTGCCTTGCCTTGGAAAAAAAAAAAAAAAAGAATTGTAGAAGTTTAGATTAGCACAAAACCCTCACATTCGAGATGAATCAGTAAAACAAAAATCGTAAATGCATAGATTAGATAGTTATTCAAATGTGTAACAATAGTTTTGGTAAAGCATTCTACTCATTATTAATTTTCATCCTTGAATCAAAAAGCAAATATCTCCAGTTTTCTTTAATTCAAAGCATATCAGAGTATTGGTGGAGGAGTTAAGATCAAACATGGATACAAAGTTTACCATGTAGGATTTATTTCACTAATATTAACAGTGCAGATATTTTATACAGCAATACACATATTAAGCTACAGGTGCTGAAATTCATGTCGAAAATCAGCGAAACATCGGTGACGTGTTGATGCCGGATGTTTCGAAATATTCGTCAAAGTCCCACTGAGATTCAGTCTCATGCACTCATCCACAAAACTACCTACATTATCTTTTTTCTGAGTCGTGTGTAAAGTTGCAGACGTTCTCCACATGAGGGATTAGTCAGGTTGCCTTGCAAGGTGTGAAGTATGTATTCGCATAAGATCTTGCTTAGTTGTACACGCTGCGATGCAAAAGGCAGGATTCCGTAAGTGTCCACATGTTTTACACTTAATAGACATGAATGTAACTGGTTGCTCAGGGCTGACTTGGAGCATATTGGAAAAAAACTACTGGTCCATCAAAACACTTCAAGTACGGGATGATGGTGGTAATGATGATGATGATTTTGATGATGATGATGATGGACTCCATGTACAGGACGATACTATTTTAGTTTTTATGAAGCTGGGACTTGTAAACGTTTCTCAATTAAATGTGCACCAATCGTCTTCTAGTTGTGATTACTTGAAAAGAATACATAAAGAAAATTGAGTAGACCAGGTACTATTTAAAAGAAACATCGAGTTTATTAGCGGTTTTAATGTAATTCTTTAGGATTTTTTTTTTATTTATTTTTTTTAAACATGATTAAAAACAACGCTCACCTGGCTACCTGAGTTGATTCAAAGCTCTGACGCTGATGCTTCCTAATGAAGTAACCTAATCTCATTCTTTATTTTGTGTGTGCTATAGTTTTAAGCTTTGTTCATTTTAAGCAGGTAGACACTCCGATGTGTAAATAAAAGGACAGACAGTGGAGCACAGCGTCAGTTTTTGTAGCCAGGTCACTTGCAACCGCAGACGGTGCCTCTGTTGATCCCTTTTCCCCGTGCACAACGCAGGAGCAACATGGAACCGGATGGCAAAGCTATGCCGTTGCAATTTAACAAATACTTGATCAATTTAAGTCAATAGTGTAAGAAGGAAAAAAAACTGCACTCTTGCAGTATGGCTGAAGCTGTTTGGAATGAATGCTTGTCTTGTTTCAGTAGACGTTTGGAGCTCAAAGTGAATCGGCCCAGATCCTGCAAAGATGAAATGATCTGTTCTCCTCTGATCCTTGTGCATTTTCATAACATTGTCAACATACAAGATACCATGGCTGTACAAATGAGTAATGAAAAAAAAAAATCTCTATATAAGAATATATACTATTATGTATTTCAGGGAATGCAAAAAAGAAAACAGGAACTTATCTCTTATTGTAAGAGAGCGCTCCTGTATTCATAATGTGCTTTGCTTCAATCTGTATATAGTTGAATGGCGTTATAAATCTTACTTGTAACCTTTTCAGGTATTTTTGTACAAATAAGGGACTGATATATTCTGTTTATTGTAATTAGAATAAAACATAAAACATTGTTATAAAAGGAAAAAAAAAAAACCTCCTGTGTTTGTCTTTATAGAGAAACCTTCCTTGGAAGATCTTCTCTACACAAACGTTCTGCATTCACAGTTGTCATTAAGTCAATAAGTTAATAATCACAATTCCCCTATTCCCAAAAATAGTCACCCCATTCCCCCCCCCCACTAGATGGCGCAGTGTCACAAAGACAAAAATGTAGCTGAAATACTTCCAAACAATTGGTTTAGCCACATCCAGATCAAACATCACACGCACAGTAGATGCGAAACCATTTGATTCGCTTTTCAAAGCGTTCTACGGTGCATGCACGCTGACACAATGAAGAAAGCCAGATTAACTTGCGATCTATAACAAAAACACCGAGATCTGAGCGTCTGACGCCATCTGCCCGTCACACACTTGGGATTATCAGTCATGCAAAAGTAGTGAGACTTCGAGGATTAAAGTTTTGTTGTGGGCACAGAAACAGATTAACATGTCTGCAGCTTTGCCGTCAACTGCCAAAGTGACTTTTGTTCAAGCTTTTGCACAAACATCCCCAATCAAATACAGTTCATCACTTTCACCCTGAATGCTGCACTTCACACTGCAAGGCATAAAATGGTGACGTTAAAATGATTTTTGCTATTTTGTTCGATATTTTTTCTTTCTTTTTTTTTCCCCCAATTTCTCATTATATGGATATCTGTATGCTGGGAGTTTGCACTTTAAACTTCCGACACTGATCTCATCTCATGCACACATTTCTATCACAACGAAGCATATTTCTTTTCAGTGCAATCTGGTGAGGGAATAGCAATAAATTCACCCTACATTAGTCACCTGAGTGTTGTCCATACGTAAATATAACTACAAAATGCTTTGAAAAAAAAAAGTCAACTTCAATAATTGAAGTAATTCCAAAATTAAAATGTATTGTGTATTTTGTATGAAATTATAACAGTCATTAATCTCAACAGGATCAAAGAATATTAACAAAAATACCTTTAATTCTTACAGTACTTAAACATAATTACTACTTGACAATGATGATCATAACAGAAAAATCTAAATCACAAGTGACTTTTAAACAATAAAAACAAGACACTAAAAATAATGTAAAATTGATTTAAACTACAGTGTGTCTAAAGATAAACAAGGTGGCTGTGGATGATTTCTTAAAGTGGGCCGATGAATCTGATGTGGAAAGTGGATGGATAAACGTACATGTGTTGGTCCAGAGATGACATTAAACAATGACAAAGTGTATTAATGGACTTAAGGATAATCCTCTAAAGCAGGGATGTGATTCAAATGAAAGGAAATCAAGCAGGAAACTACTCGGTATCAGAGGTGAGCAACCACATTTTTAATTTGAATCGAGTTGCTGAGTCAACTAAAGCACATTATGCAATATATCACTTAAACACATACCCACACACACTTTATCAGACAAGAGCGAGTTTTTAAGAAATGTGCCTTCTTTCTAATATCACAAATAAAAACAGGCAATATTTTCATGGATACTCATCAGCTGTTTACACCATAAGCAAACCATCATGTTTTCCTGTTTATGCAGCTCCAATATGACACAAGTTCAACAATAATGATCATTATGTTCAATGCATCTACACTGTTTGATGCAAGTTATCACTCACTGGCTGTGATAATTGCTAAGTCCGTTTAATAAGAAGAGCTTCAAGGCCCTTATCAACTTAACATCTATCGTTTCAGGATCTTGTCTTCATGAGGATATTTATTTTGGTTTGACTGTTACACTTGCTCGGCAGTGTGTGAAGGAAGTCATTTGCTGTCACCATAAATCAAAAGTAAAGGTCCTGTATTCAACCGTTCATTTTGTACTAAGTATACTGTGTGCACGGTTCCGGATCCAGCTACTGAAATACAAATGGACTAAATCATTATTAAAAACAAACAAGCCTCTAAAGAAGACAGTGAAGTTTCTTTGTCTATTCATTCTGACTTCTTAACACAGCATACACCTTGAATCCTCAGCAAATAAGGCACATGGAACCCTCTCAATAATTTCACAGTAAAACTTTGCTTGCAATCTGGTTAAGCCACGTCAACAGTTTTAAACAAACTCTCTGTCATTCAATATTGACCTGCCGAGTCTGTCCGGCCTCCTTCCCCTCCAGCGCATCCAACTCACCACAGGGTGATGATCAGTTGACAGCTCTGCCCCTCTCTTCACCCGAGTGTCCAAGACACGTGGCCGGAGAGCGGATGACGTGCCCACAAAGTCTATCATCTACCTCCGGCCTAGGGTGTCCTGGTGCCACGTGCTCTTATGGACACCCCTGTGCTGGTGGTGTTTGTTATGGCCAAACTGTGACGAGCATTGAAGGCCAATAACAGAACACTGCTCAGGTTCATATCGGGGAGGCCGTTCCTCCCAATCACCACCTTCCAAGTCTCACTGTTGCTGCCCACGTGAGCGTTAAAGTCCCCCAGTAGAACAACGGAGTCCCCAGTTGGAGCACTATCCAGCACCCCTCCCAGGGACTCCAACAAGGTCGGGTACTGCGTACTGCTGTTCGGTCTATATGCCAAGACAACAGTCAGAGACCTGTCCCCTACCCAAAGGCGTAGGGACGCGACCCTCTCGTTCACCGGGGTGAACTCCAACACATGGCGGCAAGCCCATGCCAGCCCGCCCGCCTCTCACCGCGGGCAACTCCAGAAAAGTGGAGTATCCAGCCCCTGTTGAGGAGCTGGGTTCCAGAGTCCAAGCTGTGCGTTGGACGTGAGCCCGACTATATCCAGACGTTATCTCTCAACCTCCCGCACAAGCCCAGCGAGGTCACGTTCCATGCCCCAAAAGCCAGATTCTGTGTCTGGGGATCGGGTCGTTGAGGCCCGTGCCGTCGACTGCCACCCAATCCACACTGCACCCGACCCCTACGGTGGCCTCTGTGGGTGGTGGGCTCACAGGAGGAAGAAGAGGGGCCCGTGTCATCCCTTTGGGCTGGGCCCAGCCGGGCCCCGCGGGCAAAGGCCCGGCCACCAGGCGCTCGCATACGAGCCCCAACCCCGGGCCTGGGTCCAGGCCGGGGCCCCGGCTGCTCCTTACTGGGCAACATCACGCTTCTCTTTGGTTTATCCATGGGGGCTTTTTGAACTGCTTCCAGTCTGACTCGTCACCTTAGAGTGTGTGTGTGTGTGTGTGTGTGTGTGTGTGTGTGTGTGTGTGTGTGTGTGTGTGTGTGTGTGTGTGTGTGTGTGTGCGTGTGCGTATGCGTGTGCGTGTGTGTGTGTGTGCGTGTGCGTGTTTCTCCTTTATTCTCTTTTCCCAGTGTGGAATGGCATTTACGTATGATCCCTCAGCAATGCACAATGGGTAGGTGGATAAAAAAATTCAAATTTTCAAAAATGTCAACAATTTAAAACATCTGAAATCTGCAGAATATTTTTTGTAACATGGAATCCTATCTCAGTGTTTTAAGCAATCGTTTTTAGTCCTGCCCCACCAAATAAAAGTGCATAGGATCAATTGCATGTTACAAAAGTGTCACAAGACCTGGTTAATAAAAATAAACCACTAAAATGCTATAAAGGGGTCCACAGCGTTCATACACATAATGCATGCTTGGTACAGAAGACGATTTCTGACGGAGATAGTCCATCCATCCTTTAAGTTCCTTTTTTCCGCCCCTCAATGTAGAGAAGACCGGGTATGGTTGTAACACTTTTTGCTTCAGCACTTGTAACTCACTGAATGTTTGAACTAGAGTTCTCAAACGTTCATACAAAGTACCCACATTTGTTTGCTGCAAATGGCACCAATTCAAACCTCTGCAAGAATATCACAGACAGCCTGAGTTGATGTCAAATACACGGTGTTCCTTTGTTACAACCTACCCCACTACCGGGGTAGGTTGTAAAATATGCTGGGGTAAGTTGTAACAATTAGACAAAAGAAGCAAAAACAGAAGACAGGCCATGTAATAAGCTTCAAAAAGGAGGTTTATTGAAATACAAGAACAATCCAGAACAATGTCTCTCTCTCTCTCTCTCTCTGTAACTGACAATAACTCAGTCACTCAAATCCACCTTGTTTGACAGAGTGTGTGCATGTGTGTGGAAATTAGTGACATTAGTGACATGTCAGAACAAACATTTACTGTCTGTCTGTGTGTGTGTGTGTGTGTGTGTGTGTGTGTGTGTGTGTGTGTGTGTGTGTGTGTGTGTGTGTGTGTGTGTGTGTGTGTGTGGGTGTGGGTGTGGGTGTGGGTGTGGGTGTGTGTGCGTGTGCGTGTGCGTGTGCGTGTGCGGGTGTGTGTGTGTGTGTGTGTGTGTGTGTGTGTGTGTGCGTGTGTGTGTGTTCTAATTAAGGCAACAGCAACAATACCGTGTCACATTTTTAAAAAAAGAGATAGAATCTAAAAACTAGTTTAATAAGTACAATATTAAATGAGGATAAACTTTTACAAGTTGACTAAAACACAGAAAAGAGATTGATGAACAACAGTGGAGAACAACCTGTTCCTTTTCTTGGCGATAGCATGGATGGAAAAACACCTCAAGACACTTTACAACACCAGCACAAACACAATATCACAATACAAGCTGTACAAAGGTAGTGCGGAGCTGAGAAAGCAACCATTTCCTCCTGTTCTGGGACTGTCCATCCATTGGCAGCTGCAGCTGAGGTCAGTGATGGCAAACGGAGATCTGCGGCATCTGCACGTACCTGTTTCCAGACAATCATGATGTGGGATCCGGGAGGAAGTGAGTAAACACTGATATCGTCATATGACTCCTATCTTATCCCTGTTTGGTGGAAGTGGTGGTGTTACAACTCTCCCCATGTAACAACCATACCCGGTCTCCCCTATTTAAAAAAAAAAAAAAATAAAATAAAAATAAAAATAATATAAAAAAAAAAAAAAATAAAAAAAAATAAAAAAATATATATATATATATATTGTGGCGAGCCGAGAAGAAGAAGGACGATTCAGGCTTCCTTCCGCACGCTGTACAGACAGGCGCTTTTATTGTGAAAAATCAGAACGAACACATTTGAAGAAAACGGACCAGAGCACATCAAACACAGTACAACTCTCGTACTTGGTGCTAAAATAACAATAAATTAAATTGGGTCAACTGATAAAACAGTAAAAGCATGACAACACAAACACCAACACTACAGCCAAAACTAATTAGAACAACATTAATTGAAGTTTAAAGCCCATATTCCCCAAACACCCAAGATGCATTGCTGCATACACAGCGATCAGCTCCCTGATCGCTACACAGCCCCCACCTGAGGGGTCAGTCGTCCTCGGCGACCCCATCACCCAGGACAAAGTCTCTCAAGCGTCCAGGCCGCCTCCGCTGGCGATCAGGCCGTCCAGAGCAGCCAGCAGCCGGACCTGGCGGAGTGTCAGTCTGGTTGGAGCCTGGGGGGTTGCCATCACCCCCTCCGACAACTGCTGGTGGAGCAAGGGGGCGATATGGTGAAAGTCTGTCCTGGTGCAGCACCACAATGCGGCGTTTACCAGGCATCCGCACCCGATACACCACTTCAGACAGACGGCCCACCACCTCGCCAGGCCCCTGCCAGTGGCTGCAAAGCTTGGGGGAGATCCCCTTTTTGCGGACAGGGCAGTATATCCACACCAGGTCCCCTGGCCCAAAAGCTTGTCCTCTGCACCGGGTGTCGTATGCCCTCTTCTGCCGAACGTTGGAATTAGCTTGGGCCTGACGGGTGTAGTCATGCACAACCTGCAGTCGCTCTTTCAGTCTGCGGAGGTAATCCATCTCCTTTCCTCCGGCAATCTCCGGTTCTGGCGGAGCACCAAACACCAACTCCACCGGTGTCCGGAGCTCTCTCCCAAACATGAGAGCTGCAGGTGTGCATTGGCTGGACTCCTGCACAGCCGATCGGTAGGACCACAGAACCAGTGGAAGGTGGCGGTCCCAGTCCCTCTGATGCTGGCTGGTGAGGATGGCAAGCTGGGTAGCCAGAGTGCGATTGAATCGCTCCACCAAACCATCACTCTGAGGATGAAGGGGGGTTGTCCTCGTCTTACTCACCCCCAACCGGCGGCAGATCTCACCAAAGACCTGGGATTCAAAGTTCCGCCCTTGGTCGCTATGGAGCTCCTCAGGAACCCCGAAACGGGCGAACATCTCCTCCACCAACCTCTCTGCTGTGGTAGCGGCGGTCTGATCTGGGACTGCATAGGCCTCTGGCCACTTTGTGAAGTAGTCCATAGCCACCAGCACATAGCGGTTGCCAGAGTCTGTGATCGGGAAGGGCCCGAGGATGTCCACCCCTATCCTCTCCATCGGGGCCCCCACCAGATACTGCTGCAGAGGAGCGTGGGAGCGCTGAGTTGGACCCTTCTGGGCGGTGCAGCTGTCGCAGCAGTGCACATGCAACTCCACATCTTGCCGACAGCCAGGCCAGTAGAAGCGTCCCCGCAGGCGACGAAGGGTCTTCGCAACCCCGTAGTGCCCCGCCCCTGCTGAGCCATGGACAACCTGTAGGACTTGGGGACGCAGAGCATGGGGCACCAGCAGCTGCAAGAGGTCACTCCCTCGTCCGGGCGCCAGCCACCTACGGTACACCACCCCATCACGGGCCTCCAGATTGCCCCACTGGGAATGAAAGGCCTTGACCTCAGGTCCCAGGGCCGACACCTCAGCCCACTTAGGGCGCTGCCCCGCGTCCATCCAGCCTCTCACCACTGACAGGGTTATGTCAGCCTCTTGCTGCTGCTTCAGTTGCTCAGTGGTGAGGGGGAGCCATCCCTCAGTGTCGTAAGTCGGGCAGGCGGCCGCCACCTGCTCTGTCTCCTGACTCCGCTCTTCTTGTCGCCAGCAGTAGCGACACTCCTCTGCCTCACACGGACGACGTGAGAGGGCATCGGCATTGCAATGAAGCCGCCCTGCCCGATGCTGGATCTCAAAGTCGTACCCTTGAAGAGCCTCCAACCAGCGAGCCACCTGGCCTTCAGGGTTCTTGAAGTTCAGGAGCCAGGTCAGTGAGGCGTGGTCGGTGCGGAGGAGGAAGCGACTCCCATGCAGGTATGGCCGGAACTGCCGGAGGGCCAGGATAACCGCCAACAGCTCACGGCGGGTGACGCAGTAGTTCCTCTCTGCTCTGCTTAAACCTCGACTGAAGTAGGCCACCACATGTTCCCCATCTTTTCCTTGCTGTGAGAGGACGGCACCAACGCCCACGTTGCTGGCATCGGTGTCCACGATGAAGGGCTGTTGCGGATTGGGGTACGCCAGGACAGGGGCTTCAGTGAGGGCTGTCTTGAGCTGAGCATAGGCCGCCGCACAGTTGTCGTCCCAGTTGAATGGTTTACCCTTGTCAGTGAGGCGATGCAGTGGACTGGCGGTGGTGGCGAAGCCACGGACGAAGCGCCGGTAGTAGGAAGCCAGTCCCAGGAAGCTCCGCAGTTCACTGACGTTTGCAGGGGTTGGCCAATCTCGAACTGCAGCCACCTTTGCCGGGTTAGTAGCAACACCCTGAGCACTGACGACATGGCCCAGGAACTCCGTCTCCCTGGACAGTAGGCGACACTTGGCAGGGTTCAGCCGCAGCCCTGCTCGGCGGATGGCTGCAAAAACCTCACTCAGATTGGACAGAGCCCTGTCAAAGTTATTGGCGTGCACCAACAGGTCGTCAAGATACACCACGCAGTGGCTCCGGGGAACGTTGGCCAGCACCCTCTCCATCAGTCGCTCGAACGTAGCTGGGGCATTGCAGAGTCCGAATGGCATGACCCGGAACTGCCACAGTCCCTGGCCAAGGGTAAAAGCGGTCTTTGGTCTTGCCTCGGGGGCCAGCTCCACCTGCCAGTAGCCACTGCGGAGGTCAAGGGAGCTGAACCAGCTGGACCCAGCAATGTGGTCTAGGGCGTCATCGATGCGTGGGAGAGGGTAAGAGTCTTTCCTGGTGACTGCATTGAGGCGACGGTAATCCACACAAAACCGCCAGGTGGCATTTTTCTTCTTCACCAAAACGACTGGGGCGGCCCATGGGCTGTCTGAGGGCTCAATCACCCCAGCTGCGAGCATCTCGTGGATCTTTTCCTCTGCCGCCTGCCGCTTGGAGAGGGCCAGCCGATGGGGGCGTAGACGAATTGGTTGGGCATTCCCAGTGTCAATGGTGTGCTGGACTAGGGAAGTCTGCTTACAGTCCTCATCTCTGGCAGCAAAAATGTCCCTGTAGTCATCGAGGAGGCATTTCAACTTGTGGCACTGCTGAGAGTCGAGACCGCTGCTACTGCTGCGCTGCCAGAGTTGATGTATAGCTTCAGCTGTCTCAGCAGATGGAATGACTGTTAGCCCTATGGGTGGTGCTCCAACAGATTGTGGTGGTGTGTTGCTAGTGTTGGGTGTTGGCACCTGCTCCGCTGCGGCTGCTCGACGGTGCTCTCTCCCCTGGTTCTTTCCTTCCCGACCAGACTGGAGCCTTACTATCTCATCACGGAGGGTGACAGTCTTACTCACCACATCAATTTGAGCTCCCCAACGGCTCAGCAGGTCTAGCCCGATGATACATGGGTCCTGGATATTGGCAAGCCAGAATTCGTGCACCACCTCCTGGTCTCCCGCTCGGACTGTCAGCAGCCTCTTCCCCTCCATTCCAACCTTTTCCCCAGTCACTGTCATCAGTTGCGTATCAGTTGGAGCCCACGCCATGGAAGGGGTGCCTGTGGTGTCAGGGAGAGTACCCGGTCGTACTAAGGAGATTGTGGATCCTGTGTCTACCAGAGCACGGCAGTGATGACTATCAAGTTGGCAATTCAGATAGAGTCCTTTAGAGTGGCCGCAACGGCCCACCAACGTGCATCTGCCTTGGAGGGGGAGTGGAGGTTGGAGTGGCGGTCCCCTCATTGAGCCACTCCTCTGTCGTTTCCCTCTGTCTTGATAATCGGGGCAGGAGCTGGGCAGTTGCGTGCCATGTGACCAGGCTCATCACACCGGTAGCAGCGGCCAGGTGAACGGGATGGTTTGCTGAAGCGCGCCGGCCTCTCCTGGGATGACAGCACTTGGCGTGGCGTGGCTTGGCGGGTCTCTTCAGCCTCCTCTTCCTCACCGTAGTCAGCCATCCTGACAAGTGGTCGTGGAGCAGGGGCCATTTGCCGCATTGGCTGAGAAGAGAGCACTACTTCAGCCCGTTCAGCTTCATACAGCGCCTCGGAGAGGGATTGAGGCAAGGCTAGGCGGACATGTTGCCGCAGCCTCTCAGGCGCGAGGCCCCGTAGGAAGGCGTGAAGGGCGAGCTCTTCTTGGGCAGCAGCGTCAAAATGTGGGTAGCCTTGCTGGGCATATAACTGTACATCTGCTGCAAAGGTACCCAAGTTCTCCCCCTCCTTCCGACGCCGATCAGCTAACTGCTCCCTACTGTGGTCGGTGAATCGCCGTAGTCCAAACCGCCTCTGCAGTGCTGTAGTCAGGCTGGAAAGGTCTCGCTGTTCTGCTGGAGCAAGGTCAAGAAGCACTTGCACCGCCTCCCCCTCTAATGCAAGGGCCAGATGTGTGGCAGTAACCTCATCACTCCAGCCGCTGTGCTGTGCTGCTAGTTGGACTTGGGCTAGGTATGGTGTTAATGGCGTTGCGCCATTGTATTTAGGCAGTTTGACTGGCAATCTGGGCATCATCATTGGTTGTGGGTTTGACAAAACCATCAGTGGCAAAGAGTTATCTGAGGCAGCAGCAGGAACGCTCTCTGATGAACTGTGGCCGACAGCTCCAACGGCATCTGCTGTAGTAATCCTCTCGGCATCCAGGGGGCGATGAAGCCGCGGTGCACTGGAGCCGTCTGCTGCAGTACCTCTCCCGGCCTCCAGGGGGCGATGAAGCCACGGTGCACTGGAGCCATCTGCTGCAGTACCTCTCCCGGCCTCCAGGGGGCGATGAAAACGCGGTGCACTGGAGCCGTCTGCTGCAGTACCCCTCCCGGCCTCCAGGGGGCAATGAAGCCGCGGTGCACTGGAGCCGTCTGCTGTAGTACCCCTCCCGGCCTCCAGGGGGCGATGAGGTTGTGGCGAGCTGAGGCCGTCTTGCCGATCACCGGCCTCCAGGGGACGTCGAGGTCTCGACGCTTCGCTCCCCTCTCCGCTGGGCTCTTTCGTCTGTTTCATCATCTCCCGTAGGGAAGCCATGCATTCTTCGACAGCTCGCTCGAGTTCGTGGACCTCCATCTCCATTCTTCTGACGGAAGATCCCACTTCTGACACCAATGTGGCGAGCCGAGAAGAAGAAGGACGATTCAGGCTTCCTTCCGCACGCTGTACAGACAGGCGCTTTTATTGTGAAAAATCAGAACGAACACATTTGAAGAAAACGGACCAGAGCACATCAAACACAGTACAACTCTCGTACTTGGTGCTAAAATAACAATAAATTAAATTGGGTCAACTGATAAAACAGTAAAAGCATGACAACACAAACACCAACACTACAGCCAAAACTAATTAGAACAACATTAATTGAAGTTTAAAGCCCATATTCCCCAAACACCCAAGATGCATTGCTGCATACACAGCGATCAGCTCCCTGATCGCTACAATATATATATATATATATATATATATATATATATATATATATATTTGGATTCTGTTTGGATAGTAGTCAAAACATTTCCGTCATCTATTTTTTTTCTCACATCAGAAACACAAAAATAGTTGAAACTCTGAAACATAATCTGACACACTACATTGCCTACCTCTGAAAATGTATCTTTACGCCAATGCATTAAAATCTTCTTCATGGCATGATGAATAAACCACTTCCAAATTCCAACTTTTTAAATGATGAAAAATAAACGCAATCCAGTAAAAAAAAAACAAAAGCGCCGCTTCTTTTTCCCTCTACAAATATATATATATATTTTTTTACATTTTGGGTTATTTTTTGCTCGTTTCTTTTTTAACCTTGTCTTTATTTGTGTGCACCTCGAGCACAAAAGGTCTATTCATTCACATCTTAAAGTGCGTGTGATTTAAAGGTCGCAGCTTCGGGAACTTCTCGTGAATCCTTCTTTATTGCGTTGGCTGTGCGCCCTGCTCCCATTGGCTGGGCCGGTGGGACGGGAGGTGTGAGTGGCAAGATAAAAGGAGCAAATTTCTCTTGTACAGAATACACGCACACATACACACGCACAAACACACTCCCCACGTGCCTGACCGCGTCTGGTCCCTGTGCAGGGTGAGAGAGGAACGAGGAGGAGGAAGATCTCTGTGCAAACACCGCTGCGAGGAGCGCTCACCTGAAACTGTGAGTATCCACATGCACACACATCCATACAGCATGTCTAATCCTATTTGAGATGAGGATAAGGATAAGGGCTCTGCTTCTTAACAAAGGAAAGGGATCTGTAGGGTGAAACACTTGTTGAATGATTAGGTGTTGGTGCAGAGCAAGGGGGCAATGTTCATGGACTGTCACTCTTTGAGCAAATAATACTCTCTTCAGCTGCTACAAATCATTTATTTTGTGTGGTGGGTTATTTTTCATTTTTTCATTTAATTGTTTTCGTCCATCCTTTCATTTCAGCAACAGATTATGGCTGAATAGAAAGAGTCAGTTCATGCTGTGTGTCAACCAGATTTCAACCACTGTCAAAGCGTCAGACAAAGTTTTTTCTCAGCATATGCATGCATTCTGTCACCTTTCCTCTAGCCCTCAGCAAACCAGTCACTAAAGAGCAAACTGAACCACTCAGTGGATTTAAATAATTGTGACTGATCTAACATGATCCATGCAGCCACCTGAGGTCAGATGAGATTTACCGACACATTTATTTCTCCCTCATAAAGCCCGCAGAGATATTGGATGCTATAAATTCAAACACTTATTAACTCATATCCTCTGACTTTTCCACCTTCAAACAAAATAACCTTTTACATACGTAAAGGCCAGATGCTGCCGGTAAGCTGTTTGCTTCTTCATCAAACCCGCCGCACCCACCTGCTCTCCTCCATGTATGTGTGGTATTCCTGTCAGGCCAGAGTGTACACCTCACATATACCATATTATTTCAGCTTAAAAGGGTCAGGCTGTCTGGAAATGCGTTAGAATTATTTTAGTCTTATCTTAAAGATAGTGTCTTGTCAGTGGAGCGGAACATTTTTCTGATAAATATATTGCACTTTATGGGAGGGGTGTAAAATCCCATTCCTGGAGGGGCCGCCATGCATCATCCTGCATGTTTTAGGTCTCTCCCAGTTGCAGCACACCTGGTGGCAATGAGAGGCTCCTTATTGGACTTTTAAAAAAACTTGATATATTACTTAGACATTCGATTCTGGTGTGCTGAAGCAGGGAAACGTCTAAAACATTTAGGACGGCAGCCCTCCAGGACTGGGTGTGGTTTTTCTTAAAGCTCTATATGCAGTCCATCACTGTTTTCATTGTGCATGCTTCCTCCTGGCCACGCTTACCCCGACGGCACTCGGTTCTATAGAATAGAGTGATACAGATGTAATAAATAAATATGTCTGGGTGACATAATGGACTGGATGGGTTATGGAGGTGACAGAAAAAGGTCTAGATCAAATTTTGAGTTACACATGCACATCACCAAAATGGCATTTGTTCACCTAAGAAACCCGAATCAGACCATGTTTGAACCAGCGACAAACTGGCTTTTGCTCTTACTTGATGAGGGTTTACTCGCTGGATTATCTTAAACCACAATTGAAAGTCAAGTTGTTCAAAATTATGTAGCTCAGGTTCTCACACGTATGAACGAATCATAATGATACCCATATATTCATCTCGACAGAAACCGCCTGTCTTTTTAGAATATTTTTAATCACTTTATGCATCAGCACCTTCATCCATTCCTGACGGACAGAAAATGTTCTAAAACTTGCATTCTACTAATGCAGCTATTCTATTCTTTATTAAATATTCTTACCATGAAACGTATACAAACTAGGGAAGCTGCTTTCTGTTTTTATGCAACAAAAATGTGCAATTCTTTATCAATTATATTCCCCAGAGAAGATCAATTGTCAGCTTTATTAAAAAAAAACTGCTTTAGACTTTTTTATTTAGACTTGCATTCTCATAAACTGTTATCTTGACTTTTTATATTGTTTTGAACCCTTTTAAATCTCAATCTTAACTTATTCTGGATATTATCGTATGTTTGATAATGCCATTTGTTTTAGTCCACTTTTTAAAAAATTTTTTTATTGAACTTTATTACAGACTTGGGTATACAATGGATTTATTTGTTTTGTTTCCAAAGTGTTAAGCAAATCAAAAGTTAGATCTTTGACGAAGATATCACTGTCTGTATATTCCTTCATCCCTTTCGCTCCCATTTACTTCTGATGATAATATATATATATGCATACTAATATATCATACACGCCCCTATTCATACATGTCCAGACACTCAAATGCTCCCCCACTCTCAAGTACATATACTGTATGTACACACACCTCTACATACCTGCACTTTCATATAGCCTTCAACACACACACACACACACACACACACACACACACACGCACACACACACACACACACACACACACACACACACACACACACACACACACACACACACACACACACACACACACACACACACACACACACACACACACACACACACATTAATTCACCATTGTCACTTATCTAGACATATTATGCATGTGTATTTGTAAATGGAACTATGAATGAAACCACAATAAACATTATCTATACCTCTACAGGTACAGGAATGAAAATATGTTCAAGATAGTGTTCCAAACTTTTGACCTAATAAACCAAATCATGTTACCAATGCTACCAAAACCTTCTTTAAGGATGAAATGTGTCTGCTTTATTCCAGTCAGATCATGGACGCCGAGGAATTTCGCCGCAGAGGAAAGGAGATGGTGGACTATGTGGCCGACTACCTGGAAAACATAGAAAAGAGACACGTCTACCCAGATGTGGAACCAGGGTATCTTCGTTCCCTGATTCCCTCCGAGGCGCCAGAGGAGCCAGAGACTTATGAAGACGTTTTGAAAGATGTGGAGCGGGTCATAATGCCCGGCGTGAGCTGAACTTTGATCTGTTGTTAATTACAAAGTAGATGCATCGACTCACTTTGTGTCAGATGTGAGAACGTTTGAGAAAGAAAGTAATTGGTACAAACCCTTAACTAGAACCAGTTCCACGGTTGGGAGATTGAGTGAAGCTGGGTGTTTTTTTTTTTTTCCCAGGTCACCCACTGGCATAGCCCAAACTTCTTTGCTTACTTCCCAACGGCTTCCTCTTACCCTGCCATGTTGGCCGACATGCTATGTGGAGCCATTGGCTGTATTGGATTCTCCTGGGTAACAAACACTTTGCTCTGTAACGGCATCTCAAAACAATTTCTTTGACAATGTCTTTGACTGGGATCTTTGTTTCAGGCTGCCAGCCCAGCGTGCACGGAGCTGGAGACGGTGATGTTGGACTGGCTGGGAAAGATGCTCCACCTGCCCGAGTCCTTTATAGCTGGAACAAGTGGCCAAGGAGGAGGCGTCATCCAGGTGAGAGTGCAAACATGTCACACAACTTCATTTAGAGTATTTGTATTGGGTTTACGGTTTCCTCTAGTGCAGGTTGCAGTTTACCTTTCACCTTGTTCATATCCACAAGCAGCTCTGATGTTCAGAAACCAGATTTATCATCCATTTGTGTGCTATTGATTGTCTTCTCTCACACTGGGTGAAAATTACCCAGGAAATTGCCTTTTAATATGTCATCCACAGGCGGGCAGAGGTGACAGTGATGGTGTTGGAATTGCTTTCGTGTGGAAAAAGGCTGAGCATTAGTTTAGCGATCCATTGACAGAAACGGAAACTGAAGCAGACGATACATTGTGTGTGTGTGTGTGTGTGTGTGTGTGTGTGTGTGTGTGTGTGTGTGTGTGTGTGTGTGTGTGTGTGTGTGTGTGTGTGTGTGTGTGTGTGTGTGTGTGTGTGTGTGTGTGTGTGTGTGTGTGTGTGTGTGTGTGTGTGTGTGTGTGTGTGTGTGTGTGTGTGTGTGTGCGTGTGTGTGGTGAAGCATGAGAGTGCACTCTGATGACAGCTCATTTCATGCCTCTTCTATTGTGACCACCTGAGTGTGTGTCTGCGCGTGTGTTCGTATGGCTCATCGTGCTTTTGTTTCTGCTTTGCCAATCTCCTTTTTTTAGTTCGGCTTACCAGTTCACTATGGCAACAAATGGGGCTCTGGCACTGCGGCAGGGCTAATGAGTGGAGTGACAGCAGATTGCCAGCCTGTTATTATAAACCTTGTTACTACACAAAGAGGGAATGGGATGGCTCCAAAAACCCTTTAGTAAAGTGAGCCATCTATGGATAAAAAGCAGACTTAAAGGTGACTAAACAAACCACTTCAGTTGCGATTAAGATAAGCTTTATTTTCCATTATATATAATATCCATTATATATAATGAAATTACAGACTCGGCTCCCTCGTGCAACAATAAGAAAGTGTTCAAAAGTACTCCTAACATATATAATACACGTAATATAAAAGCACAACTAATGTAAAAATACAAGTAGAAAGTTTAAAAGTGTAAAAGTGAAATGGCTGAACATGCAGACACTTTATAAAAGCATTATGAGCAGCAGTGCAGTGAGATTAAAAGGGCTAAGAATAAGGATCTAAGGATCTGATAGCCCAATGATAAAAACTGTTGTTGGATGTGTGCTCTTTCATTGGCCACATTCAAACATGTGATGAGCTGGGTGGGAGGGGTCTTTGAGGATGACGGTGGTCCTTCTCATGCATCTGCAGCTGGCAATATCCTCGCAGAGAGGCCAGAGGGCAGCCGGTGATTTTCTGGGCTGCATTTATGAGCCTCTGCAGGGCTTTCCAGTCCACAGCCGAGAGCAGTACATGAGTATGCTTTCGATGGTGGGTCGCTAGAAGGTCACCAGCCGCCCGTTGTTGTTCACTCTGCATATAAACTCAAATACACTGAAGACTTCAAGGAAAACCCAGCGTGTGTGGTTACATTACAGTATAATTATAACTGAACTTTATTTGAAGTTTACCAGATTGGTTACCATCACTGATGGTTACAATATATTTCCAGGCTCTTGTCTAATGTGCTTTTGTAAGCAGGTAAAAGACCAAGAAGTACAGTTTGAGTATGAAAGATTTGTGGTTTTCATCTGAAATCGTACGGTACATCTATAAAATAAATGAAGTCCCTGTGCATTAGAACTGTGTCTCAATCTTCATAAAACACATTTGGAATGTTACCCACATTTTACTATGTGGGATGAATAAATAACCAAAGGTAAATTAAATGGAATCATCTTTTGCTAAAAGAAAATGGATCGCTGCTCTCTTGTTATCTCTGATTTCAAAAGCAGCATCTGGCTGCTTCACATGTTCTTCTTATATTACTGTTGGTTAAAGTAAAGTCAGCTGCGTGAAGATAAAGGCAGGATGATACTTGCACTGTTGTAGGCATTTGCCCGTTTTTATTCGGTATTTTGTTGTCGTCAAGACATTGACATGTCTTTGGCCTTAAGTATGTTGGTCTGGTGATTTGTGCTATATCGATTGTTCTATTTAAATTTTATTGACTGTCCTGTAATATTGTCCTCAGACATCTCGGAAACCACCCTTCACTTCATTACGCAGCCTCAAACGATCTGCACTGCATCAGACAGGCTGATGGCTTCTCACACTGCCCACAGTTTTTCTATTGTGACATTACTTATTGTTACTTACTTATTATTGTCACATCAAAGAGGATATCCAACTTTTTATTTTCTTAAGTACTGTTCCTACAAAAAAACACGGGCACTTCAGATTGGAATCAAACTCATCACTGATGACAGTAACAGGAACATCATTTGAGGTTAATTCTGCATTTGTGTGTAACATTTCTTCTTTGATTGATGCCGTAATGTTTGACCTTTGTTTTCCCTTTGCTGATACGTACATATAAATGACACTCCCAAGTATGAAAGTGGAAATATCCTACAATAATCTAAAAATATTCAATATCAAGAAAGGTTATGCAGCATAGTCTTTACCAGCCAAGTGACCAATATAGTTTGTAATAAAGTTGCTGGTTGCTCGTCAGGGTTGTCGTGTTGACTGGCTCCTCACAACCGATCCACACCAGGTTTCATGTCTTCAACTCTTCCTCCCTCCAACAGAGCACAGCCAGTGAGGCGACGCTGATGGCTTTGCTTGCTGCTCGCTGTAAGATGGTCAGACAGGTCCAAACAATGCAGCCAGAAAAATCAGAGTCTGACATAATCTCCAAACTAGTGGCCTATACGTCTGAGCAAGTAAGAGCAAGAGCTACTTTCCCTTCTCTTGTTGATATTGTAATTGCTGTCTGTTGTTTTTTTTTCAAATATTATCACTATCTGCAGAGGTCACCTGTGAGCTTTCACCCGCACTAAACAAAGCGTTTAAGATGGCCGCACTTATATGAAATTCCCCCTAACACTGGAAACTTGTGAGGTCCATATTGGTTACCATAGTAACCGTAGCATAGGTTTTTAGCCCCTGAAGAAGGCAGAGGTCCGGTCAGGGAGCAATGAGGTCTGATCAGCTTTAATACAAGGCTGGCACTGTGATTGGGTTAGGGAGCAGCCTCAGGGCCACACAAACCTTTTCAGGGGAACCACCTTTTATTCACTGCTCAGAAGCAGTACTAAATTAATCTGACAGTACGTTCTTTAGATTATTTCATTTAGATGAAAGGTTTCAAATAATGAAGATGGTTGTGTGTGAGTGTTGGGCCTTTAAAGTAATTTTGGCCATGACATTAAAATAACTGATTTGCATTAAAAACCCAAAGTAAAGATTTAGCATACTCTGCAGCATTGATTGTACACACCGACGACTTCACAAAGTGGATCAAACCCTTTGTGTCTTGCAGCTTGTTCGCCTTGCTGAAGTTGCTTCTTTTTTCTTGTCAGGCTCATTCCTCCGTCGAGCGTGCTGCTCTGATCGGAGGTGTGATGATGAGGAAAATCCCCACCGACAACAGCTACTCTGTCAGAGAGGACGTATTCAAACAGATGCTCGAGGAGGACAAGGCAAAAGGACTCATCCCCTTCTACGTAAGAAATGAACGATATCCATTGGTTTTTCCGAACAGATCCACTTGTTCAACTCGCCACTAAACTGACAGCGGCATTGAAACATGTAGCAGTGCACACCCCGAGGCTTCCGCAGAAGGATAATGTTATTTCTGTTAGACATAATGTATGTGTATCAAGTTAGGGATGACGATCCGTGTCTCATCTGGGCCTACAGATCTCTATCGGATGAATTAGTGCTGCGTCCTCAGTGCTGTGCACGGTGTTCTTTCCTAGTCCGCATCTAAGAAACCTGTTGAAGTAGCTGCGAAGACTGCGCTGACTTGCGTTTGGTTGTCGTGTTTAAATTCTAGAGCAAAGCACAAACAATGCAAATGATTTTGTTGCGTGTTTGTTTCAGTTATGTGCGACTCTTGGCACCACAGCATCCTGTGCGTTTGATCACCTCACATACCTGGGACCATTGTGTGAGTGAAAAAAACCCCCAAAAAACAATAAAACAACTTTATGTATGTATGTTAAGGAAGATTTGATATTAAAAAAAATCCCTTTCCATTTATAACTAGTAACAATAACTTGCCATAAATGTAAGGATATAGTTGATCCATTGTAATAACGTTTTGCCAATTTATTTGATTAAATGTATGCATGCATCCATTAAAAAATCAATTTCAAAATGTCATAACTGCAGCCAATAATGTACTAATATATAGATGCATACACAGATATTTTTTAAAATGTATGCCTTTTTTAGAGGTTTTTGTGCAGTTTAAAAATTATTATAGTGGCTGGCATAGTTTGAATATTCATTGTTTGAGGATAGAAATGCTACGTCATTCTCAATCATGGCAGTAAAAAATCTTTTACTATTTCATTACATTTCAGGCATTATTATTAATTGTCAGGTATTGTGTTATTGGTTGTTAGAACATGTTTGTAGTACTTTAGATCCACGGAAACTACTTTGACGGTTTTCTTTTTAAATCTTTTGCAGGTACTTCGGAAAACATGTGGTTGCATGTTGACGCTGCTTACGCTGGGAGTGCATTTATCTGTCCTGAATTCAGACCTCTGTTGAATGGCATCGAGGTGCGTAAACAAATGAATTTACACATTCATTGGTATACGACGCTGCAAAAACGAAAATGGAATTTAAATGAAGGCTGACTTGCTCATATGATGCATTATCTTTCATATAACGCATATTATTTAACATAGGAAGCATATTCCATGTTCAGGTTCAAGCTGAGAATCCCTGTTATAAAACTGGCAATGATTTTAACCTTGATCATCTCAATATGTCCAAAAAGATTAATGTGCAAGACGTAAGTGGGCAGACAATGGTGCTGAATATCAAGTGAACCTATTTCTGTTCAATTGCATGTGAAATATCAGTCATTACATCTATGGATGGAAATAAAAAGTGTGTAGTGTTTGAAAAGGGCACGGCGTTAATGTCGAGGAGGAAGCATGCAAGACTGAGTAATGGGCCAAACAATCGGAGTAAGACGTGGGAGCATCAATCCGCCTTTTGAGGCTGCCGAGGCAGCTGCTGCTCCCCAAGCTGTGCAGAGACGCAGAGATAAGGACAGCGTAATTTCCTGAGGCAGTGTTAGACCTTTATATATCACTGTTTATTAGACACACCAGTTCAAACAATGTTGGTGGGGAGATGGAGAAAGCCGTCTTGACAGCGCAAGGACCAACTGTTGTTTAATCTTTAGTCTCAGATTTAACAATTACCGACTTCCGCTTTATATTTGTTTGCTTTTAATGGTACAATTAGATTTGGAGTCCTACTTTGATGGTGCAGGTGAACTGTGCCCCTGACACTGGTTTATATATTAGTTATATTGAATGAATTTGCATACAGTGCATCAGTTTCAGGACTTAACTCTTGAAAGGTCAGTGAAAACGTTTGGACGAGAACATGCAGAGGAAAGCCAGTCCTTTTTGGATGAGACTGCCGCCCTGCTTGAGGGTCGGTTGCTAGGATATGAATGATGGGCAAGCAGGCGACCAGCCCGCCTTTGAATCAGTCAGCATGGCAACTGTCAGCCAGGAGTCTGTCTCGCATTGTTTCTCGACTGCCTTATTGCGTTTGTGGAGATAGAGGAAAGGATATTATAAAAGATAGGAAACAAAAAGATGGAGGCAGATTGTACACAGTTTGTCTCTTCTTGAATAAACCCTGTCTTGAAATGGTTATTTCTCAGAGTGTGCTACAAGCTGTTGGCTGGATGGATGGTCCTCTTTTGCATTTCAAATAAATGGTGGCTCCTTGTGACGAGGCTCTCTCTGTGTCAGTGATAATGAGCAAAGGCATAATATGCTGAGTGCTGTATGAATAATAAAAATCATAAATTTGGGCACATTTCAATTAATAATGTATCGTGTTATTTTTTTTGCTGTTTATTGTGGCTTTATCACTATTTTGCTTTTCTTTTTTGTAAAGTTTGCAGACTCGCTCAACTTCAACCCACACAAGTGGCTCCTGATCAACTTTGACTGTTCTACAATGTGGTAAGCTCTCCACTGTCCCCACAACAACAACAACAACAACAAACAAACAAAAGCCACAATATTGCTTTTCTTGTCTTCTTATATTTATGCACTCATCCCTGGTGGTTACTAATCATTACAGTAATGACACAATTTTCACGTTTGTGTTTCAAACAGGTTTTATTGCACTGACATATTAACAAACAGGTTAACAATTTTAGCATCTGGTCCTATTCCTGCCTTATAATTACTAGTTGAACTCGGTGGTGACTGATTGTCCCGTAAAATAACAATGAACGCTGATATCCATCTGCACCTCAGTCATCTGTGCAGTGAAAATAAGAGTGTGTCTTCCCTTCCACCTGTCCCATCTGTCAGCAATGGCAAAACAAGACACATGCTGCACAAAGAGGGAACCTATTTATTCCCCAAAGTGTGGTAAAGAAAAGACCTTCCTTACAACTTTTTCCATGAGGCTGGGTCGACTCCCTGAAGCTTGCTGTGGACGTGTGTGGGTGTTTAACAGAGTCACCACCATGACTTGCTGATGTCATTTATGATAAGTTATACCTTGACTTCATAATGCAGTTTTATTTTCAGGTTATGATTTTTATAACATCCAATCGGTTAGAACAACAACCCGCCGCTTGTTTGGAAAAATGTTTCTGTATCTGCGATATACTGGAACTATAGTTTCTCTTTTCCCAGGAAATTTTTTTTATCCAGCCAGCCACACTCTTTTATCATGAAGGCTTTTCTGCTTGGCACATTTACTATTGGTAAATGTCTGAAGCCATTTTTAACGCAGTCAGTATGTTTTGCCAAGTTGTATGCCAATAATCAAAACACACACAGACAGATCCAGAAACATTGTAATTTAATTAGTATTATAAGTGTCTGTAAAGGAGATGATAGACATGACGTTGAATTAATTCCAGTTTGAATCACCTGGTAGTAACTGAGTTGTAGAAAGAACAAATACCAGACCCTTTCAAATCATGCTTATGTTGCACAAACCTATGGTGTCACTCTGAATCTGTAATATCAATTAATACTAGATGTGTCTGTGAAACTGATACTAGAAGACCATGATTATATTTCATGAACCTACAATTTTCCATTGATTAATGGCAGGATTTTAAGACTTGTGAAAACATGTCAACAGGGTGAAGAAGAGAGCAGACATAATTGGAGCCTTTAAGATGGAGCCACTCTATCTGAAGCACGAAAACCAGGAATCGGGTGAGTTGTTTTCACTAAAATCTCCCAGATCAGTGATCACAGGTCTAATCAGATTGTGAAACAAATATTTACCAAGGCGTGATTTTTGCTATTTATATGTATCGGTTCACCAAACATGAATGTGAGCAATGTTTCTTTTGAATTTTTTTTAAAAGACAAACTGTAGTTGCTCAACAAGGTTATGTATCAAAGTGTGTGTGTGGTTTTTTTTTTTTTTAATGGCAACTATTTTTTGTGAGCATTACAAAGTCTCATGATGTCAAACTACAAAAATTCAAACAAAAATGACGCAGAGATATAAATCTGAATCTGTGTGAATACACCGTCGCTGTGCTGGTGAACGTTACCCGAAGCTGCAGATGGGCTTAGATTTGCACTATAATTTGCTTGACAGACAAAGCAGGCAGAGAGAAAGCCAGAGCGCCACCTCCCATCAAACATGGACACCTTACAAAAGCCTTTACCCATACAATCTGGACTCTTCAATCTAATTAGTAGTTATTAGCACAAGCCAACACGAGCCTTCATTCTGTAAAGATGAGCTACCTGCAGCCGGCGTGGGCTGACGGTGCCGGGACTACTGAGACATCCTGGACAATGAACGAGAAGTCCAAGAGAACAACAAGAAACTGAACCTTTTTAGAGGAGATTCATATGTTTTTATACTCAGAAAAGGCTGTGTATGTCTTTAAAGTGGAATAAGGTATTTAATCATATAAAGGAACACAGAGTTTCCCTGAAGGCGTTTTAATGCACAACATAGTATAAACAGACAATGCTAGATTTTAATGGACAGCACTGTTTGTTTTATTTATCTAACAGGTCTGGTCACAGATTACAGGGTAGGTTTTTATTACTATTTAACTTCATCATAACACCAGTCGTTGATGCTGCAGCATTAATAGCTCTCCTGTTCTTTTCCTCTTCCACCTGAAAGCACTGGCAGATTCCTCTTGGAAGAAGATTCCGCTCGTTGAAGATGTGGTTTGTCTTTCGGATGTACGGAGTCAGTGGCTTGCAAGCTTATATTCGCAAGGTGGGTGAGCAAATTATTGGTCTACGTCACTCAGATTATCTGTTCGTGGTGAAAATAAAGGCGTTCAACAGGTGAAGGCATTCCTGTGTTAAATAGTCCAAAGCAGATGATAAATTGATTTACATTTAAAAGTGTCTTTGTTATTGACAGTGTTTTTATGTAATTGTATTTATCTACATTATTAAAAAATAAAAGAAAGACATTGCATTCTGTGACAGTAGCAGCATCCTGGGTTTGCTTTTCTCTATTTTTGTCTTTTCTTTTTCCACCTTCTGAGCAAAAAAAACCTCTTCTGATAGTTGCTTATGCCTCTGTGCTAAATGTCATTGCCTCCCTCCCTCCCTCCCTCCCACACCTCACCCCTCCTAATCCTTCTTACTGCTAAAATCTCTTTATTGTCCTCCCCCCTAGACTCTCTCCATCCGCTCACTCCATCCACATACGTTTGACCCATGTCTTCCTTTTCAGAGGCACTTTGTATATTCTTTTCCACCCATGCATGCGCTTTTCTTTGCCTATCTCACTTCCTCCTCATCGTCATCTCCCAGTCTCCAGTCTGCTCTGTCAATCAAGTGAGCCTGTTTTGTGTCTACTCTGTTTCAAATGAAATGGCAGGGAGCATCCTGTGGATAGAACCCATAATGCACCATTCTAATGGTATATTAGTAGTCGAGCTGCTTTTTGCCTGGGAATTTATTACTGCCCAAAACATGTAATGCAAATAAAAAAAAATTTCCCCAACGCAAGTGTTTTAACTTGTATACTTTTTGATCCACAAAACTTGTAAAATGTAGTACTACAAGGGTATATATTGTATTAAACATGTTTCTCTTTCACTGAAAATGCATCCAGCCACACCCAGTCAGTTGAATCCTTTGTCGACTACATATCATAAATAAATAAAATAAAAATAAATGCATAGCTGTCAACATTGCCAGTGGAGAAAGTTATCAAACATATCCCAAGATTAAAGCAATTTTTTGAATTTGGGGGGATAAAAATGGGAGATGAACAAGGAGAACAGAAAATATGTTCAAACTTCTTAATTATCAGGATGGAAACATGTAATTATGATCAACTCTCCGCTGGAAATAAAAATAAGGTTGTGCTAAACCAGCTGTTGGTGATTTAGGGCCAGTCTTGTGCTGCGATGAGAGAGGCACTTAGAACAACTATAAAAAGATGCAGCAAACATTGTCCAGAATATTGTGATTACGCGCCCTGATGTTTAGTAGACGGCACTGATTTATTACATGGCACTGGATCAAACAAGGTGACATAACAGGTTTGCTGTGTGTATAATTTGATGGAGGTTTTTACATGGTGATTGAAAACTGAGCAGTCATAATGGAATTAATATCAAATTGGGGACTTGTATATCAGACGTGTTTATTGTGGATTTCAGCAATAACATCAAGTGGTTAGGCTCTTACACAATACAAACGACGTGGGTTGTTTTTTTTAAGAAGGAAAATCCAATGACCTGAATGGTTTTCAGCACACTTATACAACACTGCCATCTAGTGGAGATCATGCAAAAATGTCTGGACTACAGTAAACATGGCTTTCAACTGGGTTCACTCAAACATAATGGGCAATATCAGATTGGATAGAACGACAAGCTACCCTTAAAAATAGCCTGAATGTGCAAAATGTAAGTGAACACATGGGCAAGGCAAATTTATTTATATAGCAGCATTCAGACACAAGACAATTCAGTGCATTGGAAAGAAAAATGCACACAAAGCGAGGCGATTAACAAAGGCATAAAAAGGTGAATAAAGTGAAAGCTTTATTAAGATAAAGTTAATAAGTCTATTGTTTGGAAAGCCCATGCGAATCTTTTAAGATTTAAAAGAGTGTCAGCAGTCTTCATGTGTTCAGGAAGTTTGTTCCACAGGTGAGAAGCGTACAAACTAAAAGCTGCTTCCTTGTTTCTTCTGATTCTGGGAAGGCTTAGTAAACCTCTTCCTTATTCTACAAGTAAATCTTAGATATATTTGTGCCCAAGACCATTCAAAACTTTACAGCCCAGAAGTAAGATTTTGAAGTCAATTGTTTGACTGACAGGAAGCCAGTGCAGAGATTTAAGCTCAGGTGTGATGCGCTCCAGCCTCTTTTTGTTATTTGTTGTGTTATCAACACCGTATGAATTCGTCACGCCACAATTGTGCTGTGGTTATTCCTGTCAACGGCTTTGAATATGCTGGCCTTCTTATGTACAGTTTGCATATGCTCCCTGTGCATCAAATGAGTTTCTTTTTTTTTCTCTCATAATCCAAATATATGCTTTGTGACTTCAAGTTGGATGTACACCAATCTTCCACAGAGAATCTCCACACTTATTTGATCTCATCAGGCATGGACTCCTGAAAGTTTTCCAAAATGTTGGCAATGTGTTTTGGGCCTGTTAAATTTGCAAGCTGTGGCATTCATGGGACCATGTGCATCATGAGCCTTAACTACCCCTAAACCCTGCCACTGCTTTTCCTTCCTTGTAACACTTGTGTTAAGTTCTGACCAGTGCAGAATGGAAACGCTCCACAAAAGCTGCAGTTAAGGAGATTTAAGCTTTAAAAAAAGGCAGGCTGAGGATTTGAGTGTCATATTACACGATCAGGGTATTTCTCCTCAACTGTCAGTGATCAAAATGTTGTGGTTGATTGATGTTGGGGTGATGGGATGACCGTGTGGATTAAGTGTGTATTAAGGATGAATTTACAAATGGGTGTGTTCATTTTACAGCATGTGGCCTTGGCGAAAGAGTTTGAAAGTCTGGTGCGAGCAGACAAGAGATTTGAGATCTGTGCCGAAGTTGTCCTGGGACTCGTCTGCTTCAGGCTCAAGGTAAGTTCACGTTCATTACTTCACAATAAATTTGAATAAAATGAAATAAATGTATTATTGTGACTCTTTCACTTATATATATATATATATATATATATATATATATATATATATATATATATATCTGGGGAAGGGGGTCTTATTTGTAGGTATTGTGCCATCTGTAAATTAAAGTCTACCTCCAAGTCACTGTCTTTATTCCCAAAGCACAATTTTAAAGGAGGAAAATGTAACATACAAGCTCAAACATGAAGAAAAACACCTCGAAAATTCTTGACTTTAGTGCACAAAAAAAAGACATAAATCAAATTTTAGTATTTTGTGGTTTGAAGCAGTTACTGAAAGGAAAACAAAAAAACAAAACATCAAGCTAATACCAGATAATCAAGTTTTGAAGTGACAAAGGTGATCATAATTAACATATACACTAGTAATTATATATAAATGTGTTGTTTTTTTTTTTTTTCATTTATGTGCAATTTAGCAAAATTTAATTTTGGATTTGTTCTGTTTCTTGAAATCAATTTTTAATGGTTGTCAGAAATAATTTTACCCGCGTTGTGACTTATAGACAAACTTCGTCCATTAGGAACAGAATCAGGCAGTTGTGAATAAAAATGCTTTTGCGTCTCCTTGCCGCTCCTTTCAGGGAACCAATGAGCTGAACGAGGCCTTACTGAAAAGAATCACCAAGAGCAGGGAGATCCACCTGGTGCCTTGCCAGCTCTCGGGTCGCTTTGTCCTGCGCTTCGCCATCTGTGCACGCTCTACTGAGTCGCATCACATCCATCAGGCCTGGCGACACATAACGCAGCTTACCTTCGAGCTCCTGCAGGAGCCCTGCCATTGACCAAAAGGTCAGGAAGGAGTGGTCCGCTTTGTCCCAATGGATGGTGTCAAACATTGATTTCTATGTTGCAAATGTACAATGTCTTTAAGGGAATTAAGATAACCAAAAAGAAAAACCCCAAACAAACTTGAGATGGTTCAGTTGTGTGTATGTTTTGGTCAATGGTCACTTATCCAATGTGGTGAAGTTTGTGAAAATAATTCAAAAATATTTGTATTGAAACAAAAAGCTTTAAAAGTTTGGAAAAAAAAGATGCAAGTTCCAGCATTACATTGTATGTCTGCAACTTCTCCTGCTGATAATCATATCATACTGCTCTGCTTGTCTGTTCGGTTTGTGTTCAGGGTGGCGGTTTTAAGGTGGATCGGGTTCAAAGTTTGGTGCAAAAACAGTGATTTTGTTTGCGTTGCAATGAATGTATTGCCCTTTTGTGATTGCACGTTGAACTCTGTGTGTGATACGGTCTTGTAATTTTTTGTGAGACGCTCATACACACTGGGACAATTATTAACTTATGTCTTTTTACATGTAGGACAATACAGTTTATTGGTTCAGAGTATATTTTACACTGCAGGCTAACACTTCCCAAACACAAAAAAAGCACTTGATTTCAAGAAAAATGTATTGCAGCTAAATGATTCCACTTTATAGAAATAGACGGTCTGTCTGGCATTGATCTGACGCTTGAATATTCATTCAAATGTAATAGTTTCTTTAAGAAAATTTTTTTTTATCTAGGATCCTTCTCACTGGTGTCCCATCATGTTGTAAGCCTGTGGATGACTTTCATGGTTTGTAGATTCCTGATCTGTTATGCTTGTTGTGGTTTTGTCACACAATCCTGGTGAAGGGGGGGGGGGGGGGGGGGGGGGGGGGGGGGCTGCAGTCACTGATCCAAAATTGGTTGTGGGTTGCTTGTTATAAAAGATTTATTTCAATAAAGACTGTTGCATTCAGCAATATGTGCTTGACTGTCATTAAAAGGAGTGAAAAAAAACACCCTCAGCTGAGGTGTGCTCAGTTAAAGATGAAAGACACGTATATGCCACAACATGCTGTGCCAATAGGCCTTCTGAGCATTAGAATCCCAGAGAACAAAGGCCGACATTCTATAAATACAGACTTGAATACTACGCCCCTGCTTACTGCACATTACTGGCCTTATCACGCCGAAATTAAATCAAACCTGCTCAGTCGGCAGATTTTGGACTCTGAATAGTTGTAGATGAGCAGAGCCAGTATTAAGTCCATCATGTTTCATTGTGGGAGAGCCAGTTAATAAAATGCCAAAGATAAGGTGAAATGGCCCGTTTGTGCTGACTAAGTGGTAAACTATGATGATGGGACACATGGGACAGAAGAATGTGACTATAGAAGTTCAAGCACCTACAATGGTATATTTGACCTCATCAACCTGAATGAATAAATGATGTGCTTTTGAGTATGCGTTGAGTCTGGAGCGAGACTTGTCCCCTCCTAAGTGCACACAGTAGGGCCAAGGCAACATAGCAATACAGGAAGATTAACTCAAGAAAAAAACTAAATGTTGGATTTAATTAGTTACGAAACAGACATGAAACCTTCACACAAGCGTGCACGACATTCTGGATTCATAATCAGAAACCAATGAATACAAATACTGAAGAGATTCTAACTTTAGAAATGACAGTGTACTGAAAGCTTATATCATGGATGGGTTTGACTCGTGTCGAAATGTTGTCCCATACTGGCTGAGAAACAGCTGATATTGTGCGTTGTTCTCCCTCAGTGGTTTGCCCCACTGTGCAGATGTAGGGCGCTTTTATGCTATCATTACCGAGTACTCAGTGATTGTCTCAGACATCGGATGCTTTCAGAATGACTGCAGCATCGCCAATTATAATGAAACATTTATTTCAGCTCTTTCAAATGGCGGGAGTGACAGAAAGCAATTGGAAGCACTCAAAACCCCATATGCAGCCGAACCACAGACATATTTTTCTGCCTTTGTGGATTTAGTCATGCAAGTTTGCAGTTTCCCGACAGTTTTAGTTCTCTCCTGCCCAGCGTACTGGTGTGTGAGTAGCTTTAATGCACATTCTTCTAAGAATCTGACTCAATGGGTGAAGTCGTGCTTTTGCACGTTTCCCACTAGAGGGTGCCGTTAAACGTTGTTGCGAGAAGAAAACAGACTGGTTGTCATCAAAGGCTACCCCACATCCAAAAATATGTTGCTGATACTGATACCGACATATATGAACTGGCTTTTGCACAGCCAGTAAGTCTCCGGGTCAAACATGCGAATGCCTTCTATAAAAAGACATGGTTGTGGTTGTGTGTTGACTTTACTATCAATAGTATGTCACACTGCACTTGTGAATAACAACAGTCGAAAGGACTAAACATTCAGTTTTACTGCTGATAAATACACTGAAATATCAGAAGGGACGACTTTCAGGTACTGAACTGAGGTATGGTTGTTTGGAAACTTGCCTGGCAATGGGAATACCCCTGGTTTACCATTGACTTCACCTGTAACTCAGCTCGGGTTGGCTTCAGCTCATTGCCACCCGAAGAGGGATGAAATGATGACAGTTTTTTTTTACTCTGAGACTCCACCACTGGCTGTACAGATGTCGAACAAACCATTCTGATCAGGGAGGATGTCACCTTTATACAGTTACAAATGCATCACTTTATGTGGATAACTGTTACTGTACAGTTAAAAATTATATAGTTTTCCGAATTGATATGTGGTGTTTGTTCTTCAAACACCACACTCTCCTTTAAGATAACCCCCTCATGGCTGCAGGTAGAAACTTTTATTTCTTGATATCATGCAGTACTCTACAGGTTCTGGATAATTCTTTCAAGTTAAATATCACTGTAACGCCAATGTTTATTACATCTAGTACACCAGGTTTTACTTTAGTTTATTTTCCCCTGAGGACTCCGGTGTCCTCTTTCAGCACAGAAAACAAATGTTTGAGGTTACTTGGTCACACTAAATCATTGAGGTGTCACTGTGAGCATCACTGCGTGATGAACTGGTGACCTGTTGACAGCCCATAGTCAGCTGGAATAAGCTCAAAGCCACGGAACCCTAATCCTGTGGTACACAATAACAATGATAGATGTAGTCAAGTCAACTAAACCGCAACTTTGAATTTAGTAGCACAGTTAAAATGATTGTATCTAAATTGCAAATACATTTTTCCTACCATTCTATCTATACTTGTTACTGTGGAGTTGCTGTGATATTGAAAATGTTTTTTTCTTCCCATCTCAACTGAGCGTCTATGACAGGCGGCTGTGCTAGGACCGGCCATGAAACAGTTCAGACATTGGTCTGGCCCCACAGTGGTGCAGTGGTTAGCACTCTTGCTTGACAGCCAAAATGCCCACAGCTTGTGTCTGTACGTTGCTTTCACCCATCCTCAGATTGGATTTCCTCCACCATCAAGTGATCCTGAGGTAGTTGGCCACATTGGCCACAATCCTCCTGGCAGCAACATGAAGATTGTCCAACATTAAAATGAGGCAACTGTTGCATTGGTTCATTTAACAAATCCTCATATATCATTTATCCTATAAAACGAGATTTTTGTCTTCAGAAACCACAATATAAAAGAAAAAAATATATAGCCTTGACATTTCCACACTCCTATTTCTTTTATTTACTGAATGACAAGAACAAATGCTATTGCACTGATTTCTGTTTGCGACCTACATCAACATTTAAGACTAGTTGCATCCACCAAAACACATCACAGATATTTCACAGTCCTTGAACAGGAAATTAAAACGTTGACATATTTACGGTTTGTGAGGAAAAAGGTCTGCTTGTTGCTCAGACACCAGGTTATCAGGCAGCTCCACTGGTTGCTTCACTCTGGGGGCAGCAGCTTTCAAACATCTGTTGTTTGAGGTTATTTGCTGAAAGCTTGTCCAAGTCACTTTTTCACTTGGGAGGCATCAGATGGGAAAACATTGCAATCTGGTTACCATCATCTGATCACAGTGTTGGAAATCACAACTCCTGCTGGGTCCTCAGGAATCGTATTACATGGCCAGCATTGAATGCTTCGTGCTGAACTGTACACTGATTGCTGTTAACACTGATACTCATAATTCTATTAGGAGGAGAGTTTCCTTTTTCATAATTCAATAGCAGCATGGTGAGTGTTTCACAGCTCGAGCACACAAGAGATCTGGGGTTGCGTTACATCTTTGGAGGGGACATGGCTCCATAGTGTCATCAGTGGAGGAAGATCTGCTATACTGTACCGTGTAAGCGCTTACCATAAAGACAGCTTTCCATAGTGGCTACCACAGGAGCTGAGTCCTGTGAGATCTACACTTGAGGTAAAAAGAGGGATGAGAGAGTGGGCCGGGCGCTGGTTTGAAAGTGCTTTGAAACCTGCACATTAGAGGCTTTCGGGGGGGGGGGATCAGCCAGTGTATCACAGCAGAATGTGCTTGTGTTCAGAGAATCTTTTCATAATAATGCATTAAAAGCTTCAGAACCGGACAAGAGCAATTAGTCCTACAACAGCTCCTGTCGGGCTTCTGAACTGTGAGTTGCTGTTTTCGTTTTATTCTGTAAAGCGAACATGCATGGAGTTCGATATCAATCGTGTGATGTTGAATATGAGTAAACAGATGATGTGGCTGCAGAAGACAATTTTATATGAGATCACAACAATATGAACTTCTACTAACTACATTGCATTTATTTTCCATGAAGGATGGATCGTTCATATGATGCTTTTTCGTATCAGTATAATTTATTGGGCAATTCAAATAATCACATCAGAATCTTTAAAGAAAATGCAGGCGAAGAAACACCAGAAGATGTTTTGAAAAAAGATATGTACACTTGCAGTCAAAAACACAAACTGTGACACATTTTTTCATTTTACATTTGCAGAACACCTATTAGTTTTTCAGTTTTATTTTAGTTAGTTTATTGAAAGGCTTCAGTGAGGCAATGTCGATGGGGATAACAACAACTGTACTGTTTATTATTGTACAATATTTGAAATAATAGAACACATTTCCCATAATAATTTGCATTTTTGCACTACTACCCCAGCTCATTTGAATTTGACACAAACTAAAAGTTGCATTAAAGACAGAGAAAACCTTTTTTTGTATGCAGCTGGGTCCAGGCAAAAAGGTTTGTTCACCCTTCTCAGTGAAAGCCACGCCCCCGAGCCAGAACAGGGACAAAAGTTTGAACCTGACAACATACCATCTGAAAGTGGAAAACAAAATTAGAAACTTGAAAACAGGAATTGAATGTGAAAAAAACAAGATCCTAATCTGAAAACATTAAACCTGTAACTGACTGCAAAAAATAACACCTACATTTGAAAAAATATATATTTAAGTGAAGAATGAAAATAAAGGATTTTATCAAAAAGAATTCCAGAGATGAATGCAAATTATATGTAAGGTGAAAAAAACTTTTCATACACTTATTTTTATTTTGAACACTGTTTTTAATTTTTTCAAGATTGAAGATCAACCCTTGAACATTCAGATTCACATTTTTTTTTTTCTCAAAATGAGCAAACCTTTCGGCCCGGATCTCGCTCCATAGGTTTGGGTCATTGCTAATGTTGAAAAAGCCACAGAGCTTTCTGCGGATTTGAAGTACATGTGTGGTTATGGTTCCGACCAAAGATACAGTATGTAGCGCAGCACGCCCGTGACACTTCCTCCATGACGTGGTAAAAATTCATCTTGTTTTTAGTGCTTTCTAAAACAGATGCACATACAATTAGCGAGGCAGCTCTCCAGATCTCAGCAGACTAATGACACCCTTAATGTATTACGGATCATAATGTGAAGCTGCCGGAGCATCCACTTACTGTAGTTGTTAAGAGAGCTGTACTCCACTGTACTTTAGCATGTGTTTTTTTGTCTGTGTTTTTCATACAACAAAAGTAAATATATAGTTTGAAAAAACCCTGAACAGGAAATTTATAATTTACTGTTCACCTGTGCAGGTCTTTAAAATTCAGCGCTTCATCAATGATTACAGTACTGAAAAGTCAAGGTAATATGGACATTGGAAATCAGATTAATCTGATTTAAAAAAAAAACACGAATAAAGAATCTAAATCAGTTGATGAATAATATATAATAAATTGACATTTAAAAATAATATGCATACTCATGATCTCATAACAACAACAACAACAACAACAACAACAACAACAACAACAACAACAACAACAACAACAACAATAGACTTTATTCTATGGTAATTTTAAAGACTGTGACAAACAGAATTCTTCTCACGCTAGATTTATGCTTTGAAAGTCTTTATACATAATGTTCAACTGTTGTAACTGTCACAATTATGATTTAGCACTAATGCATATTGAATAAATATAATTGGTCTAAATTCCAATAAGTTTTGTTTTAAAATGTGCATGTAAATGTGTTGTGGTAACACAGGCACAATTCATTTGTCTTACTGGTACTCGCATTGTTTTTTTTCACAAGAAAAGTTTCCACATTGAAAAGGCAATCAGGGAGTGGACCTCTGTGACACTTCACATCTGAGTTGCATTAGCATTGGATGGTTATGACCTTTGGAAGCAGTAAAATCTGTGTAAAACAAGTCCAGCTCTGAAGTGGTCACATCATTGCGTCTACAGCACGATCGCTATGAGAAACGTGTGTGCCAGACTTCTTCTTATGTTTCCTCTCTAGGTGCTAATCTAATTTTTGGCATTCTGTCTTTCTGCCTCAGTCAGATCTCTAGGTTTCAGGTCTCACAGTGTGCAGCTAAAAATACATTATATACATTCACTATGTGCGAATCAGACATGTGATTCACTTGGACACACCCAGTCATCAGTCATCAGTGTGTGTTATTGATGGACAGCTCATCCTAACTGTTTATATGGGAACTGAGTATGTATGGTGATGTGGCATCCAAGAAAGAGACTTCACTTTAATGTCACTTATTTCTGCAAAGAAAACATGTAAGAGACAGTGATTGCAATACACAATTAATTAATAATTACTTAATTATTTGACGAATTAACAGGTACTCAAATCATTTCATATTGCATATGGAGGAAGCAATTATACACGCATGCATAAATACATTAATACATACAGACATACATGCACTACTGACATAAAGTTAAGGATATTTGGTTTTCAGATCAAATTTATGGATAATGTAAACCGTTTATAGTACAGTGATACTATATCATGAAAGTAGGGCATTCATGTAGAAGTATGCAATAGTGATTATGTCACCTCAAGCAATCTACAACTATACATTCTACCGCAACAAAAAATGGCAATGTCTCTAACTTGTCATATGCCCTTGAGCTTCAATTACAGCTTGACGCTGACGTCTCATGCTGTTCACAAGTCGATGTATTGTCTGCTGAGGCTTGGCATCCCACTTGACTTGAAGGGCCCTCAGGTCATTGAAATTAGGCTTGTGTTGTTCATGCAGGGGCACAATGACTGGATTAATGATGTTAAGATAGTATTGGGTTGTCACTGTATCATTCACAAAATTTAGGGCAGTTCTGTATTGATGAGACACTCCTGCCGACACTATGACACCTCCACCACCAAAAGCTTTTCTGATGTTCAACGCTTTCCTTGATGTATGTATGTATGTATGTATGTATGTATGGATGGATGGATGGATGGATGGATGGATGTATGTATGTATGTATGTATGTATGTATGTATGTATGTATGTATGTATGTATGTATGTATGTATGTATGTATGTATGTATGTATGTATGTATGTATGTATGTATGTATGTATGTATGTATGTATGTATGTATGGACAACTATTGTTTGATAACTTAAAAGACAATAGAAAAGAACAAAGCAATGAACTTTTAAAGTCCCGTCCTAAAGTGATATTATACAGACTGATACTCACACAGTGTACATGCAACTTGGTGTCATGTTTCCAGAAAGTGCTAGGAAATACAAACGTGTATTCATACAAAAACACTCTGCTGTTCGGTCAACCACAATTCCAGTTATGCCTTCAGCTCCTTAATGTCTGCCCTGAAAGCAAAACAAACATACTGGAGTACTAACATCCATCAGTAAAGAAAAGTAGTTTGGCAGCTCCAATAGGGTTTTTCACAGGAGTGACTCATAATTTTCACAGTGAGAAAATATATTCAAAGGAGTGGAATCGAGCAGGTATCAACACATATTTGATTGTTGATACGACATCCGTGGCTTTTGCTTTTCACGGTATTCATCAGCTTTGAGTTCAGCGAGATCGCACGAGAGCGGACTTCAGGATAAACACTCAGCAGATTGCACATTCTACTTTATTATGTTGATGCTATAACTTTTTAACCACTAACCCCATCTATTCATATTGTCTCACAGACACTTTTATCTGTATTTAAAGATTAAACACAAGCCTGTCTGTGCAGGCGGCTCTGGTGTGATGGGAGTGGTACGAACTGGAGTCAGTAGGCTTTGCTCCTCCCATGCTCCCCCCTCACTCCCACTCTAAGTTGTGTTAGGGTGCACCACTCATGTTACTGTCGGCTAGTCTCTCTCAAGAGTCCATATCGCTCTCGCTCACTGCACACTTCATTGCTCTCTCCTTTCCTTTGCTGCTACCCCATTTCCTGCTCTGTTTCCTCATCTCTCCTTGAGAGACATCTCACTCCCACTCCCAAGCAGGATCTGCTGCCAATCCCTTCAAGGTAAGCAACATATGTACTACCTTTTTCTCCAGTGCTTTTATTTGTCTTATCAAACCAGCATAAAGACAACCATTGCATGTGACAACAGTGTAACTTACCACATATAAGGGCAGTTTCATTGTATTACTGTGTTGTAATGTTACAGTCTGCTTGATGCGTTTGTTTGCACTTTAGTCCATGCCTCGCCTGAGGACCAGTCCCCACAAGCAACGGGAAGAAATTGTGCAAACATCGCTTGAATGAGTCATATGAGGATGTGTTTATGGGGTGAAAAAACATGGCTATGTTTGCAAAGTATTACTTCAACTGGTTAAGTGTTGTTGAAGACTACAAGGTTCTGGTGTGCAATGTAGGACAACATTCCAATAATCAACTTCACTCAAAAAAAATTTCACCTGCCTTTTCAATGTCATTTTGAAACTGCACAACATCAGATTCATAGAAATTAATTAAAAAAAACAAAGACTGTCAAAACTTGCCTGTGAATGAATGGCACAAAATTACTTTTATGATAAGTGAAGAATGTCTGGAATCATTCTCACGTATTTCCATATATATATATATATATATATATATATATATTTTTTTTTTTTTTTTTTCCTTAACTAGATTTGACGCTGCTGCCACTGAATCCACTCACACTCACTGGCACTTCACCAAAGCTGCTTGGACACTGACCAGATGAGCCAGATGAGCCAAACCAGCCAGTAGAGCCAGAGATTAATGAGCTCCCGTCTCTTTGTTTTTAGATTTCTATCCTATATGATTGATGAATATTTGTATTTAAATCATAGTACAACAGGTGGACTACAGTCTGTTGTTGCCATAATTTGTCTATGATAAATGTGAAAAAAACAAAACTTTTTCGGCCTTTGGCAGGCTCATGCAATCTGATACCACAGTCACATAGTGAGTAAACATGAGCCAAACAGATAAAGAGAAGCTTTGATCCATTTTCATTATTTTGACTCCTCTTGGCTCAAAATCCCAAACTTTTTATTTCTTTGAGTGGTGGACAAAATAAATAAAAAGATAGAGGACTTAAATGCACTGGGAATTCAAACCCATCAGAATTATCTTGCTTAAAAGCAGGTCGATACACGTGCAACAATATAAGCAAGCAAAGGTCCCGAGACGATGCATCAGTAAAAATCAGAACTGCAAGAAGAATCAACCGCGATGTAGCAAGAAGAAATCCTAAGGAGGGCAGACAAACCCATCACAGTGGTGGAAAATTAAATGGAAACAATTAATAGATTAGAAATTGTCAGGGTTGTGTAGGGTGGACCCAAACGCGGACTCAGCCAGTTCCGTGAAAAAAACAGGTTTATTGAAAACAAAGTCCAGGGAACACGAGGAGACGCAGGGGACACAAGGGTGATGAGACCAGAAGAGCGACGGGCTGACCAGAGGCAAGACAAGTAGCGAGGAGACATGACATGCTGACGAGACGATCCGACAAGGACAACAGAGGGAGAGGAGTTTAAATACACAAGGAAGGGGTGGACGCAAGTGGAACATTGTTTAATTGGAAACATGAGGTGAGAAACACAGAGGCAGACACAGAGACCTGACAGAAATGATGATAACCTTGGCCAATTAGGAGGGAGGGTTGTGGTTCTTGTCAATAATCTGATGTGGATAAAGGAAGACAAACTATATCAGGGATAAGAGTAGAATTTCAACTATGTTACACACGTGTCTGTTGTGTGTTAAGTCGACATAAGGGGACATCTGTCAGAAACATCAGGCATGCTTGTTGACATGCTTTGTAATCACAGCTTCCAACACTTTTGAAGTACTTGTTTCCTCTGTGTTTCCAGTGGAAACTTCCAAGAGCTCAACTTAAAGGATTGTCAAGTGATATGATTTCAGTGTTACAGTGAGCAGCTCTAGCAGGAGTCAAATAATTATCCTTGGTTTTCAAACTGTTTTGGAACAGGAAACACTTTAATAGATACCAAATAAAGTGGGTGAAAGAAGAAGAGCGGTGGATCTCTTTAGTCTACAAAGTGAGTAGACAAAGTGATAATGACACCTCAGAAGAGGCTGAGACTGTACTTACAAATATGTCAGGTTGACTGACATCAGACTGTCATTAGAGTGATGCAATGATGGCAAGCCAGGGCTTGAGGCACGTCGTGATGCTGCAGTTTTATTTTAGAACACCTTCACAGAGCAACAAGAGAACAAACATTTAAACGTCATACATCTGAAGAGGAAAAAACATTAAAATGGTCATGGTCATGGTCATGGTCATGGTCATGGTCATGGTGTGTGTGTGTGTGTGTGTGTGTGTGTGTGTGTGTGTGTGTGTGTGTGTGTGTGTGTGTGTGTGTGTGTGTGTGTGTGTGTGTGTGTGTGTGTGTGTGTGTGTGTGTGTGTGTGTGTGTGTGTGTGTGTGTGTGTTACAATTAAGGAGACTGAAATCTAATGACACTTATATTGTCTTTTTGAGGTGAAATAAATTCAGGCTCATGAGAAGAATCATTCAATTTGTGGGTAGAGACATGTTTTCAGTTTGGATATGGCAAGGGTTCAGGTAAGGTTGGAAGGCAGGCTGCATTTCTGACTTTAACAGTTTGCTTTATCTGTTTAAGACAAGTCACTTAAATGTCATCAGAAAGCATGTTCAGTGTATGTATATAGTATGTATATAGGGGGCCAGCATGAAGTGGTGAGGAGATCCGGATCTTTGATGGAAACCACATGCGTGTCTTCCCAATACAATGTGAATCACCCAAACATTGCCTTGGAAGGTTTTTTTTTTCTTTTTTCTTTCTTTTCTTTTTTCAGTTTAATACCACCCACACATTGACATGGAATGTCAATGTGTGGGTGCATGTGTGTGTGTATGCATGTGACACTTGTATGGATTTGTGTGTGTGTTTCTGTGTGTGTACAGCCAAGGAGCCACATCTCATGTTCAAGTGTTTGCATGTGACCTCTAATTGCAACCATCCTGTGCGTCTTTGTGATGACATAACATAACCAGCACTGTTGATCATCAATGAGTATAAACAGACCAAATGGAACAGTTTCAGTCCCACCTTAATTACAAACCATCAAACTTGACTGATTAAGTGTTTCTAATGTTGAAAGATTTTCCCCAGCTTGCAACTTGGCAAGACGTAAAGTAGGATTGAGTATCGCAATGCATATTCCTCTCTCTTGATGGATAGTTCAGCATCCAGTGGGATTAACATAGACAATGCACCATCTAGCTTTTTGAGAAAAGTACTGTTTATAGCACCAAGATGTTCTTCTGGCCTCTTCTCACTTCTTAAATGACAATTCGAATGACAAATCGATCCTACCTGGCGAAGCAAGTGTTGTCAGGAAACAACAGATTTCATCTTTCGTGGCTATGCAGTCCTGTATCTGACTGAGTTGTTGTCTTTCGATGGAGTTAAAGAGAGCTCATACAAAGTTGGTTTGGTGGATTGTTCTTTTAACAAGGATGAATGTCACCAATGTTACATTTTTCTGTAGCAGGATGTGAATCTTTAATTAATAGCTGCCTTCATTTCCAGTTATCACCGACCAGTTGGCACAGAAAAAGTTGTTTCCCACCCCTCCTTAGAAAACAGCTTCAACTCTGAGTTGTTCTTGACCTTTGCCAATAAAGTGCTTTCATGAGTTACGTATTTCCACAGAATTCAAACAGGAATTAATTCAACATTTGGACTTGACCATGTGAAGACATTCTCTAGACTGTTGCCTTCTATTCTCAATATGTGTAATAGACCAAGTATGTTTTTGTTCAACTAGATTCTAATTACCTCCTTTTTCGACATGGGGGGATAAAAGAGACTATGATAACTTACAGGCAATGTCCAATGGAGTCACATAGTTTTTGTGCACTGCAATGTTTACGAGTGCAGTGCACACTAACTTGTGAGTCCTATGTTTTCATAAAAATAGTCATGTGTGAGTCTTATAAAGCACATATTTCTAGGAGACTCAAAGTGCTTTACATTGTATTATTCATTCACTCCATACTCGATGGTGGTAAGCTACGTATGTAGCCACAGCTGCCCCGGGGTAGACTGACGGAGACGAGGCTGCCAAGGTGTGCCATCGGCGCCTCCGATCACCACCAACCACTCACTCTCACACTACATTCACTCAAGCTTCCTGCGTTCCCTCACTGTCTCCCATCCAGGTACTGACCAGGCCCTACCTCGCTTAGCTTCCAAGATCTGACGGGGACCGGGACTCCACAAGGCGGTATGGCCTATTCATCAGAGTGTGTTTTCCTTGACCTAACTGTTTGATGTGCAGAGTCAACCAGCTTGATAGTGCTGCCAGTGCTTTTGTAAATACAGATTGCTGTTATTGTTCTTCATCACTTCTCAAACTTCTAACATGTCAATACTTTGAGAGGTGAAAAGCTCTTAGTGAAAACCACACTTCTTGGGTAGACCGATGAGGCCAGCCCCAAACCCTGAATGTCTTTCTTTGAGTGAATGAGTGAATGAGTGAATGAGTGACTCGACTGAATGCTTTGCAACTGCATTTTCGAAATAAACAGCCGTGTTGCAAATTAAAAGCCCGACAGTCTTCCACATTGTCTAACTATTTACACAATGCTCAATATCATGCCCACAGGAAATGGCTTCCAAACAGAAAATGGGTTACAAGTGTCGAATAGCCTCAGTCTTTCTTCTTCTGTTGGCCAGCATCGCTGCCCTTGTTGCAGTTGCTGTCATCCAAGACACCCGGAAAACTAAAGAGTACGGCATGCAGGTGAAAACATACAGACACGTGCACAAATGTCCTTTGACTCAGAGATAAACATGGAGGCACTTACACATTCTAAAAACTGATAATGGGGAAAAAAAAAAGATTGAAAATGTATAATTATTAAAAAGTAGCATGTTTCATCATTTGGCTTAGTGATATCCCGTGTTGGGAATAATGTGTTATAAATAAATGCATCACTTGTCATTTTATTGGGATTCTATAGTTTGTTATGCAGGTAAAAACAAAGGTTGAGCTGTCTCTCATGCTCACAGATCAGATTGTTGGAAAATAGCACTATGCAAAGCTATGTCTGTGGAAGAGCTGCTCTATTATTATTCTAATAAACTCCTGTTTACTGGAGGAGATGTGCCATAGTAATCCTCTGTCATCCTTACATACAGCAAACATGTAAATGATGTGTTTCTTATACCTGTGATACAATAAAAGCCCTAAAAGATTTATCTAACATCCAGTTCATAGAACATCTTCCTCCAAGTAACAGTTCTAACCAAAACTTCATGGGTGAGATGAACCCACACAATGACGACAGCTATGGTAGTGAGCCAAAGCAGCACAAACACATTACATGACTACTACAATATTGACAAAGGCTTAACTGTGGGAGACAAATACAAGTGAAAAATGAACTTCCCTGAGTGTGTATTTAATTTTCCGAAGTGTTTAATCAACTAATACTACAATGTGCAACAGTTACTTACACAACACTGGTGATGAGTGATGAGCCACGAGCGCTCTTTTGTAACTGGTCGGAGCAACAACAGCCTCTCTGCAGTTCAGTGCCCCTACAACAAATTACAATAGCATCATTTTGGGATGTTATTGATGAGAGCAGGTCAATCTGATTAAAATGTGTTCCTGTGACATGATATCTTCTCTTTTTGTTATATTTCAGTATGGCATAGTGATAGACTCGGGTTCATCTCGTTCCAATGTGTACGTGTATGAGTGGCCGGGGGATAAGCAGAATGAAACTGGAGTAGTAAAAGAACTGATGAACTGCAAAGTTAATGGTAAACAATTGTCTCCAAAATGTCTCAGAAATCTTCACAGCTGCCTACTTGAGGGTATGATATTAGCTTTGTTTTGTGCCCACAGGTACTCCCATCTCAGAAATGAAAGTTGACCGCCAGAAAGATGCTGAAACTTGGGAAGGATTCAGAATATGCATGAAGGAAGTCAGCAATATTATTCCAGCTGAGAAACATCGTACCACCATTCTCTTTCTGGGGTCTACTGCAGGAATGAGATTGCTACAGTAAGAAAGCTTTAGGAATTTTACTTAGCTTCATCACTGTATGAAACAAACTAATCTAAGTGAAATCAGACAGCATCCGCATTAGAAACATAACGATACTTATATATTATCATATTAAACAAATGCTGTTTTTTGCGACAAATAGAAGAACAGTTGATTCATGAATTAGTGATTGAATACATAAAATAAATAGATGAAATAAACCAGAGGTTTTGTGGCCCTCAAGGGTTTGGTCCCCAGTGTAGTAATCTTATGTGCCTGGTTTATTAAATCTGCCATTTTGTTTCCCCTCCAAGCACAATGAGTCCCCAGGAAGCCTCAGCAGTAACAACATGTTTGGACTACAGGCCGGGGGCCAAAGTCAGGAGCTCAGAGAAGCACTGATGCTGGGAAGTTCAATGTGGGGTTTTCTCACAGTAGTGGACATACAGGAGATGATTCAAAAAGCGAATAGAATTAATATAACCGGTCGACTGCTTCGGTTTTATAAAGCGCTATGCTCACTGTTGTGCATTCATTTTTGTATCGTCCTCTGTCTCTGGGTCACAGGGTCTATTTCACATTATTTTATTCATTTATTTTTCTTACTTGTGTTTCTGCAACATAAAGTCATTTTTGTTTCTGTTCTAACACCAAACTTCCTCTACAACCACTAACCTCACTCTCCTTCTACTATGCTATAAGGGAGAAAAATGAACAAAAGGCCAATGAAGTTCTGGCAAGTCTCAGTGAATACCTGGGTTCACTGCCCTTCATGTTCCAAAATGCCTCCATCATCAGTGGTCAGGAAGAAGGACTGTACGGATGGATCACTGTCAACTACCTGATGGGAAACTTGATCGAAGTAAGACAACATTCTAATTTGGCTTTGTCAGAAAAATAATGGCATGTCGCGCGGAGTACCTAAATGATTATGATTAATACAACCTCACAATCACACTGGACAAAATGCATGAAAAAAGAATAAGGATTATTACAGAATTAGAGTAGCTCCAGGGTAAGTCTGTTCGACCTGTGACCTGTTAGATCTGATCTATCCTTCTATCAAATAAAAAAAAAAAAAGAAAAATGACAAAGAAGGCCCCCAAACCACTGATCAGCCGCAAAATGAAGAAACAGTTACATTTTAGCACACAGACGGTCTCTTCACTTCTCTAACACTTCCAGATTTTACGCTGCTGGCACTAAGCGCAATCTAAACACTGTTTGGTAAATTACCTCCAATTGTCCATCTTGTATAGCACTTTGTTTAATTTAGGTTTGCAGCCGATCACGCCACAATTCAAAACAGAGCAAACAAAGACAATCCCACATACTCTCACACCCCAAGACAATTTCGATGCACCCGGTAGCCTTACATACATGTTTTTGGACTGTGAGATGAGCTGGGAGTACATGGAAGAAAAACCTACCAACAGGGAGAACATGCAAACTCCACACACAGAGACCAGATACACCATTGTGTGGCTTTGTTAAATTACATAACATAAAATAACAATCTATACACAATTTGTATTTAAACATTCTAATTTGTTTTTACATTACAGTGAATTTGTGTATTAAGGGGATCTTTTCCTCCCCCTTTCTTATTTAACTGACCCGTTTTCATCATCTTTGCAGGAAAACCTGTGGAACAAGTATGTACACCCAGAAGGATCGGAGACGGTTGGTTCCATGGATCTTGGTGGAGCATCTACACAGATTGCCTTTGCAATCCCAGAGGATCAGAACGGGAGCGACTACATGCCTATCAAATTGTATGGTTATAATTACATCGTCTACACACACAGTTACCTCTGCTATGGCAAAAATGAGGCTGAGAAGAAGGTGCTGGATAAGATTGTTCAGGTTTGTATATCTATACAGAACCCCCCCCTCAACACACACACACACACACACCCCATATATGAAAATATATGTATTTCTGCATACATACGCAAGCCAAAGTCCATTAATGCCCAGTTAAGAATTCTATTAGTGAACTGCCATCCCTCACTAGCAAACAGGCGAAGGGAAACCAGCCCAGGATGCATTATGTCATTAAGAATATTGATTGAACTATAAATGTTGTCAGACAAGCCTGTGATGCATTATTTCTGGTAGCTGACTACTTCAATCTGAGCTTAAAAGTAATTCTCGATGAAGAAATATGCGAAGCTGAGAGAACATATAATGGGCATTAACTAGCTGTGGCGTCCCAGTAAGAAGGAATCAACTTTTTACATTTTTATCTGTCAAAGAATTTGGAAGTGGTAATGTTGCCTGTAACTCTGACATGTTATCTCATTTACCATGACTCTTCCTGTTCCTCCCCTGCAGGGATCATCTGACCCGGCCTACATAGAGAACCCCTGCTACCCTGAAGGTTTCAATATTACAATGAAGGCCTCGTCGATTTACGACACAGAATGCACAAAGAAACCAAAAAACTACAACCCAGATCAAGAGTTCTTCCTGATCGGCACCCCCAACTCTGACGTCTGCGGAGACATAGTAAAGTCCATATTTGACTTCAAGACTTGTTCGTCATCACAGTGCGGCTTCAACGGCGTCGAGCAGCCGCCAGTCAACGGAAATTTTATGGTAACACAAGGAAAATGTAAGACAAGCAAGGATCCAAGACACAATACAATGTTTTTGTTTGTGCTTTTCTCCTCAGGCCTATGCTGGATTTTACTTCACTGCCAGGGCTGTGCTTAACGAAGGCGGAGCAGACTTTAATGACTTCAACGCCTCAGTTCGGACTTTCTGTCACACACACTGGGCAACGGTAAGTTGGTCCAAATGTTGGCGCCTAAAGAATTTCACACCATTAAAGGTTCAGTTTGTAAAGTGTAATTCATGCCTCGGTTATAGATTGGGCTGAATTGAGCCACATTTACATCCAAATGTTCTTCACCCGATACTGTCGTTTCTTTCTTTTTTGGGGGGTTGGGAGATGCCGTGTTCCTGACTGGTTAAAGTCAGTAAATAATAAACAAGCTGTTACCACTGTATTTTAGCCAAGACCTTGAGCTTTTTTTGTTTCAACGTTACCCCAAGCTGCATCTTTGCATGACTAAATACACCACCTAGTGGTTTAAATGTATACTGCAAGAATAAACAGGCTAAAGCAGGTTGGAAAACTTGCTGTCAAGATAGTTTTGATCCGAGATGTGAAGTGAAGTCTAGACTATACCATGATAAATTCCTGTCTTTTTGTTTCTATTAAATAACATAACGTTGCCATTTTATCATTGTTCTCATAATCAAAGGCTAAACTGTTGTTTGTTTCTCTTCACTTCAGCTGAAAATACAAAAGAAGCAGATATCTGACAGATACCTCAGGACTTACTGCTTCGCAGCACACTATGTCTTCACTTTGCTGGCTGACGGATACAAATTTGATGAAGAGACCTGGAAAAATATAATCTTTTCAAAAGAGGTTAGTTTTACAAGGCAATAAAAGAGCCAACAATCTTAATTCACATTTCTCTCTGGAAACTTCTTACTTCTTATTTCTTACATCATGTTGAATCATTTCTGGTGTAAATTCAGAAAGTTATTCACAGTTTTTGTGATTGGAGTCCCTGTAACTGAGCTGTTACCGAGCACTGGCGTGTAGAGACAGAACGACATTCAAGGGTATGAAATGAGGCCACCCACTCGGCCCTAAAAATTGATGGCTGACATACAAATCATCTGTTGGCAAAAAGTCCGAAAGCCAGAATGAAAGGCATGCAATGTATTTTTTTTCCACAAAGGAACTCCCTGAGCAGAGGGGGATTCCTCATGTGTGGCTCTCGTTACATTTCTCATGCCTCAATAAGAAAGATAGCAGCGCCCAGAAAAGGCGCTCACTGCAATCACTCTTTCCTAATTGTACATAATTTGGCCTTTGGACTTGATACAAAGCTGCTCCTCAACAGCTTTCCAACAAAATGGTTAGTATTGTTTGACTGCAGCTTTCAGCGTCTGCTCGGTTCCTGTGAAAGCAGCTTCAAATGTCACGCTGGGTTATTTACAGGGATTTTCTTTGAGTGTTATGACTCATCTTTTGCCCCGGAGCTCCAATTGTACAACTTCATGACAGGACTGCTCCATATTTCTAACTTCTCCAGACATGCAAAGGGATGTCCTGGCAGTTTGTGGCATGGAAAATATTCAGTGTGTGCACAATGTGTGTGTATGCACGCTAAACGACATTCTCTTGTTCTCCTCAGGTAAAATCAACCAATATAGGCTGGAGCTTGGGCTACATGCTCAGCATGTCCAACATGCTCCCGTCTGAGGTGAAAGAAATAGCCCCCATGACAAATGTCGTCTTCGCTGGCCTCATCTTTCTATTCTCAGCTTTAACCATCATGACTGTTGTTTTTGTTTTCATCGTCCTCATTCGCGCCTGCTACTGAGTGTGGACGTCGCAAAGTCAAAGGTCGCCCTTTGTGAGCAGCAAGTGGCTGGGAATCACTATGAAAGCATGTTCAGGCACATATTTCTTAAAGTACTGATGGAAATGTGTCTTTTTTTTCTTCTTCGGCATGAGCCATTAACTGCCTTCTATCTCAGAAACTAGTGACAGATTTGACATTTGAGCTACATTCAGATTTAACATTGGAAAAAGTACAGGCATGATTCAAAACTCTACAATACAGTGGGAGAGTTTGTCTAATTCAAACGGTCAAACTTCCATATTTTTTGGGATTTGTGCTATAAAAAAAAAATTGGGTCTTTCTTTTGTTTTTTTTAATCTTGATCATTTTAGGTTATAATTGAAAGAGAATCCAAAATACACTATCTCGATATATCTGTTAATATTTATGAGTTTTTCCTGTTTTCTAATGTGATTCCATTATTTTGAATTACTAAATTTGAATGATTCATTTTTCTATGATATTCAAGTTTTTTGAGATGCACATGTAAAATACACATCTTTTTCACGAGTCGCACATGCCCATGTGCTTGTAGTGGCGTAATCAGAAATGTTTCTTTTTAATCTCAAAATTGAGATTCTACTGTATACGTGAATTCACTCAAGCGCTCACATGCGTCCGAAGCATGAGTTGTTTACTCACCAAGTGATTATGTTTTTCTCCATGCATTATACATGTAATAACGACAGAATGCATCTTTCATGTGGTGTCATCTGACCCGTGAACTCATTTGGTTCATAACACTTGTTTTTAATGACACGTCCCCTCTTCTTTGTTATGACTGTGTGGTCTAAATACACGGTGAAGTAACTCGCATTATTCGACTAGAACAAACTGTAATGAGCCTGTATAGTCGACTGATTATTAACTGGCCACATTGTGTGATTTTAGTGGGAAGGCTTTCATACAAGGCAGAGCACTCCGGGATAAATAGCGGCTATTCAATTGAATAATGTCCGTATTTTACTTGAGAAAACGGCACCAGAGGATGAAATATGCCGTCAACATTGGTCATCCTCGCACAAACTATTTTCAGAGACAGTATTGTCCCATGTCAGATCAAATACATGAAGCATGAATAAAGAACAACCAACTTCAGGCCCACCATACTCATTATTGACTCCCTTGTAATGTCTCAGTTATTTCAGTTTTGAAAATTTTGCAGAAACCGCTGAAGTACATTCCAGGAAAAGCTTTGGCCAAAAAGGGAGATAAAGTCGAACTTCTAAATATAACCTAAATGTAAAAGTTTACAAATACACTGCACAGACAGTGCTCAGGTTTAAGAACATTTTTTATTGTTTACCACAGACTAATCTGCTTTGCTTATGATTATTGTAGTTTACCTTCAGATGGACTAAAGTGCTGCTCGAATCTCGGAAACCGGGTCACCAGAGAGCTTCAGGGGAAGAAATTGTTTTCCCACACTATTTAAAAAAGAAAAAAAAAGCAGGGTTGAATTATACATTCCCGTATGAGCCAACTAGAAACAGAAAACAAAAAAGGCATGAGAATGATTGCTCACTTTTATGTATGTGTTTGTGTGTTGTTGTTTTTTTTTTACTTTCTCCTTACAGCACACTCAATTAAAGAAATGTTTTCAATGATGCTGATGTCAATGTCATGGTGAAATCTATGCACGGGTGTTTGATACACTGACTGTACCCATCTCTTCAAATAAAGTTATACACTGACTGCATCATGTGTTGCTTGTTGATCTCACAGATACATTTCCCTGAGCGCAGCTTGTTTTTAATTTGATGCTAAAATCACACGTGCATACTTCTTCAAATCTGCTCTATTAATTAGTGGAGGTATTATGGAAGAACAAACCTGCCCGTTTGAATAGGAATGTTTCTTTTATCTGTGTCAGTTGGCCAACTTGAATTTCTCTGGAGACATGTTAAAAACAAACCAAAAAAAAAAAGAAGCCCCACAGCCCCCCCCCCATCTCAAATCAAACCAGTGGCGCCCTCTAGTGGGGAAAAGTGGCAGCTGCAGAATATTCATGGATGAACATGGACGTTTAGATTTTTTTATTGAAAGTTTTGTCTAAAAAGAAAAAGAAAAAAAAAAAAATTCAAACGAAAGACATATTTCAAACTACAGCAATATCCACTGGTTCTACAGACACTCTCGAAATCACAAATTTGAAAGACATGGGAGGCATGTGACCAAGCAAATAAAAAAATAGCATCATCAAAGTTATTTCTGTTGCATCTTCTTTTACACACCTGTACAAAAAAAAGATCTCATAAATAGTACTTTTGTTCTTGCTTTCTCTACTCTTTCTCTCTCCTCTCAATAATTTATTTTTCCACTAGAGGTTTGTTGAATCTGTGTTAATTTTGGTTGAACCAGACTCTTTCCATGTCCGCCTCTTCCTGCCCGCCCATTAGCTCCTGCTCCTTGGTGGAGGGTCGGTGTGCGAAGTGGGTACATGAGGGTGGGACCCCAGAAACAGTGCAAGCCAGCTAGAGTCCATGTAGAGTTTTTTATTTTGTTATTGTCTGCTAAAGACATGAGCTCACGTGTTCTCTGGCCTCAAATGGTCTGTTACTGTTATTTATTCTGGAGGTTGCGCCTCTTCCACAGACCCCCCTCCCCCCTAACACCAGACAGCCTCAATCCTCAATACTGAAAAGTGTATAGCAGCTCACACATCATAATCAATTCTCAGAAAAAGACCCCCGAAGATAAAGGTAATAAAGTAAAGCACACAAAAAAAAGAATCTCCTCATCATTTTTAGGAGATGATTCATAAGCAGAAATGATTTTTGTTTAACAGAAATGCCCTTTCCTTACACACACATCATTAACCTGCTCACATTTTCAGTGGCATGTGTTTGGCAAGACAGCGACATAAAGCATGTTTGTTGGACCGAGACTTCGCATTTCAACATCTGATGATTCCGTCTAAACATTTCTGGAAGCAGTCATTGTGAGTTACAGCATCTCAGCATCTACAGGTGCATTTTAAAACATTAGAATATCATTCAGTAATCTTTATCAGTTATTTCTACACTTTTAAAACATTTCATTGTGGTAATTATAGCCTTGAATTATTTTTTTTTTTAAATTTTATTTCACGTGTCAATATTTCCTTAAAAATAAAAAAAAAAAACATAAAAATTTGACTGTCCTTCCATCCACACTGTAGATCAGGAGTGTCAAACATAAGGCCCGTGAGCCAAAAACGGCCAGCAGCATGACACTGTAAATTGTGAAAATTACAAATGAAACATGAAGAACTTTTCCAACACTAAACTGAAACCAAGAGCTGATGTGCAGGTAGCATCGCTGTTGCAGTGAAAGCTTACAAAACTTTATTGCTCGCGGAATAGCATTAAATTATAAATGGATTTCATTTAAAAAGCACTTTTCTACCTCTTGAGCAGTCCCCAAAGTACTGTACGCCGTTAATCACATTCACCCATTCACACACGCCAATGGAGGCGGCCGCCATGCAGGGAGCTCAGTCCGTCCGTTGAGAGCAGTTTCAGGGTCTTGCTCAAGGACCCTTTGACATGAGGACCAACGGGGACTCAAACTTGCGACCTTCTGATTCAAACTTGCGACCTTCTGATTGAGAGACGGCCCGCTCCACCAAACGAGAGGGTGACTTTTTGAAAAACATGCAGACTGAAAGTGTTTAGAATTCAACTTGTACTTCTTTAATTGAATACAAAGAAAACATTAAGACAGAATCGTTGTACTGGTTCATCCCCATTGAGCTCGAGCTGGGCTGCATGTGGCCCCACAGAGAGAAACAACCTCTCGCACCCGCACTCACACGTGTTTTCAGTTGCTTTGAATGAAATATCTTCCCACCGTATTCTAATGGTTTGCGACGCACCTGTACGATGTGAGGTCAGCCAATGCAGCCTGAGAGGATGTAACTCATGGGAACTAGATGCAAGCGTAAGAGAAGTCTCCAGTCTTAAAGTATTCCTCGAGGTGGCGGACCCTTCAGTCCATCATGACTTCAGATCACTCTTGGCCACACAATATTAAAAAAACAAAAAAAAACAAAAAAACCAAAACAACCTATCTCGTCTGGTCGAGGCAATTGTGTTGAAGACGTCCTGCATGTTCTCATTCACCGATAAAATCATCTCACGCAACCAAACAGCATGACAGGCAGGGAAAAGATCCCGGTTGGGAAAGGGAAAAAATTAAAAACAACAACAACAACAACAAAAAAAAAAAAAGAAGCAAGACGAGGAAGATCTCTTCACAACCTAGTTTCTTCATCTTTGGTATAAAATCTGCCACCTGGAGGCTGCGTTTGTTCAACAGTTAAGAAATACTCAAGAAACTGTCAACAGTTTTACTAAAACTATTGCTTTTTGCACATTTAAAAATCCTAGCGGTTTTTCTGCTTCTTCTTTTGTTGAAGTCAGAAATGTTCCTTTTTTTTTTTTTCCCGTTACTTTTTGCAGTGAGACAAGCAAAGCAGACAAAGCAAACATCTTTTTTTTTTTTTTTTTAAAACACTGCAGTAAAAAAAAAAAAATCAACAACCCAATAGAACAGAAAATTACAAATGTGGTGGAGAAAAATCAAAGTTTGTCCCATGATTATACTCAACTGCATTTTCCAGGAAGCAGTGGATTGGCCGTTTCAAAAAAGTCGCATTAAAGATGATTTTTTTATTTCTTTTTTTCCCTAATCACTCAACATCAGCTGCACTGCACCACATAATTTAAAAATCATCTTTAAACAAATACAACCTAATTCATTTTCATCCTGTACAGATAGCTTTGTAGATCTCGTGTCTCTGAAGCTCTCAGAAACACAAAGAATCTCTCAGATCGTTCAACCACACCTTTTTTTTTCTTTTTTTTTACTTTTTCTTTTATATTCACCACTATGGAAACTTTGTTTTTCCCAAAGTTTGAGAAAATTAAGGCAATAAAGATTTACGAAAACACTGATACTCTAGAAAACTACTCAAATAATAAAAAGAATGAAAATAATGTAGCTTAATATCAAAGGAAGACAGCCTGTTGTTTTTTTGTTTTTTTTTCATCTTGACTTTTCTTCCTTCTTTTTTTTCGATATAAAAGTCTGAAAATCTACCTGCACATTCAAATGTTCTTCTTTTTTCCTTTTTCTTTTCTCTTTTAACTGTACAGTTGGTTTCTGTCTTTTTCTGTTGGAGGCAAAGTCCAGTCTGAAGGTGAAAAATGATGAACTCAAAGTTGCAGACTGTGATTGTTTTCATTGTCCTCTCGTTCAGCAAACCATTGGGTTTTTTTTTCTTCTGTCGCTCTGCCTCAAACAGGTAAGAAAAAAGATTTTTTTTTCGTCTTCTTTTTTTTTTTTTTTTTTTCCTCCCGTCTTTTATTTGGTGCCTGTGCACAGTGGAAGCATTCTCTCCTCGGTCTTGTCCACATCGCCTCGGTTTGTGTGTCCTTGTTTCATTTTGATTCTGTCCGTGTCTCCAGTGCCTCAGTGCAGTCCTTCTGAAGGCAATGCAGCAAAGATTTCCTACCGATCTTGTTATCTGAAAGAGACAGAAAAGTCAGTGGAGAAAAAAAAATGAAAAAAAAACAAGAGGATGAGTGAGGAAACCACGGACAATGTCACTCGTTTCTGAAGCAGGCACAGCGGCTTTTGTGAGACCACCTCGTGAAAGAGAAACCACCAGCAGGTTATCTCAAAAGGCAGGGAAAACACAGGCCGCGGACGTAGCACATAAAGTAAAGCGTGACACAGCATTTTTGACTGCAGGCCTCCGTAGATACTACACATGTGTGCACACACAAGATTAGACTGATCTGGGGAAAAGAAAAGAAACGAAGAAAAAGATAAGCATCCTGACACAGGACTGCTTTGATTACAAATGCAGAGCTGAAGCCGAGAGGAATATGTCGTATTGACAATGTGGACGGCTCCCTGTCAGAAGGCGACAGAGATGAATCACGTCTAAAGTGACAAATGAAACTCCTGAAGTACATTTTAACAGAAAATCTGAAGAATCAAAACAAGCAAATGCAAAGTAGGAAATCTCTCCCTCACTCACTGTTCAACCTCATTTTATGTAGTATGTAGGGAGCTCAATGTCAAAATAACAAGTAACTAAACTAATGCGCTGTTGTGTTTCGTTCTTCATGCCGGGGGCACCAGGATTAGATTTTCACATGTCAAACATGACAAAGCTCTGCCAGTGTTCGGCTGTTTTGGCAAAGCAGATATCAGTGCGCAATAAAAAGTACAATAGACTAAAAGCTGCACAATATTGGGCAAACATGGGATGTGTGATTATTGCGACAATGGCATGATTTGCAATAATAACACTTAAATAGACCATATGAATGTCTATGTGTTCTGAGATGTGTTGTTTCAAATAACAGTGCTCTTTCTCTTGCCTCCCGCTGTGACTGCGCCTGGCTTTTTTTTGTAATCTTTTGTCCCGATTCAATCACATGTGCGTCAGCAGTTCCCATCAGCAGCATTTCACAAGCGTTAAGGATCGTCTGTGGAGTTTATGGTGCACGTATGCTAAATTAAACGCAGAAGCATCTAAGAGGCATTTGGCGGAAATTTTTTTTTGATTTTCTGCATGAATAGTCATTTAAACACCATATAATACCTATGATATATTACATTTACAGGCCTTGCTAAATTATGGTATTTTGTACTAATAAAGGCAGAACTTTGACCTGTGTATTACTGCATTTTAGCATAAAAAATGGTTTTTACTAGGAACAGGCAACTTTAAACCCTGCGAGAGCAACATAAATGTCGTCCTCATTCTATCCTGTCAAATTTTAACAAAGTACAACTCGACTGGTATTATTGTTACTGATTTTATGAAAATGTCCAACTCATATCAAGTTAAAATCCCTTTTAATAATTTCTGCAATGACTGTTGCAATAATTTTTGGAAATTGGCTTACAAGTGGCATCTTCTTATCAACATTAAAGCAAGTGTAAAGAGAAGCCAAAGTGATGGCAGGAAAAACGTGTTTTAATGACTTAATGGACACCTGATATTAGAAAATACTGTCAGTGAGAAAGATCTGCTGTATTTGAAGAAGGAGAAATGGGACAAATGGTGGCATATTTAAGTTATCACCGAGCTGTCCTATAAAGTGTTGCTTACTCTCAATATCCCACTTGGGCATCTATCACCCTTTCCATCTGGTTTCCAATGTCACAAGAGCTGAAATTTCTGCTTTTCTAAATGTGACGCGGTAGAATTAAGACCGGCAGCGTGGTAAATCACTAGAACTGTGCAGCAATAATCTCTTATCTCTGCGCTGGCTCTACATGGAAATTGTGTTTAGTGTACTTACTTAGTCTGCTGGTAAGAGTAGGCTGTGGCATGATCTGCTGCGTTCTCCACTGTTAAAGGCTGCTGCCCGCTGGCGTCCTGCGAGGAGGGGGCAGCTGTCTGCGGAGATTGGTCTGTCACCACGCCCTGAAACAGACACACAAATCACTATAAGGGTCCATGTGGAATGAGGAAATGGTGAAATATAGATTATTGCATACCGAGCAGCTTACCAAATAGAAAAATGACATTAGTTACAGGCTCACTTGCTGCAGGGAAGCTCTGTTTCATTCCTGATGCTAATTCTGGGAAGAACTTGTGAAACAGTTGGTCTGGCCTGGTGGAGTTTAGCATGAATCAATCCTCTCTCTGCCACAGCATAAAGAGACACTGCAGGACTTTTCTTTACTTTGACGTATAAGCAGGCTGTCACTCTGCGTGATGGCGTCTACGAGCATCTGATTTCCAAGTAAATATTGGGTATGATTCTTTGTTTATCACACATTTATGACATTTCTGAGGCTCTCTTTACAATGGAAGAGCCAGCAAACACACTGCAAGGGAACTACAAACACTGGTTTTCATCCTTACATCCACTGTGATGGCAGAGGCAGGCACTGCAGTGTACTGGGGAATGTAGGTTCCTTGCATAGGAGCAGCCGCTGCAGCAGGCATGTACTGCAGAGAGAGGAAGGAGGAGCAAAGGCAGTAATATAATAGAGGCACGAACAATATGTCCTCCAGAGTCCCTGGATTAAAAGTGCTATCTAAGAGGAGTGCACTCTCACAGCTGAAAGCAACCAGGTTGTGACGAAGCAAGTGGGAAAACACGGGCGGTTTGTGTGATTGCTCTTTTAAATGCATCAAAAAACATGTTCGAAAATATTATTGGGTGTTTTGTAATTTTGCTATGTGTGTGTTTTTTTTGTTTTTTTTCGCTCTGTGAAGGTCAAAGACATCTCCCCTGGCTGAATACATGAGCTATATTACAAGTGAAATGATGAACACGTATGCACGTGGAGAAAGCTGAGCTGGCAGAGGCTGACAGGGGGGACTCACAGCGCCTGTAGGGCCCAGGGACAGGTGGTTCATCTGCTGGGTGAGAGGTGCCATTACACTGGAGGGGTGGAGAGACAAACTGGGCTCTATGGCCGCGGCTGGGGTGATCACAGCGCCCTGAGGCGTGAGAAAAAGAGACACAGTCGCAGACAGGTTATAGCTACTAACAGTTACTTCCAACTGTTACATACGAGACAAACGCACAGTGCAGGTCCCGAGGAAAGAGAAAAAAACCAGGAGTGAAATAATTAAAGTGAATCAAGAGAGGTATGAAGGAAGCTTGAAGAGGAAGAAATGTGGTAACGGAAAGAAGAAGCAGATGGACAAAGAAGGCAATGACCGTGAATGAAAAGAGAACGTTTTATACCTCAAAATTGAGCTATGGGGAAAGTAGAAGGAGGAATCCTACATTTTCTACACTGGAAGAATTAATATTACTGTTGACGACATCTCTCGTGTGTTATACTCGCTATAACTTTGAGGGGAGGCATCTTGCCTTAACGTCAACCAGCGCGCTGGAAATAGTTACTCAAAAGCAATGTTACAATTCTCACAAACATGTCGGTCTTTACCGGTTCGGTTGGTTCACAAACGCTATGCAACATAGTTACCAAACAAAACAGGCATTGTTAAGTGAGAGCTTGTGACGATCTAATTTTTGAACAGAGAAAACCAGTTTGGAAGTTATACTAACAAATTCCTCTGCAGTGGCTCGGCTTCACATCAAACCTACAGAAACTACTCTCACCGATGTCTTGTTAAGAAAAATAAATATATGTACAGTATATGCATGTATCAGTACACAGTCTTTAGTGTGGTAAATATAAATTTTCATCGCAAAAAAAAAAATTATTAAATTAAATCCCATAAGATGTTATAACCCCAGAATGCTGAGTTGCACATTGTTGTGAAATTTCCAACTGAATTTATAGTATTTTGCTGTGAGACTCCACTCTGTGGTGAGATGAGTGTGGAACTTGAAAAGAGTCTGACTATAGTTTGAAGGCTGGACAAAAAGGGCATCTCAGGAGCAAGGACAGAGGGCCGACCAAAATAAAAAAAAAATAAAAAAAAACCCAAAAAACAATTGCAGCCAAATACAGCTTTTGCTCACAACGTGAAACTCAGGTGATGGATCACCTTTCTGCACGACAATGACCTGAAGCGTACAGCCAAGACAATGCTGGAGTGGATTCAGGACAAGTTTTTGACTGATCTTCAGAGACGCACAGCCAGAGCCCAGATTTAAAGCCCATAAAACATTTGTGGGGAGGCCTGAAGTTGGCAGCTCACTCAATCTTTCCAAACGAAGTCGCAGAGCTTCAGATGATCTGCAGCGAAAAAATAAATTAAAAAAATGGGCTAAACAGTCCAAAGCCAGGTGTGAGAAACTGGTGAGTCTCCTTACCCAGGAAAAGTCAAACCTGTGTGTGCACGTGTGTATATGTGTGTATGTGTGTGTGTGTGTGTGTGCGCAAGTTTTTTTTTCTCCTGTTTTAGTTAAAAACAAATTGCATTTACAACACATTAAATCACCCAAAATCTAAACTTTCCTCTGTTATTTTGTTTCGTTAATGTTCAATTAAATGTATTTTTTTTTTATTATTAAAATTCAATTTACTGACTTTCTGTCTGCGTGAGTGGTTTGATGAAGAGCAATATAAATAAACATAATAAATAATAATAATAAACATTGTGACATATAATTTAATAATGGCCAATAATGTAACAACCAATGTCATCTTGACCTTTTTCAATGTAATACAATCCATAACACGATCGTGAGCCAGTAGTGTAATACTGGCTTTCTTACATTAAGAATGGCCAGAATAATTACGTTATTGGCAGTTATTATATTATAATTGGTTGTTACGTACATCATTGATTTAAGTGAATTACATGCCATATCAAACATTCAATATTTTGATATATTGCTTGAAACAAAGTTGCTTAAAATATTAACTTTGATGACCACATTTGTGTGGTGAAGTAACAAAATCGTTAAGAGTAAAACATATATACACACATTGAAACTAATAGGGGATCAGTAGGAATGATGTCTGTTAGAAAAAGTTAAATAATACCACAAATTTTATAACTTCGAAACGCAAGAATAAAAAGAATGTAATAGCCGCAGTTGTTAATAATAATCGCATCACCAATCAAATCAAATGGAATGAATACAAAGGGTTTGGCGTTGTGTCTGGGAATGCAACCCGTAAGCCGGCATGTCAGGCAGACTTGACAGAACATGCTTTGTGAACGGAGCAGAGAGGCTTTTTACAGTAAATCGCTGCACTGTGAAGGGCTTTGATGCAGCCTAACACCTTGACGCTCTGAGCGCTACCTTTCCAGCACAGCCCTGCTACAGCCTCAACAGCTCTGTAAAGATTTAATAGGAGGCTCCTCACACTGTGTGCCGAGATGCCTGGCAACATCCCTGCAGCAGTAAACACTGCTCATTCGTGATAACTGTTTAACTACACTTCCCATGAGCAGAGGCCGCATCAGTGGATATGTGTCAGTATTGCTCAGGAGAGCAGTCAGCGCCTTCACAGCGACATGTTGAGACAAGGTGTGAGAAAAACACAGGCATTAATGTGCTGGTATTTTAGGAGCAGGCTCAGCTGTGTGGCAGTTGTCTTAACAGGTCGGTCTTCATCTGCAGGGTTTCATGGAGAGACGAACACACAACACAAGTCCACACGGAACGACACACACATCCAGGGAAGGGAGTTTAGGGCCTGTTTCGTTTCAATGCGTATAAAGTCTTGTCAGAGTTTGTTCTGAGTTGAGGAGCTGTACGTTGAAACTGTAACGACTGCAAGGCTTGAAAATGAAAATACACACGCACGCATGAACACGCTGCAGCTGAGATCATCAGAGTGGTGCAGTCTCGCCTGCTGTCTTCATAGAGACCTGACCACAGAAGCACAGTTACCGGAAATGCTCCATAAACACTGTCCTCGGTGAGTGAGTGAGTGAGTGAGAGAGAGAGAGAGAGAGAGAGAGAGAGAGAGAGAGAGAGAGAGAGAGAGAGAGAGAGAGAGAGAGAGAGAGAGAGAGAGAGAGAGAGTGTGAAATTCCAATGCGCGCGCGCGCGCACGCACGCACGCACGCACGCACGCACGCACGCATGCACGCACGCACGCACACACACACACACACACACACACACACAGAGATGCATCAACAGATCTTCCCACAAACCCGCACAAAGCTTTGGCTCAGGCAGGTGAATTCGCCAGCCAGAATCTCGCTAATACCCAGGCTTTCATCCATCTAAATAATGCTCGCTTGCTTTTAATGGTTTCTCATCCTTTCTTACTCATTCTCTCCCTTCATCCAATCTCACAGCGGGTTTCCACAAAGAAAGAAAGCTGCTTTATAAAAAGAATTCAATCCAAAATGAATAACCATCTGCTCTGATTTGTGGCTGCATGGGACATTTCTGACATGTCTGTATGTGGATACGATGCATTTGTTAGTGTGAAATGGTTGTAATCGTGTGTGATAGAGTGTGCGTTTTAATACACGAAACATTTTCTTAGGGTAAGCGATACACAAGTGCACACAAGACAGTTGTAGTTCCCTTGAGGACTCTTGAGAGGGGAAGAAAAAAAAAAGCGCTTCAACTTTGAACTTGCGCTTTCTCTCACTGACTTGTCTCTCCTCTCCTCCTCCGTGTCAGTTTTCCAGTAAGAAGTGAAGCTGACTCGCTGAATGCTGCAGGCACTGTGTCGCATCAAATGCACAGTATTAGTGATAATGACACCCGCTTATTGAGAAAACCACTAACTGCCGCTTTTCCGACAGGGACTCTGTGTGTGCGAGCATGCAAAGAATGTGAAGCGGCATTATTTGGTCTCTCTCAGGTGGAGCGCTCTGAAGTGCAGATGTTCGCATTACTCCTCAAATTGATTCGCCATACTGAAGGCTCTCTCTCTCTGTCTCTCTCTCTCTCTCTCTCTCTCTCTCTCTCTCTCTCTCTCTCTCTCTCTCTCTCTCCCTCTCCATCTTGGCTTTTTTCCTCAGTCAAACACAAAAGCACACAGGGTTTATCAGGACTCCACAAAGCAAAAACACCAGTATATTGCTTGGTAGCAGCCTCTAAACATGCACCCACAGGCATGCATGGTTGACAGTTTTGCACAGGCAGGATCTCAGCTTTTACTTATGGGAAAAAAAAAAAAAAAAAGCACAATATTTGCAGACTCAGATATGTCTGAACTGTTCTTTCTTCCCACACATTATTTGCCTCTTTTGTCTCTTGAAATAGGCTTAAGATGGCAATTTAACTCAGGAAGATCTGAAATCCCAATTCTTCGGATGTCTTATTACAGCGCCCCTCAATAAGCTGCCTTCGCTGTCTTTCTTGCCACGCATGGTTAGGGTAATGCATTCATTTCCTGTAGGGGGATTTGTGAGTAATTATGCACAAAGACATCCTCTCACTAATTAAGATGTAAAGACAGGGAGTTCAAGTAATCTGGGCATTTCACCAAGGCTCGGAAACACACAGTCCTTAAGGCACAGCGCTGTGTGTATTGGTGTGTTTAACATGTACCAATTAACCACTGAACGCGTGTTCTAACCTTTTGTCGGTGTGTAAATACAGCTGTCGGGAGTCCATATATGTACACTTTTATTCCTTGGCCGTGAAACCACAACAAAGCACTGGCTTATTTTTCTTTCATTTTCCTCTTTTAATGAAAGTGATATGTTTTCTTTCCCCCCCTCTCGAATGAAAGTCTATGTGCATCTTGTTAGTTATGAAAGCCTTCCAGCTTTGAAGTTACAAGATGTAAATAACTCAGATAGTGTGATGGACTGTTGACCGAGTGATTAGCAGCTGCGTGCATGTGCGCGTCAACCTAAATGTGTGCGGCACACCATTAATCAAAGTTACCAGTCATTAACTGCGGTACAGCAGCGAGGAAGCCTCTGCTGCCATAGGAACAGAATTAAGCTGCTGTGTCTCTCTGTCTCCCTCCCTGATGCAGCTTTAATTTGCCAAGCTCCTCTGTATCCAGGAAATACAATGAACACCCTTCGCCTTTGTTGTCTAACAGGGATTTTGACTGTGCATAGACAAGGCTGGCGAACAGGCGCGCACAGCCCAGACATGCTTTTGCAGCAGTTGTTTTCTTTTCTTTGTTCTCGATTTATTCTTTGTAATCCCTTCTTTCCTCTCCTTTTTCTGGCGCCTGCTCCTTCTCTCCCCTGTCCTCCCTCTGTCTAATTCACAGAGTTCCCTTTATATTTATATATTTTTCTTCCCCCTCCTTCCCCAAACCCACATGCTCCCCTTCTCGTCTGTCTCCCTGTCTTCTCCCAAGTCTTAGCAAGTCATATCAAGTGGCCTGCCAAATAATTAGATGGGACATTTGTTTGAAAACACATTTATAGAAGGGTATTATCCCCTCTCTCAGCCATTTTTTTTAATCAGATATGACAGCAGAATGCGTTTAGTATTTACCAGATAGACACAAAAGAGGGACATGGAAAGGAAGTGAGCGCAACACAGAGGAAGAAACAAAATTTCAAACATGTTTAACTACTGTGTAAGACTGGATTTTTATCAGGCGGAGTTACTTTGTGCTTGTCTGATACACCATATCTGTGCGGAATCTATTCCCATCCGTGCTCGCAGCTGACAATTTCAATTGAGCATAACTGAATTTTACAGGTTTAAAACATCAGTGTTGGCAGAAACCAAGATACCTGCATGATAGAAGCTGGGATGATAAAATCAGTCTGAAATATTGACTGTTTATATGTAAACCCAACTGCCTTTTACAGGGGAATACACCTATAGGGCAAAAGCATGTAGTAGCGTAAATCACACCCTCTAAATTGCAAATGCCTTGAAAGGAGAAAGTGTTGTGCGGATCACTGTCCAGATAATGTGACACCAAGACTTTTTCCAGCCTTCCTAATGCACTCATCTCGGTTCACTCTTTACTTGAATCGTTTGTATTTGCAAAAAACATGTTTGATAGTAAACATAAAATGCATGTTAACTTTATTATTTTATCTTTATTTTTTAACGAATACTCTGTAGTATTAGCAGCATGTACACACTGTTCTTTCACTCCATATTACAAATTTCAAGCTCTTTCTATTCCACATAATTTGGTCAGCTTTGCACAAAGACAGTGCTCATGATCACTCACTGCTATATAGACATTGACACTGACATATAGATTCAAAAACATGTGCAACTGAAGTGACATAAAAAAGGCAAAAACAAAAGAAGAGGCACCAGGATGCTAAACCATGAGGAATAACTGTTTTTCAGGGTGACTGTAACATGAATCTCGTTTGCTGTGCTGAGAAGTAAATCACCTTGTGGGAACAACTAAACCTATGAGACCACATTAACCAACACTGTACCTCGCTTCTGCCCCTGATTAAATCCAGTTACCTGTCCCATGACTACATGAATGTAAAATGATTACACGCTGCATGCTGAATGTCAGACAGACTTCAGCTGAGGCTTTGCATTGTGCTCAGGGCAAATCCCATGCAGGCTCAAACGCTTGTTACTGTAGCTGTATACAGCCCCTGGATAAAAGGGAGGAAACCTTGAAGTCTGCTGCGGGGATACGTTGGGCTTTTTGACAGTACGGAAACAGAAGACCCGAATTTGTGGGCGAGCGTCAATACGCTGACTGCTGCACACCTATACTTACAGTCAACATGTGAAAGTGTACAAGGGAATGTACAATGTGTGTGGGTGTGTTTTAAGTGTGTCTCACTCAAAGCGGCATGTGTAAAAGAGCGTGCTTGTAACAAAAAAGCCCAGAGAATCACTGTGAGACTAACACACAAGACACTCAAGACTGGCTCTCTGAATTGCTGTTGCAGTGAAATATATAAAATTTTTGATACTTTTGATACATCTATTATCCTATGAACGTGATTAATAGTTACAGGCATTCAGGTACTTGATTATCAGTAATTATATTAGCAGATATTAGTTAACACTGCTTTTGTAGAGGCACCTGCAGTTTCATTTCAAACCAGCAGGGAGCAACATTTTATTAGAGATTCTAGAGGTGGATCAGCTGAGCTCTTCCATCTGCTTCAGGGAGGCTATTCACAGCCTGATTCAGCAGAGTTTGGGTAAGATGTATGCCCGCACTCTTTTTTTTTTTTCCTGGTTTGGACATCATATGCTACCCTTGTTTGAAACTTAAAAAGGTTATTTGACCACAAGGCTCTGTGGAATCTCTGTAATTCATCCAGACATTTCAGCTCCTGCTGTTTTGACTTTCACTTTCTTTAGAGACCACCGAAGATCGTAAAATCTCAAAAATGCTGTTAAGAAAGCAGTAAAATGCAAAACAAAATAAGTTTTCTACGTTTTTGTTGCATAAGTCCCACCATAGAAAGTCCCCTATATTCTTTTTAAATAACTGACAAAGAAGCACACAGGGAAAATTAAAGATGGCAGACAAGAAAGATGCACAGGAGGTGGAGAAACATGGATTTGATTCCAATGGGAGACACTAACAAATCACACGTAAAACAAAGGAAAAGTGACAGTTCAAAAAAACTTACTGTAGGTTGCATAACATACTGTTGATGTGGCATCCAAGATGTACTCTGTACCTACAGCAGAGAAGAGAAAGCCAAGGCAAAGGAGTGACAATAAGAACAGACATAATAAATGAAATAGAAGACAGGAAGACAAGAGAGTAGTACAAAAGGATGGACATGAAAAAAAGTCATTTAAAAATGTTGGGATGGGCAAGAGTAGAAGGATGCAGAAGGGAGGTCAGGATGAAATGAGAGGAAAGGGAAGATCAAAAGGGGGATGGTTATAAGTGGTTGAAGAATTGAGGATGAGGGAACATAAAGAAGGACAATTGGAAGTTGGAATGACAGGAAGGGAGTGAAAATGAGGAGAAGAAAGAAAATTAATCATTAGCTCAAGTCTTTACAAGCCCATTTCAGAGCCTCAGTCCCTGCGGCAGCACGTCTTAAAGTATATTACAGCAGTAACCGAGGGTCCGATATACAGTATGTTATGCTGTAATTATTAGAGGATATGAAGACCACAGAGAGCAAAACAGTCTAACAATTACTGCTTCACACTGCAGGTTTCATCATCAAAGTCTGTCTTGGCCACAAATCATTACTTTCATCTTATCCTGCTATGGACTGCCCAACCTTAACATGAGGCGAAACAAGTCCCCGGAGACTCCTTTGTTACATGCGAGAAATGGTACGCATGAAAACTGTATCGTAATTAAGTGCTCGCTTGTCTGTCTCCACAAAGACAGAGTAATGCAAGGCAAGTTCATTTCTGCTTGTGTTCTCCCTCTGAAGGCAGGATGTGACTGTGAATTCTGCACTGCTGAAGATGTGTCTTTGCATTTGTCTTTCTCATTTACAGCACGACAAGTGAAAACCTACGGGTGGGGGAGGACTGGGGGTTTGTTTTAAAATCTATGTGTTTGACAAACTGAGGATCAAGTAGTGAGTCAACCTCTCGGAGAACCACAGCTCCGCTCACCAAGCAACAAGACTCGGTATGATTTGTGCGTGTGGAAGAGAGAGGATGCGACGCACGGGAACAGAGAGATAAAAGGAGCATTTGTGCCTAAGAATAAAAGATCGATGGGAGGAGTGCTGCAACATAAGCCTGTGTTTTATCATTGCGAGATTCAGAATTGTCTTGAATGGAAAGAGCTGATAACTCAATTTCTGGTCTTGACTTCAACCTCTGCTTGCTTGACCTGTAATTTCAGGGATTACAAAGACCCAAATGCAGGAAAAGAAACCCCAAAAATTGTGATCGTTTTACTTAATTGAACATGAGAAAACATTTTGAGAGGAAGGACAAGCCCTGCTGTGATTGTGACTCATTCAAACATACACACTCCTCCACACACGCAAACACATGAAATACTTCAAAATCCCCGGTCCTAAATATGATTACAGAGTTGTTAATTTCAATCAAGATGAGGCGGCTGCTATTCTGTAATTTCATTCCTTCAGCAAATCCCATAAAAAAAAAAAAAAAGCCAAAACTAACAATGAGTGTGTTTACATGGACATGGATATCCCAGTTATGAGGCTTATTGAAGATTTACATGAAACACAGAGAAATCTGCTCATGCAAATCCCCAGATACACATGATTGTTTTGTGGGTACGGAGGCCTGTACTCTATTTGTGCATGCACCTGCAATATTTACCAGCACAAACTGCAAATTGCTATACACATCTGCAACTGTTATTCTTTCAAGAATCCGACCTCAATTCTTCTAACGGGTGCGTTTGGAAACTGACATTTCATTTCTCTTCCTGATGACATATAACAGTGAGTAGTATCCACTTTTTTATTACCTTCACAGATGTAGCTTCAGAGATATATGTCTAAAGAAAGGCATATTTAAATCTTGATATAAATAATAATAAATTAAATCGTGAATACTATTTAAACTTTGTCAAATAATCTTTTATATTCTATTATTAATAATCTATTCTATAGATTCACAAGTGTGACACTGCAGTGGACCTCTTGTATTTGTTACATCTTCTTACAGCATCAAACAAGATGTTAATTGGTTGGAGGTTGCACTCTATCCTCGTTAATACATGCATTGAATAACAGACACTATAGCCGCCTTGCTAAACGTGATGGCTTAACGTGAAGGCTGATCAGAACTGAGAGCTGAGTCAGAGGAATGTGCATTCAATGAACCTTTACTAGTATCTGCAATAAAAACCTCAATCCGTCTTTTGAGTTGTAAAGATATTGGTTTAAAAACATTAATGCAACAACATGTGCTCAGACAACAATTCCAGGACCACTTTGGGGCACAAACAGATTACTCAGAGAAGTGACTGTTTATAATGTGGAATAATACATTTAATTAGATAACAGGTACTAATTACAGCATTGCTGCATTTCTTTATCACTCGCATGCTGTCTTAATTGGTGTAATGCCAGGTGGGTGGTTGCTTTTAGCTGATATGAGCTTTCTGTATTTAGCTGACAAACTGTTCCAGCACACACTAACAAGGTGCAGAGGAAGCAGCAGAAATGAGGATAACTTCTGCTAAAAGAGCAGTTTTAATCCACATCATAATTACATGGTCATTTTTGAAGCCCCGATCATGCTGAAATAGTATGAAAACTTGTGTTTCTTCCTTTGTAACAATGGTTCTTGGCTATAAATCTTATACCATTGGATATCTTCACTATTTCCTGTTTACATATTGTCATATTTGGGACATTTGTGGGATGGGGAGCAGAGCTGAATATGTGGGTTACACCCTTTGCCAAAAAAGCTTTTCTTTGTTGTTGCTACTCAGCTTCTTAAATCCCTGGGTGCTGAAAATCAGGTCTTAGATTGACGCCTCTAAATGCAGCGATATCGAGATGAAATTCTGCAACCAGCACAAATCCCATACCTTCAACAATGAGGGACCAAGTGGAGGAGAAGGAACGGAGTGACCTCAACCCCATTGGACATTTGAAGTGCCGTTCATGTTAGGATAACCAACAAAACCACATTGGCCGATTTGCAAGAAACGCTGGTTAAAGTTTGAGACGTCATCCGACAGCAGGCTGGTGATCGTCATGAGGAAAAGCCAGGCAGCGTGTGTCTTTTTCACATGTCACAAAGTGTTAGATTGCCAAATATCTCATTTCTTCAGACTTCAATCATCCAATCCACCAAACACGAGTCAAGAGCGAAGAAAAGCTGTTTGGAATTGGTAAAGATTTGGGAAATCAAATGCATGATACACCATTCATAAGAAAACTAAACAGGCTTTCTAATGGTATACGACTTATTGTCAAGAAGCACTGTTACAACAAACACATTATTATAATTTTTTTTTTTACTTTTCATGCTTAGTTTAATTTTTGCAGCTGATTAACTTTAACCAAATGCTAATTTAAAAGTATGTGCACCCAGTTTCGATTTACAGTTAAAAATTGTATGAACCATGAGGCTAGTTCTTGAATAATGTTAAGTTGATGAACAAAGGTGAGACATGTTGCCTTTGTGTTTAACTACAATATCTTGGTTTTTATTTCTACATGCATGCAAAAAAAAACAAAACAGGTTTAAACCCAATATATAACCCAATGTTTAACATTTTTTTTCTTTTCTCTTGATAAACATACTATGGAGAAAATCTGTTATGCGTCCTCCTGCTCAGAGTAATGCTGGCTACATTTCGTGCCTGCACTGGACTCTATTATTAAATGGGTAGTCATGGGATTCTGCACCATTAATGTACTTTTGTTTTTTGTTTACAGCATGCTACGTGGGTTGTTTGCTCCAATGAAAGTTTGCTGTATCTATATCACAATGACAATCAAACAATTGATTGATTTATTGATTGACTGGTTGATTGATTGTGTCACAAGGTAATAGAATTAGCATTAGTACAGTAGTTGGACAGATAAAACCATAGTGCTGCATAGTCCTTCGAGGTGCCTCCTTCCATTTTAGGGGCTTGATCAACGCTCAAATTTCAGACTGACCCATCAAAGTTGTGAGAGGTTTCACGTACCTGATATGTGGAGACAGGAGAAGCAGCAATGAAGGGTGTGTGAAGGGTCTGAGCCATTATTCGGTTGGTGGAGATGCTGTAAGGCGAGGAGTAGAACCTATGGAGGCATACAGGATAAGAAGCAGTTCACATTTAATCAGCAAAAGTACAGCAGCAGGGTATAACTGAGCCAAGATCTTCTTGAAAGTAAAAGAAGACATGCTTATGATAGAAATATAACTCCAGTCAAAAAGCTTCTGTGCACATAGATGGCAAGCTTTTCAAATCACATGCAAAGGTTAAATGAGCCTCTTGTCTCTGGCTTTTAATCCAGTGCACATCAAGATAACACTGACAAAATGGATCAGACATCATCAAGGCTGTCATGGAAACAATAAATATTGCAAGTTCACTCTGTGCCAAACCATCAAAGATGTCTCAGAATGAGACTTGACACTGCACCAGAGTACACATCATGTTACAAAGCAGCCTGCTCCACTGCTATGCATAATAATGAATTAGCACCTTAATGTGTGAGTGGGTGAAAAATTTCAATATTGCCCTTTATGTTTCCTCCTACGCACAGTATATCCCACTTTCTGGAGTCGGCTGCAGCTGTGGCATCTGCATTTCATACTCTGTTTACTTCTCCACCTATACCTTTGTTTGCCCTTCTGATTTTGCTCCATCTTCTTTTTTTTCCATTTCACCCCCTCAACCCTGCAGCGGTAGAATGCTGCGGCTCGCAGTGCTTTATTTATCATTGTGTACCTAGAGAGGACATGTTTCATCCGCCAGGCCGTGTTGCTGTGCCCGATCGATCCCAAAGTGTCTGTTGACTGAATAATGGAGCAAAGGAGAAGAGGGAAAAGAGAGGGGCCGAGGCACGGAGAGAAGCCCTCCCTGTATCAGTGTTTAACACTGGCGTGATTACATAAAGAGGCACTTGTCACAAATCAAGTGTCTCCAAATTGGGGGAGGAATGCACTTTCATACATTGTTGTCTCTTCAAACTGCTACTGACAACAAATTGTGACTTTTCAGCAGTATTTTATCCTGTGAGATCAGAATTACATCAACTATAATTTACAGGAGTAATAAATAGGGAGTGGCGCTTCTCATCTGAGACACACGCACACATTTCATTTTAAGGGTGAAACAGTTCCAAGGGTGTCCAGCTGTTCCGTTATTGCACTTTTTATTTGTCGGGTCAGCGATGGCACGAGACGTTTTAAACTTGGGCTGCGAGATGCAACCCTTTAGACATTTTTAAACCGTTGCAGTTGGGCCTTTAAGCATGCAGCTGGCTTCAAAACCGCCCGCGATAAGCTACAGAGCGTGATTGTACTTCACACAGACATCCAGCCTCCCCTGTTGGATTTTTATGCTCTACTTGGTGTGCTGAGGGCTTTGTAAGTTGTAGTTGCACATGGAAACCAGACCTGCAGTAGTAACTCTGCACTTTCAAAAACATGTGGTTGATTGTGCGAGCAGTTAGAAGCAGTGTAAGCTCTGGCTGGCGTGCAGGTTGATTAGGTTTCTTTATTTAAGGTGTGTTGACACAACCCCAAATTACTTAACTCCTTGTAGGAACATAGATTTGCTTTAATTTCTCCTTGCACCTTTTAACAAAGACTTAATTTGGGGTCTTTTGCATGCATTGTTTTTTTAAATCTACTGGACTGTAGGTTTGGCTGTACTTCAACCTCAGATGCTTAGGCTACAGGACTGGAACAAAACTAGGTTGATCTAAGTTGGAGTACAAACTAGGACATGTTTGTCAAAACAATAATAATGAGAAACAAACGCGGCAGTGTGGATCCATTTTGTTTTTAACAGTACAGTTAATGTATGACTTGCATTAGAGATACTGTATTATTGTCAGTGATGAATACAAATGAGGGAAGGCAGCCGGGATATTCAATATGGTTCTCTGATTGTGTTTATTGTATTTTTCATTAGAGTGATGTGTATTGAGAGAGAAGTAGTAGGCAGAGGAGAGATCCAAGGTTATTGATGAAGGCTATTAGCCCTGAGCAGCATGCTGTCAATGGGGACTCCAGCAAGGCTGTTTAAACAATGCACTAAACATGTAATTCTAAGAACATTATACAGAATTGAATTTAAAAAACCTCTGTGAATCTCTGCTGCGATCTGAATGTTCTGTCAGAAGCTTGTTCGGGAAGAATGGTGAATGATTTAGTATTGACCTTATTGACTTTTCAGCAGGGAGATGTGGGGAAGCATGCTAAATGACATATGACACGTGTGTGCGTGTGTGGGCAGAAAAGCCTGTAGAATCACAAGACACAAATAGAAAGAGGTAAAACAGAGCCTGGGAGAAAAAGGGAAGGATGGAGAACATAAAGACCTGAAAATACTCAAGATAAGCAGAGGGAGATTTAGGAGAATAAAGAAGAAATGGTAAAATAGTCACCCCGATAAAAGAGAGGACAGATCACAAGCCAAGGCAGTCTGGTCCGAACACATGTTTCACATTCGAGGAGACTGGCATCAGTCTCCAAAAAGCAGCCGTCCTCGAGCTCAGTCGGGCTCGCACACCTGTAATTGATTCGTACCCTTCCCCTCTCCTTGGGCTGACTTTACTTTTGCCTTTGCCCTCCTCTTGACCCTACTCAGCCCTCCATTTTAATTCAAACCCCTTCTTCTCGCTGCTTTTCGCCACTCTAATTAGCTGCATTAGCATTTCACAGTCATTTAGTGCTTCGCCGGAAGGAGCTCCAATGACCTCCTAAGAGAGGTCGGAGAGGGCTCACACACACACACACACACACACACAGCGAGCACACAGATGCTTGCGTGTGAGCTTTTGCATGCACAAGCACGCACAAACAGAAAGAGGCAACAGAGATGACCGCAAGTAAAGCAGCTGCTTGGAAACAGAGAGTAAGAATAAGAACAAGAAAGAAATGACACAAAACAAGGATGTGAGCCAGAAGGTAAAAAAAAAAAAAAAAGACAAATATAGTTGAAAAAAAAAAAAAAACCTTTGTCAGACAAGAAAGAGAAGACTGGTTTGAAGATAAGGAAAAGCACACAAAGTGACTCAAAATCATCTTGTGACTATTGGGAAAGGAAGAACACAAAGAGGTTGGAATGAAAACAAAAGAGGTGGAGAAAGGGGCACAGAGCTGGAGGGAAGCGTCTCCTGGGATCGCATCACCAGCAGCATTCCTAGCAGACAGGACCCATCTCCAATTTCCCCCTAAAACAGGCAGACACTCTCTGCATTCAGCTTGGGAGCACTGCAGATAGCCCTGGCTGACGAAAGTCTTACAGCAGCACTGCAACACCGCCCATCTTCCCCGTCTCCAATCAACACCTGCATGTCTGACAGCTTGTATGCATAGGTGCATAAATAAATGTTTCTCCTGCGTCAGTCGGATGTGAGCATGAGAGCCAGAGCCAGATAGGGCATACATGAGTGTGTGAGCGTTCGTGGCCTGAGTGTTGTGTGTAGGTACGTGTATGTGGCTGTCTCATTTGCATGCAAGTGCGCTTTGTGCAGATAAGTGCTGATGTGTTCATCTTTGCGTGTTTTCTAGTGCCACCGTTGCTGTTCCGAGGTCCTAGGTGCTGATACTAAGATAGGATTCCATGTTACAAAAAATATTCTTGCAGATTTCAGATGTTTTAAATTGTTGACATTTTTGTGAATTTTTTTTTTTTTTTTTTTTCTTTTTTCCACCTACCCATTCTGCATTGCTGAAGGATCATACGTCAATGCCATTCCACTCTGGGAAAAGAGAATAAAGGAGAAACACACACACACACACACACACACACACACACACACACACACACACACACACACACACACACACACACACACACACACACACACACACACACACACACACACACACACACACACACACACACACACACACACACACACACACACACAAACAGGTTACTTACAGATGTGATTTTAGAATACCGGTACATTTATATGTGCAAACTGGTATTCTGTGGAGGAGAAATGCCAATACGACCTATATTGATTAGTAACTGAGACAGGAGAAAAAAAAATGCACTTAAAATACAAAACTATTCAAAAGCGAGTGGCACAGAGCTAAATGTAGAACAGAAGTAATGTCCTCGATTGCCCCCAAATCAAAAATGAGCCAGTTAAAAGCACTTCTGCACAATACAATTACTCAGCGCAATTGTGTATGAGCTTAAGGGCCACTGTTAACTCTACTTATCTTCTTCAAAGCACTTAATAAAAACAAAAAAATTACCACAGCAAAAAACAGTGAGAGACAAGTATTGCTGCTTGAGTGTTCGTGCAAAATGGGAATCTAACAACAAAGTAAGATACTCGGTCAATTTTTGACAATATTATAGTTGACTAAAAACAAAAATGATGATTTACATATTTCTCTTGTGCCACCTATTGTGTAACATATTTTCAAATGTATTTTTCTTTGATGGAATATCTGACATGCGAGATAAAAATGTGACAATTGCACAGCTCACTTAAGTGGCAATATGTAATGAGAGCTCCAGGTAAGGGTGATCTTAATTCATTTGTTGACCTTGAATACCATCAGTGCCTGCCCTCAAACCGATATCACCAAACCGGTAAAATTGGAAAATAGATAACTGGATAGGGAGTCTTATATATGAGTAGGAAAAAATCAAGTGCAATAAATAAAAAAACATATATATACAGAACAGGTTTCCAGTCCATTCCACTGCAAATATCTATATCTATATCTATATATATAGATATAGATATTTGCAGTGGAATGGACTGGAAACCTGTTCTGGGTGTACCTAGTCTGCACCTTCCAGCAGGGAAGAGCAGCAACATGCCTTTAACCTGAGTTGGAAGAAACAGTAGAAAAGATGGATTGATGGACAGGGTGGAGAAAAATAAAAGAGTGTGAAGTGCACACATTACCAGCAGTTTCTTTGTTGGGTCACTAACCCTACCCTTTACCCCCCCCCCCCTTCATAGTCTATGAACTATGTGTTTTGGTCTCATTTGGTCTCACGGTGAGCCACACAGAACTGTAGGGTTTTGCCAGTACACTTTTCCCATAAAGCGACTCACACACACACACTTGGTGATTGTTGTTAAAGCAAACATCTGTGCTCTCTTTTGGGAAACTGACAGAGACCGCACAGCAACAATTTTTCAGCTTATAGTTTTTACTGCTTCACCACACAAGAAACAACAAGTGGACACTACAGTGTAATTTTACTATCAGTCTGCAGCAGCCACAGAGCTCAGCTTCAACTATCCTACTCAGTATAAGTTAATAGGATCAGGCTTTACATTGCAGCTGCATTATATCAGTGTCAAAAGAAACTCAAAGTGTATTTTAGCATCCTCACACTCCCTCCTCCGCCATATTATGTTGTCACTTTTAAGTCGGGCCTTTATCATGAAGTGACACTTTTCCCACATGTTTCTTCGCTGTCTCACTTTCTCTATCAAGAGCAAATGAATTAGACTGTACTTTACTTTTTAGAGCTTTGAGTAAGATCTTCATCCACTTGACTGCCACTAGGACATTGAAAACAAACTTTTGGAAGAAACAACATTGTTTCAGCACTCTAATCTTTTCTCCGTCTCTGTTTCCCCCCCTCTGTTGCTGATCAGGCCCTTCCTCTGATGTCTACAGCCCAGTGCAAGTCATTTGTACTTGTTCTATATTCTACGCAAGGCTCCGCTCCAAACTGGCACATGGGTTGAAAGCATGCCCTGATGTTGAACTCTACCACAATGTTTGGTTTCCCCCGAAATACTCTCTAACCAGCGCGGCAGAAGTGAAGGAATTATAGATAAGTGCTGGTAACATCAAAGAGCCTAATTTAATAACCTCAAAAGTTGGTGGAATTTTCATACCAGCTCCAAAACAACATTCAAGAATTATACAAGAATTCCACTTTTCACCTTGAATAAACAGCTGATGTCTATAATAATTTCCTGCAGCAGCAGATATTGAGCCGGCGACTTTTGCACCTTGTCTTCTAGCTTTCCTTCATAAACAGAAAAAAAACAACAAAAAAAAAAAAACCTTGACAACATTACTCAACTTGCCGGTTGTGTGACTCTCTGAGAAACTGTTAGACGTATGAGTGATTGTGAGTGTAACATGTGCTCATGTCATTGTCCCAAGGCCAGACTCATTTAGGAGTGAGGGGTTCTGGGAGATTAGGACTGCTTGACTGAGTGTGAGGGTGCAGTGAAGCACCTCAAAGCATCTCCACGGCCAGATGTCTCTATTAGTCAGCCCGGACTCTGAGGCCTGGCTCCGACAAGTGCATAAACCTCTGAAGAGGCGCTTCAGGGCCAAGCGAGGCTTGTCAGAACTAGGGCTACTGACAAATGTGTGAGGAGTCTCACTGAAAGCGCCAGCCATTTATTCCAAGCTCAACTGACAACTCACAAACGACGACAACAAGGCTGATTTAAAAAATCACGAAGACCAGGGCATTCAATGAGAAGGAAGGACGCAGCGATGTGATGTGCGGCTGCTTGCTCTCGTAAGAGTTAAAACTGCGATCCGTGCCAGCTCAACACAGAGGTCGAACTTGTACGCAACGACATCCTGTTTGTGTTGTGGCGCCTCTTGTTGCAGAGCACAGTTCTCGTCTGGTTCCATTTCATTCCACTTCAACACCCTGCTCTTTCCCAACCTCCGTGTGATGCGAAAGCTGAGAAACTGTTAAAATCTGATCTCGCTGTGTGTGGGTGGCAACATTATTATTCACTTTCCCTTGTTCTGTAAATTGAAGCTTTGGTATCGACACTAAAAACTTCTGAACTCTGTGCATTGTGCAGCAGTCAGCCTGCTTTCAATCCTCTGCACAAGGTTTCATTTTGTCTGAAGATGACAGACTGGGGGTGGGAGTTTCAACAAAAAGCAAACACAACTTGGCAATGGGGTCTTGCAGAAACCTTATATTTCATATTTAACAACCTTTATGTATGCTAGCTTTCATACTGTCAGCCCGTCTCCGCCGACAGTTTGTTACTGGAAATGAAAGCTGATAATGACCCGGCAGGAGGCCCTGTCAGGTTTTTTCTGACTTTCAACTCTGTTGTAAAATGTGGACAAGAAGTCAATGTCAAAGGGAACATCAGCTACATTTTTTAATATGATAAAGATTATGAGTAATGTTTCCTGTGTTCTCCTGAATGTCCTCTTTGGACATTTGATGTCCTCATTCTGTTTGCCAGGAAAAGTTCCTTCACTGAGAGTAAAAAAGGATTATGTTGTCAGCGAGTGATTGGAGAATACGGTTGACAATTTATTTTTCTCAGTGTTTGAAGAAAAGTTAAAAACAGCAGTGGCTGGGAAAACGGAATCATTTGAACGCTAGTGGTTTGCATTTCTGATGATTAAATAAGCCTTTAAGCCTCACCTCTCCTTCCCGTGTCCACGGTCGGCCATTCTGGGGATATTTGACCTGCGTCTGCCTTTTCTTCTGGCCTCCATCAGCAAACTTGCACAGTAAAGGCTCTGCCGGAGCTGCAGAGTGAGTCATAAAGAGAGGGAGACAAGGACAAACACAAAGATGGATTAATCCTTTAAATAGCAGGGGAATGTGGAATTTTCAGTATATTAGGTGAAGAGTTACATCTCCAAGATTAGATTTAAAGATGAAGTATTATGCAGGGGCTCAAACAAAAACATAACATAAATCAGGTGAACTTGAAAACAGCACTTCAGATCTTACATTTATCTCTTCCGGCCTTAATCCAGCCATCTAAACAACAGCAGTTATCGCGCCATCTCTACAACTCCCACAACCGCTGTGTGGACGTAGAAACACAGCCACTGGCTAATCATCAGAGCATGGCGACAGTGGTTCAAAAGACAAAGCAAACAGGCGTACCTAATACACTGAATAACTGCACACAGTCTCACCCCCGGGCAACACACTGTGACTGTGATTGCTCCAAAGACAACATGGTTCTTTTCTGGACCCGAGTAAGAAGAACTGCTTGATTACAAACAGGATTAACTGCAGGTAACCTCCCACACAAAAGTTCACCAAACTCTAAATTCAGTCTAATAGATTGTAGTACGTTCGCCACAGGCTCCTCGAGAGGAAAGAGGTAGTCCGATTGGGCCAGATTATCCCAAGAGTTACTTTTTAGATTTAAGAGGCAAATCTTAAAAAGTCACAATCAAAGATGAACAACACATATACCAATATTCTATCCTTGCGACAAGCTTCAGCATGACTCAACAAACACTATCGAGTGCGATTTGTGGAAGAGAGAAAAAAAAAAAAACAATCGAAGGAGGGAATGCTTCTGCTAGGGAAGAGCTTCAGTGCACATTTGTAGTGGGTTAACAGTATTTCTGCCACAGTCTTTAAGGTATATGGCCTCCCACAATTTTTTAATGACCAACAGGAGCGAGCAGAAGAGATCCGATCTCTCAAATATTGGTTTCTCTTCAATGGGTTCCTGTGAAATCTAGAAGAGACTTTCTATTCTTTTTTGCTCCTAACTTATAAAGCTGTTACCCACCAGACTCCATCATAGCTTAAAATATCTTTATATCTGGAAGTTTGTGATTTGTGCCTCCTGCTATTGTGGAGTCTGCAGCAGGTGAATTACCTTGTTTTCTGAAGACAACTTGTTTGCTTGTTGCTCTCTGCTTCTGTCTTTTCTCTTTCTAACCCCAACCGGAACAGCAGACAGCGTCCACCTCGGAGCCTGGCTCTGCAAAGGTGTCTTTTTGTTAAATGGGAGTTTTTTGCTGCCACCATCACTTATACTTGCTCAAGTGGAATAGTTGCTTTATTTCTGCCAAAGTGCCTTGAGATGACGATGTTGTTATTGCTGCTATCTAAATGAAATTGAACAGAATTGCCTTTGCCCATAGTGAGTTTAGAACGGCTGCAGAGCTCCACGACCCCGAGGTTCATAAAGCAGGATAGAAGATGGATGTTTGTATTGGTGGATGTATGTACACGCATTTTCAGACACTGACTATTGGATCAGCTTGTCGTCATTCTCTCATCTCTTTGAGCACTCGTGGAGAAGCTCTGACTTAATTGCTTGCACCACAGATGAGTCAGGATACGGCACTTCACTTGCAGCACATTATGAGATAGTTAAGTTACGTGTCTGCTGGAGAAGTAGCACAACCGAAAAGGAGAAGGAAAGGATTTTGCCACTGACTATTTTACACTGCTTCAACAGTGTCAGTACCTTCAATCCTGATGTGAAACAACAATGCAGCCAAACACTGAGGGAGAGTAACAGCACATTAATCCTGTCCCAAACACACTATTCACAAAGGGACTGCAGTTAGACAGTCAACGCAAAGTAAACTATTTGTTATGTCTGCTTCTTTGGATTTATAGCGACCTTTAAATATCATAGATCAAATCATCAAATTATGCATTCATAGATGTGTAAGTGCAAGAGTTTTATATTGAGCATTTATGTTTCTCTTCTCAATTTGAAATTAAATAATTTTAACAATATTATTGATATGCATAGGTACAAAATATATTTAAAATGAAATACGCAATATTCAACCGAGTGAAACTTTTGCAGAAGAGAAATACAGTTGAAAGACTTCAGTTCATATCATGACGCATCCTACCCCTGAAACTGACTAAGAACCCAACTTCTATGTATCGCCTCTCACATGTTAGTTAAATACATCTACCGTGACATGATTTGAGTTATTGATGTGCCTTTACAGAGGCTATTAGCTGGCACTTTTGTTGTCTTTCACTGGCACTGATTTCCAACTGCAGAGAAAGTCAAATCCTCATCACTGTGCGTAGCGCCGAAATAAAGACGTTCTTATACGACACACTAAAAAGGCTGTGAACAAATTGCAGTATCATCACGCTGGTACTGAATCACACATGATGAATGCCAAAATAAACTACGTAATTATCTCGCCTACTTCAAGAAAACAGTTTCTTCATCTCAGTAAGCTGAGAAGAATGAGAAGAGGTGTTCTCAATGGAGGAAACCATTCAGAGTTAAAGAGCTCTGTGGACTGCCTGGGGCCCGGATGGGTACTCCAAAGGTAAGCAGATGAAAAACCACAGTGCTGTGTGATTATAGTGCATTTAAAGGCACTTTGTCATTAAACTGCTTTAACTTGATTTCTATCCAAATAACAGGCCAGACAAGCGAGGCTCTGTTATAATTCTTTGCCGCTGCTTTTCATCTTTCCCAATCAGTTAAATTGCTCTCTGTTTTTAACCCAGGTTCCTCCACACACTCACATTCTTTAGGTAAAAAGTCATTTATGTAGGAGCATCTACAGAATTTTTTTTTTCCCGTTTGAAACTTAAACACAATCAAGGTTTTGATGATGCTTTGAAGTAAATAAAAAAAAAAAACTTTTGTTACTTTTGATTAGAGGGGAATAAACAAATCATACGATTAGAACAATGTGTCCAATGAACAAAACTGATATATTAAGCAACAAGTGACCATTTTGCCCTCAAGGTTGATGTGCTCGAAGCAGGAAACATGGACAAGTGTAGAGATTTGTGCAAATTTGACATCCGGGTCAGAACATCTCTAAAACTGCAGCTCTTGTGGGGTGTACATGGACTGGAAAGTGGCCCAAAGAAGGAAAAGCCTTGAACCTTCAACAGGATCATAAACAGGATCATGTGGCGCTATGAAGGCCCCACCTCACCACTATGTGCGAACATATAGACAGCAGACACCTTGAGAGGTCAAGTGGATCCACTTTAGGCAGGCAGGCTAAACAGAATGGCTCATTGGTGTATTTACAAATGGGTGACACAAATGCGATTGAAGATATTGAGATTTTTTATTTAAATTTTTTTGAAAATCTGAATCTCAAAAGTTAGTTTCTAAAAATAAATTAGTTTTGCAATGTTTCGGGGTTTTATTTTTGAGAAAAGCCAGCATTAGTATAAAAAGGGGAAAAAAAGTTTCTATAGATTTTTTCGTGTTCCATGTAATTTTCTAACCCACAATAGCAATGAACCATTTTTTTTTTTTAATATATATTCAGTCACAACCTGGAACAAAATCATCCTTTTCGGTTGGCCACTAAAATAGCTTGCTCGCACCAAAGTTGATTGCCAACGTCCTTCAAAGTTGCACCACATGCGATCACAGCCCTTCACCGATTGAAACTATGCTCACATAGGTCATCTGCAACTGGCATATCTCGCCCTAAATAGTGACTACAATGCAAATATGATGACATTTTCAGGAGCTGATGCGACAATGAATCCATATAAAGAACACTGGGTTATTATTCATATGAAGTTCTGAGTTATAATAATCAATTTATAAGAGACAAAAGATCAGATGATAAAATAACATATTTCAGAATAACAGAGAAAAGAGTTGTCTGTCATGTGAATGAGGGTCATGAAAAGAAAATATTTTTCTTTACTTGACTGATGCGTGTGCAGTTTTTCAACTGCTAAAATTGCTACTTGATTAAAAAAAAAAAAAAAAACATGTGACATGAGGATTGACACACACTCTCGGTACAGACTTAAAAGCTGCATCTGTGTTCTGCTGCCGTTTAGTTTTACTGGTGTGACAGACAGAGAAAGCCGCACTGTCGAGGGCTGACAACTTGTCAAGTTTAAAGTCAGGACACTTTCTTGTCTGCGTCTATTCTAAAGTACCACACAGAGGCGGCAGAAACTCCAGCTGATCTGAAACCATTGTTTTGTCCTTTGTATTTGCATGAAAATGATACCTCTGTGGTTTGAATTGAATTGGTTATTTTTATTCACAAGTCTTATCACAAAGAGCGAAAGAAATGTGTTTTTTGGGATTGAGTGGGATGGAAAAAGAGGTCTTCTATTGTTAAAATTAGCAATGAAAAACAATAAAGTAGCAGATGTATGTTTTTTTTTTGGGTTTTTGTAATATTCTTTTCACAAACTGCTTTTTAAAGAATGACAGGCTTCATTACTTCTGCTTTTCCTCTGTTCGTTTTCTTGGGATCGCTTATTTTAACATCAGCTTTAGCAAAGTGTGCCAACATGTTAAAACACGACACATGTGCAGAATGGCAGCTGGGAGGATATTATAGATTACTCTTGAAAGAAACCTGAATCTACACAACCACAAATTCACACAGAACATTGCTGCTGCAAGTTGTTCTTTCCCGAGGCTTGTGAAATGGCTCCAGACATTAAACACTGGCCAAGTGCTGTGGGCCAGTGTTTACATGCTCAAACACACCTACGCAGACACATACATCAATATTGTTAGAGTGCTTTGGTTTTCTCGGTGCATCAGAGGCTCAAATTCAGACCGCTGTGAGAGTCCAATGGTCGGTATAATGAGAGATTTTGACGGGTCCACAAAAGGTTTTAGACAAACTTGTGTTTCATTTTTGTCTGTAGAGAAATTAGTTTGTGGATGTGCTGCTATCACACTCTTGGATACCTGCAGTTTAATCCAAATATTAATCCTATTATTACTATTAGTATTATTTCAATCTGACATGCCAGATTACAGTGTTATGGTGTTTCACAGTTCATCCAAAATAACATAAAAACACAGAGGAGATTAAGTGTTTTAACCGAGGCTTAAAACTGCAATTTAATTGAAAAAAGATTATAAGACCAACGGTTAAATCGTAACTTCATATACAGAGCTCCATCTTTTGTTACCACCTCCTACTATGCTTGAGTTTCAACATGCAAAGAAGCTCATGAAAGTGTGTGACGGTATTTCTGCTTTACTGAAGCGACACAGAGTCAATATAGCTACAGAGGTAAACAACAGCAAAGTACAACCAATAGGCTACTGTAGAATCTTCCAACATAATGGAAACTCGCCTGATCCTCTTTTAAACATCATCTACAGAGGTGACATTAAATTAAAAATTGATATATTTTAAAATGAAAAACCTATGACAGTCTGATCATAAAAATGAAACAGAGTCGGTGCTCCAGATTAGATGCAATAGGAAACTTTTTAAGTAGTGCAGTGACAGGTGGAGCCTGTCTTATTGAAATCTCTGACAACCATTGAAGGGTGTTGTGTTGTCATGCAGAGATTTTAACAGGTTGGCATGATTACAAAAAAGGTTTGCGAGAGAGAAAAAAGGTTGCGGCTGCCAATGAGTCTGGCAAGGGATGTGACAAGATCGCCAAATGATTTGAAATAATTAATTCCAGTGTCTGAGAAATTATTGGTAAGGTGTGCAGGGTTCAAACAACTGCCAATTTGTCCAGAATTAACCAAACAGGGTTCAGGTCACCTGCAGGATCTGTGGGCAACAGTTGGTCTCAAATGTGTTCAACTTTGATTAGAAAGTCCCCAACATACTTACACATGGAAGATGCACCAGGAAAACAGCTTTGCAGTCTAACAAGATCAGAACTCAATTTGATTTAGATCAAAGATGGGAGGTCATTCATAGTGAGGGTGAACAAACCCAACATTTTTCAGGAGGGAGACCTCAAAATCAATCAATTCATCGTAATTGTAATGTTATTTACAAGCCAACAAAATGCTTCTAATCAAATAAAAAAAAAAAAGTTCTTTAAAAGGTGAAAAGCCCAAAAATAGTAAAGGTTGAATGGCGTTGTGACAGCAAACACATAATGGTGTTGTGGTTAGCACTCCGACCTTCAAGCAGAATCCCCTTGTTTCAAATCTGGGATTGGGGGCATTTGTTTGTGAAGTTTTCATATTTCTCAGGGTAGTCCAATGTCCTCCCACAATCCAAACACACACAATTGGGGTTAACTGATGACTCTAAAGTTCCCCGAGTTGTGATTGTGTCCGTCAGTGTCTGACTCTTTCTGTGTTGCTCTGTGATGCGAGACACTTCCAGGTTTTACCCTGTTCAGCTGGGATCGGCTCCAGTCCCCAGATGAGTATGACGGCAAAAAAAATAGGGCAATACTTGTTTTGAGAACATGGTGTTTACTTACATTTTCAAAACATTCTGTAAAATGTGTTGAATGAATAATTAAAATGTGAAAGTTTAAGTCGTACTCCCTTAATGTAACAATAAAGAAGAGCAAGTGCTTGCTTGTTCAAATACGCTTCACACATCTTAACGACACAAGTTCTTCTTTCCTATTTAATTGGACTAACTTGTGATTTTTTTTCTCACAGGTTGAAATTTCATTTTAGCGAAACAAAATTAAAAATAGAAAATAAAAAACATCAGCTTGAGTCATCATCATTAGCTAATATTCAAAAGGGGAAATAAGACACCAAAACTTCACCTTCTTAAACTAATTGTAGGAGTCATTTTTTTCAGACAAGAGAAAAAAAACCCTGAACCAAATCTAAAATAATTGGCGTTTAAAAATTTTCAATTAAAACACAAGATACAAAACAAGTCTCTACCTCTTAACATAGACTGTTTTATGATGGAGTCTTATGGACTGGTTTACCAAGTCCTACGACAAGCGAGAACGTCAACAGAAACTTCTGCTTTATCATCAAATAAAAGAATGATAGCATTTATCAAAGTTTTATGATGATATTCATAAAAATATTGTTTCCCTCCATGTACCACTAGTGGGAGCTCATGTATTACTGGTCATATGCCTACCACAATTTAAAAATCAATTAACTAAGCCAATTGTTTGGGAAGGTGATTATAGTAAAACCAAACAACTATATATAGATATATATATATATATATATATATATATGATATATATATATATATATATATATATATAGATATATATAGATATAGTCGTCAAAAGCCAACATGAAGCAAAATTATATCCAGAAGCAAAATCCAGAAGCAAAATTACCTGTGTAATAGCTGCCAAAATTGCATCTCATTCATTATTCAAGTTGCTTTCTCTGTTACATTTTTACAATCAGTTGCATTTCACAAGAGTTCTTTAAAAGGACATTTTTAATTGTCGGTTTGACCTCGGTCTTTCCCACTCTTGTGGCTGCGTAACACAAAGTGATGAATTTATGATGAATTTCGGCCCAGCTGTGTCTGCCCGATGAAATGATTCGCTTTTGGGCGAGTCAAGTTGATTAACATATTTGGCCTGAGCGAAATATTTGGATACCCAGAGAGTTCAGATTGATGTTAAGTTTTAGTAAACGGGGCATGCAGTCGATGGCATGAAATTCAATACAAATCAAAAATAGGAAAAAATGATTGCTAACTGCAGAAGTCACGCATATAATCAATCTTTGGAGCCTGAAGCAGACATTATTCCAGTAATTTCCACCTCATCCTCAGTGTTACCAGGAAGGGTCTTGTGTTTGCGTGTTGGAAATTCCAATATCATTGCTTAAGTTTCCGAACAAACTGCTTCCTTGCTTATACAATTGTTTGGGTCTCAGGAAAAGGCGACAAGTTTGATGGTGACCCACCATCCCAAAAAAAAAAAAAAAAAAAGTCTACACAGACAAAACGATTTGCAGTGAGCATGCACTATACCTAAGATACTGTGATAACCTCTTCTGTATTTGTGTAAACACAATCTTTTCGTCTGATAAAGAGTCTGTGAAACATTAGCTATAGGTAGTGTTTCTATGCAGCTGTGTCAATGGACGTGTGTTTAATGGGATTCAGTCATACCCAACAACCTGAGATGTTGCAAAGACCTACATGATAAGGGAGAGTAATTGACATCAGGGGAGAAAAACACACTGGACCAAAGACATGCATTTGTTCACACAGTGAAGACTATCAATTTGTACTCATTAGCTCAAGCCTGCAGTAATTGTTTTACCAGTTTACCATATCACTCAAAGTGTCACTGCTCTGTGGGATCAATGTTTCACTCCTGTCTCTGTGTTTGTTTTTATTTTTGTATTATTCGGGCAAAACTAAACCCTGGCATCCTGCGGCGCGAGGACTTTAAGAGGCGTCGAGGGAAAAAAAAAAGTGGTAGCGCTGTGTCAGTGTACAGGTGGAAGGAAATGGGTAAAAATAAACAAGAAGCGCCATGCTTTCCTGAAAGCTATTTTTTCTATCTGTGGCATTTCATGTTTAACTGACAGGACATGTTTCTGGGTAACAGGGTGGGTGGCTTGCACTGTGAGGACTGGATCACACACTGCTACCAGTCATTGGATCAGTGGGGTACTGCAGACTGCAGCAGGACACCTAAGAAACTGTCGAAACTCCAGCAGAGCAAACAAACATATTTATTTCAGTTCTGGTGAGAGGGACGCAGGAGACGAAAGAGAATGTAACGAAAAATATGGAAGCGGACTAAATACAGAGGTTACCTGAGATGCACCCAGTTAAGTAAACAAAGCATCTCTAACATGTTAGTCTTTATACCTTCAGCACCATCTGTATGTGAGCAAAAGCCCCTTGGTGAATACAATGAGGGGACTATCCTGCATAACCCCCCCCCCCCCCCCTTTTTCTTCAAAAGGGTAAGATTTAATTTAAGATGAAATCAAATCCATTAGCAAACAACATGGGGAATCGTTCAGTTAGAAAATAGGATCCAATCCCCAAATGTGACTTAATGAAGAATCCATGAGCTGGACTGAATCCTCACTTTCTCTGTTTAAAGTACCATGCATCAAAACGCTCAGAGCCCTGGGAAAGAACAGAAAGCACTCCAGAGGATTATTTGCTCAAATGTCACATGTGAACGGGAACAAACTATTTGCCAAGAAATGGCTAAATAATAGCAAGGAACGCATGCTGAGAAATAAAAGAGGGCCAGACAATGTTTGCACTTTGCTGGGATTTCCAAGCTACGTCTCTCACTCAGTCATAGTTAAAATACATGATTTGAAAATGACACTGAGTCTTGAGAATATCCTCAGAGAACAGTAGCAGGATTGGGTTGATAGTATGAAGCAGTGCAAATGGAGGCTGGGAGTCAACTGGGAGGAAAGTGCATTGATGCAAAGACATAATCACTTAATAGTTCAATTGTTGTAACTTCCTGAATGACGCAGTGATAGAACCAAATCTTTGTTCCATTCAGACCTTGGCAGAATCACTTGCCTCGAAAACAAAATGCTTTCAGATTCCACATTAAGCTGGATAGTGCATTGCCACCACCTACTCACACGCCCTCTTTTCTTAATGGTAGCATCTTCCAAGTTTTCCTTTAATATCAGAAACATCACACGAAATTAATTTCTCATTTCTGAAATAATTGAACTGCTCTTCTACTGAAGGAGGACTTAACAGAAATTTAAAGAGCAGTGCACGTTAAAAGCCTCCAGATTATTACAGAAACTACTGAGTGTTAATGGGATCTGTCCTTTTCATGGTTGTCCTCTGTCTTACAGTTAAAGTTGGGTAGGACAAAGGCAATGGTTGAAACAATGACACTAAAAAGTAAAAAGAGAGAGAGTGCCCACTGAAGATTAAAGGAGCAGGAGGGTTCACCCTCACAACAGAAAGGGTGGAGGGAATAAGACCTACAAGAAAAAAATTTCAAACTAAGATAAGAAATTATAAAAGATAAAAGTAATTAACAGCTACTAATGTGATAATTAGTAATCAATAATTCAAACCATCCCTTTGACAACAGCACTTTAGTACATGAAATCGAAAGAAATGCCATTCATCACCGATTTTATCTGTTGAGGCAACATGTACTCATCTTCAGTTTTCTTTTTCATGTGCTGATTAGGTGAATCTGTCATCCAGAATAAGATTAAATATCAAGGTAGGACATAGAGAGTCACGCAAACACTGGAACATGCATGCTCTTTCTTTGTGACAGTAACATTTTCCCACTAGTGCACTGACTCTTTCTATGTACGCATCAGGCTGGACAGATCCACTTACTTAAATTGATAAGCATTTGTCATAATGACATTTACAATACATTTTACAATAAAAACTCACAATCAGTGGAAGCAGTGCAGTTAGTGTCCTGAATACATTTGGGATGGATTACAATGAATGGATTGCTATATCCAGGTCATTTCAATTACTGTCTCAGTAAAATGTGAAAAGCAGAACGCTAAATGTTTGTCTAACCTAGATATTCTCTCTCTGTGAACAAATCAGAGCCGGAAAAGTGGGAAAGCTCCAGATCAATGGACCCCAGTTAATGAGGACTAATGGAAGCTGTGGTCACATGATCAATGTGAGCATCCAACCTGAGTGTACAGAGTAAAAAATGACCGTTGTGAGTCAATACATCAGTCTGGATGGACAGATCTTGACACCATATGGATAGATTCAACAGACAAAGATGTAAGCACACATTATTCAATGACATGCACAGATACAGTAACACTACATCATACCAGCTTGCAGGGCTCAATCTTTGCTAGAGGTTTTTTTTTTGTTGTTGTTTTTTCTTTGACAGTTTAAGACATAAATGTAAATAAGGGGCCTAACAACAAGATGAGGCACAAAGCCCTGTCTAAATGTCACAGCACCAGCCATGGAAATGCCACAGACTGTCAGTGATAAAGAAGACCAGTGACATAAATCAGCAGAACCTGTTGGCTGTGGAGGAGCACATTTTGTCTTCATGTACTAAGCGGCTAAGCACTTTGTGTGTGTGTGTGTGTGTGTGTGTGTGTGTGTGTGTGTGTGTGTGTGTGTGTGTGTGTGTGTGTGTGTGTGTGTGTGTGTGTGTGTGTGTGTGTGTGTGTGTGTGTGTGTGTGTGTGGAGAGTGTTATAGTACAGAGAGGGCTTCAAACTCTCAATTTCACACATATGTGAGCTCAGAACAATTGACGGTCGACACACATGAACAGAGAGGAACAAAATCGACATGCAAAGCAGACAGTAGACAACTCATGTCTTTGAATGTGGGGGTCAACAACATGATGGGAACAGAAAGCAGGAGTACATTTTGGGGTTTTCTCTGTAAAAGTGCCTTGAGATGACTGTGGTGTATTTCGCGCTATATACTTTAAATTTAATTTAAATGAATTCGTGTCATGGGAACCGCATCAAATGTATATATTTGGCCTTTAAGGGGTAGCCTAAAGAAATGTAGACAGAATGTTACTGCCTTCATAAAGTTGTTCAATTATTGTTATTATTATTATTATCATTATTATTATTATAGAGACTTAGATTAAATAAAGACACACATCGAAAAAACCTTTATGATAAGGTCAATCCTAACCTGACCCCTCCTATCCCCTCATACTTCTTTGCTTCCACAGCCATCTCTCCATCGTCTTCATCCCCAGTTTCGCTACTCATTTCTAAGACATTTTTTTGATGTTTATTTAGGGGGGTGTCCAGTCACAGACTTTTTGCTTGAGTGGGACATCTGCCTTTATTCGCACACATAATCCATGCATGTGTCTCAATCTCTGTCTTGTACTGTTACAGAAAGAATTTCTCTGATTGACTAAAAGTGAAACTGAGAAACAGAGAAAGGCTGGGAGCGAGAGCGAGTGAGAGAGAGAGAGAGAGAGAGCGAGAGAGAGACAGGCATAGAAAATAATGTAATAACAATGCACCGCAGCGCTCTGAAAGCTAAAGAATGTTGTGAGACTAAAAGACTGACCTACTCATTGCATGACAGTAATAGAACAAACATGTGATTCATTCAGAAAAACAAGTGATTGTAAAAGTTAAAGTCCTCATAAATCAAATAAAATGAGGATGTCCTTAAGAAAACATAAGGTAATCCTTCCAGATGTCGTGGTTTGATATTACGCAGAGCACCCACTAGCCTGAAACCAAGGTTGTTTCTTTTAACATCTAATGAAACACTATGGAAGAAAGATGAGGTGCAAGCTTCAATTTTCTGGAAAAAATGAAAATAAATGAGTTATGCTCTTAACAACTATCAAATCGCAAGGCAAACCTGTGTTTTGTATGGATAATGTCATGTGGTAAAGCAGGGGACATCAACTAAGATGGTAACCTACCTGTCATGCCTGGAGGGGTTTTCAAAAATTTCCCATTGAAATTCTGAATCACTACGTCACATTTCTCCGTTGACTCCATCCTAGAAGAAGAGCAAAAGAAGGTGATGACTGAGTACAATCCTGCACAAACAAACAAAGCCCAGTTTGCTGAACTGAAAGTACAGTTTGAATGACAATTTGCTATAAAAGTAATAAATAAATGTCAGTTTATACATCTGTGCTTGGCTGTTTGAGCAAAATGCCTTAGGTAGGCGTGTGTGTGTGTGTGTGTGTGTGTGTGTGTGTGTGTGTGTGTGTGTGTGTGTGTGTGTGTGTGTGTGTGTGTGTGTGTGTGTGTGTGTGTGTGTGTGTGTGTGACAGTGTTTTCAATGGGGTTTCCTCTCCTTTGTCCCAGTTTAAAAGCTCCATTCAGTCTGATCTGTTGTGTGTCATGTCCTCTTTGTCTGCCCCTATTCAGCTCTGCTCACCCAATCGCAGCTCAATGACTAATTGCCTGCTTGGCAAGCAAAAGCCAGTGTGCAAATGTGTGTGTAACGTGTGTATGTAGAAGAGAAACACAGTGGCTGAGACTGTATGTGCGTGCAATGTGAACATGTGTGTCTCTGTGTGGGTCGTTGGGCTTTCTTCATATAGTCAGTGACCCAGAATGGAGGCCCGGCTGCATTTTAATCACTGGCACACTCTACACTGTAACTGAGACCACACACACGTACAAAAGGTGAGGTGGCCAAGGGCGGAGCAATGTGGAGATGTATTATTAGAGCCCAAATTCCTTCATTCATAATAGGCAGAGCGACAAATCAGGTAACGTTGGCAGTGCAATTTCCTGAAACCAGAATGTGGGTCATAGTTTGATAATTTTGCGTCTGAGTTGCTTTGTAAATAAAGGAAGGGAAAAATATCAGTAGAATTATTGCTTATCACAAGAAAGTTGTTTTAATGTGCCAAAGCTTCTTTAGCAATAGAAAACCAAAGCTGTCAGTCAAAATGGAACCCTTGGAAACTGAACCACGAAAATATTCCTAAGTAGAATTTAATTAAGAAGGTATTTGTCTCTGCAAGTGTACCTGGCAAAGCCGACTCCCCTGCTCAGGCCATTGGCGTCCCTCAGTATCCGTGTGGAAATGACGTGACCGAAAGGCTTCAGCATGTTCTCCAGCTCCTGCTCGTCCATGGACACGGGCAGGTTGGATATGTAAAGGTTGGTGGGGTCCTGCTCCTGTTGCTGTTGAACGACAGTAGTAGAGGAAGGAATTACATGCTTAAATGTGAGTTCAGGGTTGCATATGTTCTAATTTGAGAGAGTTCAGCAACAAATCTGATTGAACCTCTGAAACGGTGAAATCAGTAGTTATGTGTGAAGAAAAAGTTGCGCAATTCACAGTATTAATGCAAATGTTCTTGGAAAGATGAGTTAATAGTCATACATACTTGAGGTGAAGAAGAATAATATGAGGCAAGCAATGGATGTTTGCGAAGCAAGACCTCAGTTACCTTCATGTGAAAAATAACAAAAAAAAAAAAAAAAAAAGCAACAACAAAAAACAAGCGAGACAGAAAAGACTTGGCTGTCACCCTTCACTACAAGATGGTTTTGCTGTAGTAAATGCATTAAAGGTGAAGTTGTTTTGTTCCATATTTATGACTGAATATCCCACAGCAAAAATATCTGTGAATTTAACTCAAGAGACGAACGCTCCTCTAAAGAGAAATAAACATTTCACTGAAACGGCAGCGCACGGGCTTCATGCTTACAACCCCTGAAGCAATGAGGAAAGCCCCTCTGGATTCTAAGATGTTAACAGGGTTGCATTAAATTCTTCCACAGGAATGAGGGAACCTCCTTCTTGTGTGCCTCTCAGTAGTTACACTGGTATACTTCAATTATTTTTGCTCTGTTTGGCAGCACTCCATTGAAATGATACTCCGCAGGAGACCAAAGCCTGTGTGTGGCGTTTGCAAATTAAAAAGGCCTGGATGCGGGGAAGGGTTTGACGGAGGGCGCTCTCTGTTACAGAAATGTACTACAGAGGGGAAAAAAAAAAAAAAAAAAAAGCCAGGTTACATGCATGTTCTGTAAATTAAAACAACATGATTTCAAGCCTTTTTATTCCTAATTTTATGAAATCTGTTTGGTTACAAGGTTTCCCAGAGTGCCTGAGTCGAGACTATAAATGATGCTGTGATGTTTAAAAAAAAGAGTTTTATAGCTGTTTCTCCCCTCTGCAACGTAACAACGCTCATTTGTTTGGCATTCCTTTGCAAATTCTCGTGTTCAGTAGCTGCAGAGGCAGCTTTAGACGAGTGGAGTTTGCATGTTCTCACTGTGTCTGACAGGGCTTCTTCTGGAAACTGTTTAATTTCCACAATCTAAACACATTCTTGCGAGCGGGCGTCTCTCAATTAGTTGTAGGAGTGAATTTGTGTGTTGGTGATTGTGCTTGACTCTCTGTTAACCCTGCAATCGATCGTTGATCTGCTGTGGGTATACGTTGCCTTTTCCCTCATGTGGTGGCTGAGATTGGCCCCAGCTCCCTGCAAACCTACTCACAATGAAGCAGGTGTAGAAGATGGATCAATGATTGGTGCCCCAAAGTGCTCCCCCCGCCCCCCCAAAAAAATATGGTCACAATAAACTGCAACCTTTGTCACTTTTCATCTCTTTGTGTCCACTCTTCTCATGAGAAATAAAGTACTTCAACTGTAGTATAGAGTTTGGGATATACTGCCCACGTCTGATGTTTGTTTGAAACGAGCGTCACGAGGGAAAAATAATATCCGTGCATTTCTGTGGGTCTCTGCGTCAAAAAAAATGAATAAAAAAAAAATCTGCCCTGTGGGACTCCTCTCAAACCTAAATATTTCCTTTATGCATGGAGGATTTTCCTTTGCATGCTCCAGAGATGCTTGTAGAGTGGGAGTTCCAAGGCTGGCAGACTGTGACCAAAGTCATCTTTGTAATCAGTGACTCAGAATAAGCAGAACAGCTCCAGTGAAAAAGTCAGAAATATTTTACCTTCCCCCCCCCCCCCCCCCCTTAACTCTGAGTATCTCTTTTAGTCAGCAAGGATTTTCCTTTGGCAGAATGTCCGAGATAGAGGGTGCTTGTCTTCCCAGAAAGCGACAACTGGCTTCGGACCTAATCTTTCAGCACATGCTTGTGGGCGCTCGCTTTTACGCAAGCACTTACTGACCGAGGCAATAACATCAAAGCTGTAGTATGGAACAGCTGTGAAATTTGCCATTGGTCTTAGCCTCATTTCACAGGCCTCCCTCCAAATAGTTACGTCACTGTGCTCCTCGGACATAGGTAAATCACAGCTTAGCGACACAGCTTGTTAAAATGTTTACAGGATAGCATCAGTGTTTGAAGTTTGTCTTACAACAGGAGTCAGGTTGTGGACGTGGACCTCTAAACAGGTTTTTCTGACGGAGCGCGCTCCTCCAGTGTCTTTTCAGTGGCAGTGATGTGGGACGAAATTCAAATCTGTGTTGGAAATGGAAAGTTAATCTCAAGATAAAATGAGGCTCAGTCATCAAGTACTTTTTTCCCCCCAAAAGATTTCAGTTTTTATGTTGCAATCCCTCTGATTCAGTTCAAAGAGGAAAAAGTATCCAAGGAAACCAAAAAAACCAAAATTCTAGTAAAACGATCATGGCTTAAAATGTGGCTGACTTACATTCCAAATCTCTAATATCAGCTGCAGGCATGCGTCTAGAAAAACTCTTTTTTGCTTGGACAGCTGCACCCTGATGAAGTGGTGAGCACGCTGGTTTGATTCTGGATTAGTGAGTCTTTCTAAAGCGGAGCTTGCATGTTCCTCCTGTGCCTGCGTGGTTTTTCTCCAGGCCCTCTTCTCTTTCTCCCACAAGTTTAATGCACGATAAGTTAATTGTTTACGATGAATTACTTGCAGTAGTGTGACTGTTAGATTCCAGCCTGAGATGGACCTGTTGCTTTAAATGATTATCAGCCTCATTGTCCCCCCCATGTTTGATAAAGGAAGTTTATAAATAAATCTAGGAATGGGAACAAAAAATGAATACAACTGAAACCTCTCACTCTATTGTCTCGGGCACCTTAGATTTATATTAATATAGCTATAAAATATTTAACGTACTCTTTAACTTGATTGGTTTAACCTACAGCACATCTTCATTCTTTAACAACCTCAGAAATATACAAACCTATTTAATATTTCCAGGGATTGATATATTGAATCTTTAAATTAAAAATGACTACGGTATTTATTATCAAAGAGAGCGGTTTAAAAAAGGGATAGGTTTCACCACTGTGGATGGCTCTTTGTTAAACCGGGAATTTCGACACCACCGAGAGAATCTTTTACAATAAGAATGAGAAGCTAAAGGCTGGTAAAAATTTAAGCACCCAAGAGAAGAATCAGCAGTGAACCGTTGTCTAAAGCTAATAAGGTTAAAGAAGAAAATGTACTACTGCACATCAAGTTACAAGTGTCCACTGGAGAAATTACTGGAGAAATCCAAGTGCATTTATTGTCATTGTCCCACTGTTTGAAAGCCTGTGACTTTACGCCATTCAAAGAAATTAGCTCCAGACTCGATCCCGGGAGTTACACTATGGCTGCAGCAACAGTGACAGAATCAGTCTGTATCTGTTTGTCAAGAAAGATTAAATGTTTAAAAACCGAATATTTCCTCCACCAGTGGTCAATGTGGTTGAAAGATAATCCCATCCAAAGGCGACATGTCTTAAACAAGATCTCACAGCGGTTTGCCCATTCTCAGCTATAAAGTGAGTCAGCTGTTCTGTTTCTGCTCACATTTTCCGTGGTGTTTGCAGTGACTCTAACAAGGGGGATGAATTCCGATTTGTACAGACAAGAGAAATGCCATAACCTCTCCACTGCTGCTCCAGCTGCTGATCATCTATCCTGTCTTGTTCTTGTCCCTGACGGAATATGCCTTGTTTTCTTTGCGTCGTCGGTATTGTCTCAATCCAGGGAAATCAAGGGCGAGATTGGTACAGAATCAGCGCGGGCACTGAGCTGGGATGCCGAAATCAAATCGCATCTCAACAGAGCATCTCTCAACACAGTTTGAGTTTACTCGCAGCCCGACTGAGAAATGAGCCCAAGTGCTTTGGAGCACCCACATGTGAATGAACTCTACTTGACTTTGCTTAAAGTTGCTGTTTGCACAAAGTTACTTCACAGTGATCTCTCACTCTGCATGTTGCAAATGACTCACTTCTCTCTCACTCTCCCTCTCTCTCTCTCTCTCTCTCTCTCTCTCTCTCTCTCTCTCTATCTCTCTCTCTCTCTCTCTCTCCCTTTGTCTCTCAGTCTCACTCTCTCTCTCTTTGTAACATCTGTCATGAGCTGGAAACAGCTTCACACCAACTGTGCCTCTCCCTGACTGTGTAGCCTGACGGCCTGCCAGCCAGTCAGCCTGTGTTTTCAGCCCCATTAAACCTCATTGCTGCATCATTATAGCAGGTCTGTGCCTCTTATCATGTTACTTCCTGCTTACTCCACAATGCAACAACACCTGCTGAAATGCTGGAGGGTAAAGCGAGGGCAAACCAACGGTTAAATACCTGTGAAAAATGCCACCACGGTGTGCACGCGGCCCGTGTGAATATAACATGAAATAATAGTTGAACGGTGCAATTCTTCTCGATCTTGCTCGTAACAGCAAAACGCCACAACAGAAAATGAAGCCTTCGATGATGCCAACAGGTGCAAGCAAGCGCTGGACTTAGACGGGACAATAGAAAATTGCACTAACAGAGAGGAAGACAAAAGATCAGAAAACAAATGACAAAACACTTGAGAGCAGCAGTGCGTGATTAGAAAAACAGTTTCTATTCATTGGACATCAACTCCTTCCTCTAACCTTTTCCAGCTTCTATATAATCCTGCTCATTTCCTCTTTTAATCCTTCTATTCTTCTGTCTCTTTTGCCCTTTCTTAGCCCACATCCGTTCTACATTTTGACTTCCACCAATGTAAAGTTCTTCCCATTCCTCTTTGCACTACTTGCTATTCGACCCTCCTCCATAAGATTAAAACATAATCTTCTATAATGGTAGCCTTGCTGTCTAAAACAGTATCTGAATGCCTAATTAATATTTAAAGAGGTAGGTTTTCTCCCACTCTTCTCCCTTCTCATTCTTTTCCCATTGTTCGTGCCTGCTTACTATTTCCCCTCTGCCTCGAGTTTTTCTCCGCGGCACTCCCCTCATCTTTATTTTCTTTCATTTCCATTTATTTCTCACGGCCACCTCTTTCTATCTCTTCATCCCTTCCTCTTCCTCAAGCCAAGCTCTAATCTTTCATAATGATTGTCTGGGTGTCTAAATGCTCTCTAACGGCTTAATCAATACTTAATGAACATACCATAAATACTTTATGAACCCTAAACCCTGACATCCCCGGGGTTTCATTAGCCATGGAGATATACGCTTTTCTCCATCTTCATGACGACTCGAGGCTCGGTGAAATCAACTCTGGGTACAGAATAGTTCATCACTTAGTTTCTGGTCAGTTCCTACAATCATAGACGCAGCGGTGTTCAGATGCTTCTGCTGCCATCATGGTACATGTAAGTGAACGAGGCAAAGCACAGAAACCGGTATTTGGTTGCAAGGTGACATTTCAGCCAGCGACACATGGACTGCACGTCCTTTCAGTTGCCGACGTCTTAATACACCACCTACATGTCAAGTCACTTTGCTTTTCAACCTGTGTGTATTGTTAATGGAATAAAGCAGCACTGTTGCAGGTTTCAGCCACCTAAAGGGCACAGTTTGAACACACACGTTGAAGTATTTAGCACAGAGAGCCACAGCTTAATATTTTTTCTATATTTGCACATTATATTTAAAAAGAAAAAAAAAAGAAAAGAAAAAAAGGCCATGGACTTCATCAATTCACTGTAGTCACTTCCCTTCAAGAAAAATAGCTTTTGCATCAGAAGAAAAAATTACTGAGATTGATCCATGCACTTTGTAAATCCTGCACCAGGTCTTTGCTGCGGTTAATTGGCTACAAAGGTCATTTAGCTTAGCTGACCTTTAAAAGATCAAGGTAACTCACGAGCATCATTAAAATTGTGGCCAGAGGCTTTTCAAGTGACGGTGCACCAGAAAATATTCAAACGCAGCTGAAGCTGCTTTCCACTATGTAGCAGCAGTGAAGTGGCGACGGAACCCTGATGATTCAAAGAAATGGCATCACTCCTGACTAAGTGAGAGACGGACTGTGTTTCAACAGTTAATTCAATTTCATGATGGGCAGAACTTTTTTCCCTCCTCCCTCTGGCTTCTAACGCTGTCTTCACACTCTGCATGAGTCATTTAGAGCACTGAGAAAGGCCTTTTTAGATAATATAGATGATACACACACACACACACACATACACACACACTTTCCACATTATAGTCACACATGCTGTTAATACTCAGTTAATCATTAATTTATGACTATTTTTCCTCTGAACCGTGTCTTTTATTTCTCTTTCGCACTGGTCTTTACTGTCCTCCTGTTCTCATGGATTAATCGTTTCAACTTGGCTTCTTCTCTTCTCATCCCTTCTTTCTCATTTTTCACTCACACTGTCTCTACTGTGTATTAAAAGTCCAGTAATTCATCACAGAGTCAGAGCAGAGCGCAGTCCCTGCTGCACACCAGCGTGCAGGCTGCTTGTCTTCCAGCCGTCCAGAGCTGGAATCAATCACCCGATCTTGAGACACTGAAACCATCAGGGAGGGTCGGACATAGATAGCAGAGAGAGAGAGAGAGAGAGAGAGAGAAAGAAAAAGGTGGAGGTGGACCTGCAGATGGATTGATTAAATACATGGATTAAATCAACATTTCCTTGGCTGAACAAAGATCAAAAGGCCTTTTAAGTTTCCCTTGCTATTTATTCAGAAAGCCAAAGAAGTGGGATTGATAGAGCCCAAAAATAAACTGAACTTGACTCCGGTGTTACATCTCTCCTGCCGTTTGTTATTCTTTTCTTGTGGGGGTGGGGGGGTGTTTTTCTCATTTGTTATTGTTGATGTTTCTGTGTATTCTTCAAAGTGCACCAATGAAACTTGTGAATGTGGGCCTGATTTCGAACCGCCAAGGAGAAGTTCTGTCATTTCCTGTGGCTTTGTGGTGGTTGCATTTATTTATTTATTTTTTAACAGCTCTAAATCTTTTCCAGGCTGAAATCCAAATGTTGCACTCAGACTGGCTGAAGGACGATTGCGTTTCTTATCTTGTAAGGAGCCACCAGAAACAGGCCTAGGACCCACGTTGGGTTCAAGATTGTAATTTTGGCCGACTGGTCAAAGCTTCCACTCTGAGCAACCGATTTAAGGAATATATATATTTTTAAAGAATTGTGTTATGAAACACAAAACACATGTTTATGGGCATGAATGCATACGTTCCTGAGATCTTTCCAAGGCAAAACACTTCGCCAAAGCATGGCTGCAGCGACTAAAACTTATGCACAAGGACTACGTACACAAACACCTACACACCAGGGAGGCAATGCCTTAGGTCACGTTTACACATTTCCCCCTCTACCTTTGAAAGAAAATTTTTTTTATTTACACGGAAACGCATATACACCTGGTTCAGAGTTACTATGCGCAGCCGAACCTGTAGGGGGCAGTGCAGCGAGAAGCACGAAGCCATGATAGCCAATCAGAATCCTAGAAAAAAACACCATGTCACGAATTGTGACATAAATCTCCGCCTACCCGCCTTTAGATGCACCTGGAGACTTTATTTAGTTTATAAAGATCTCCACTGTGGCCAGAGTTTTCAGGAATCATTGTTTGTGGTGAGTCGTAGCATTTATGTGTAAATGTGCGGCTCAAACGAGAGAAATATCACCGTTTTTTTAAATACCTGGGTAAAACATGGCCTAAAAAAACAACAACACTCTCTCGCTCTCGCATGCACGCATGCACGCATGCACGCATGCACACACACACGCAGTTCCCTCTCTTTAGCCTTTTTTCGCCTCTTTTTCTTCCCTAATGCTGAATGCTGTAATCAAGGCTAATGGGACTCAGCTGTTGGCCGGTCTAATTACCTGGAATGCAGACTGATGATCTTAGAGAGAGGCGGTTCACACACACACACACACACACACACACACACACACACACACACACACACACACACACACACACACACACACACACACACACACACACACACACACACACACACACACACACACACACACACACAGGAGATGGCTACAGACTCTGCTGTAGCAGGGAAGTGTGTTTGTTTTCTCAGGATAGCAAGAACAACATTAATTCTGGTTAGGACATTTTATACTTCACAAGAAACTAAATTGCATAATTCCTCTGTCCTTTAAATGTAAACTACATGTTAATATGAATTATTAGACATCTGCACGTCTTTATATGCTGCTGATGACAACATTCCTGCTTTTCCAAATTAGTGACGCTCACTTCTAATTCATGACCAATAATGTCGAGATGGTGTGCAGATGAAGCTGTGATGAAGTTTTATGATGTTTCTTCTACTTCCCCGAACTAGACCACAACCTCACACTATATCACTTTATCATTTTAGCTATTATCTCTCAGAATGGAGACAGATCCCCAAACTGTGACAGTACATGTTTCTCACCATAGCATGAATAATACATGTACCCAAACCATGGTAATGTGTATTTTTGCACCTATTACTTAAGTGTGTGTGTTTGTGTTTCTCTTGTGAGTCAGCCTGCTCTTAGTCCGTGTGAAAAGTATTGCAATGGCGTAACAAAATAAACAGAATTTATGTTCACTAGAGCATGCATTTTAAAAGGTCAATAAAGCTTGAATAAATTTTCTATTCCTTCTCTTTTACTCCAAGTCTGGAACATCCAGGGAGCAGTTTGGCAAAGAAAACAACATTAAATTCACACACAACTTTCTGTGTCTGATTTATATTAACTGGATGATTCCAGATATTTTCACACAGCCCATAATTTTCATTCATTTCCAACTGTGCTGTTTACACAAACGCACACTCATTTGACAGAGAACAACGGCCATAAGGGGGCTGAAAGGTATGAAGTAAAGCAACCTTGTCTTAACATTTAAAAAGCTTCTTTGAAGAAAGGAACAGTTTAATGGTGCTTTAAAACACCCCTGCAAACCAATATGTAGTCAAAGTACCAAGATTCTTTAAGAATGACATTTTTGGGAGCAAATTGAACCTACAGCAAAAAATGTAAATCTCACATCAACTGACAATTTTTGATTATTGAAGAACAACAATGTCAACACATGAGATTCTGAGACAAACCTTTTGAGTCTGACAAATGTGTTTTAGTGTCATACAAGGCCTCATCCGCCTGATTCTTCTCATTCTGTTTGCCTGAGGAGAGAGCGGGCTGCAGGGAACCCCTTGCTTTAAATGATTCATGGAGTCTGGCATCATGGGATGGGGGGGGGGGGGGGGGGGGGGGGTGGCGGGGGGGGGGGGGGGGGGGTTCGTCTATGACTGTGTTGGTACACACCCTGTTTCCACCTCTGCGAGAGACTTGTGTGTGTTTTTGAAGCTGTATCATCACAGTGAGGATTGTTTCATGCCAGTTCAGAGGGACTCATTGATGACAGAGATATACATACAAACATACATAAAAAAATACACACACAGAGGTGTCACACTTGCTAAAGATGATCCAGGCTGCAGTTATGTGGATGGGAGTGAAGAGTAAGGGGAAATGAAAGAAACGAGATTGGTAATAACATTAAAAGAGAATGGTTTATTTGTAAACATAAAACCGCATAAAACCGCATTATACAGAGCCATGCTAACTCAATTCTCAGTGAGTTAAGAAAGAAAGAAAAAAAAACAAAGGAAAGAAAGTTATAGCGGAAAGATATGAAAGAGATATAAATTATATGACAATATAAACATGATTTGAAGCTTTAAAATTAGTAGTTTGGATTTAGGTAGTTTTGGAAGACTCATAATTCTATCAACTATCTACTTTCAACACTAACATCACACATCCAACATATTTTGTACAGCTTTAGGAAAATGTACAGTGGCATTCTAAACTTCACCATTTCTTCAAAAGAAGACTCCAGTAGCAGTACTCATAGGATTACCACACCTGGATTAATAGCAACTATCGCCTAAACTGACAGCATTTTAAATGTTGACATAAATCCCATAATCAGAGAAAAAAACCTATACTGTGTCTTCAGAATAAATACAATTAAGAACGCAATATGTGTGTTAACCTTTTCCTTAAACCTCTCCCATGAACTGCCAAAAAAAATTCAGAACACTTTTCTATGTTTCTGGTTTGAAGTCCAACAAACGAGGATATCAGAGAACTAAATGTGGAACAAAGTTACTCTCTGCCTGTGTTGCAATGACTGTGTGCGACCAGTGGAAAACAGGCGACCATCAAGTTAGAAATATGTTATGAGTAATATCTCACTAAAACACACTGTAATAAAGACTGGAAATTCTGAGGGAACAAAACAGCTGGAAAATAAATATTTGAGGTTGAACAAAAGAGGTTTTGATGCCAACAAGATTCGAGGATTCATCAAGGATTAGATGCCGACAGCCACTAAATCCACTGACATTATTGCATTTTTCAGTTTCCTTATTTGAAGATTGCATCTCCTTTCTGGTTTTTAAAACTGTGGTATTAATGAAATGGTAAGTCTATAAATTATCACAACAACTGATTTAAAAAATGTGAATCTTTACAAATATTAGAGGAGAAAATGGATGACAAATTGTCAGCTTGTCCAGACAATGACCCAAAGCTTGGCATCTTGGGTGCATAGTTTGATTCCTTAACAGTGATCCTGTACTATTTACTTCTACACTAGTAGAAGATTATAAGGGAAGTGAAATTAGCCCCTAAATGCACTCACATGTAACTCCTTAATGCACCACCCCCTTTCTCCGAATTGTTCCTTGATCGTCCGGCTGTCTGTCGGTCGGTCTGGATTGGAGCGTTTCATTACAGAAATGCAATAAACCAGGGAGCCTGCTGGATTATCATTGAGGAAGCTCTTTCTCAGATAAGGAAAGAGAGAATTAATAAAGAAAGTTTTGAGACAAACTTATTGAATGCAGGTTTTTTTATTTTTTTTTGCTTCCCATTTTTCCCCACACTAACGGTATGTGGCTTGTCCTCAGACAAATCATCGGGAAATGAAGTTAACAGCCACAGCCAGAGAGAAAACAAATTAAAAGGAAACTACAAAATTAAAAAAAGTTCTTGAAAAGTGCAAGGGAGGAGTAGGTTTGTGCTCTTGGCACTGCAGTGATTAAAACATGAAGCCCTGGCTCAGACACAAGAATCACATCAGCTCAAAAGAAAGAAAGAAGCATTCGACTTCTGAGCAAAGTTGGTGTCTTTCCCATTGTGTCATATTACATGTGAGTGTGCCAAGATGTGCAGTGCATGGGAAACTGTTGTTTGAAGACTTGTGCAGGGAAATGGTAGCCAGATCAAACTTCGGGCTGATCCAAACTTGATTGTTGAAAACTCAAACGTACCTTGTCTTATCATTAATCACATATTTTCCAAATTTACTTCAACTAAAAGCCACAATAAGTGTTCTGATAATGAACGTTTGCGTAAAAGCTACAACCCTGCAGTCACCTTATTTGCACTGCGGAAAAAAATGAGACTGCCATATCATTCAAGGGCATTTACCACTTGCAGCACTTGTGAAATGATACACAAGCTGGAAGACTTGCTAAAGTGAAGTTGTCCACGTCCACCCACACCTTCTGCTGGCCTTGGCTATAAAGTCCTGGAGGAGAGGAATACTCGTTTACACTTCAATAAAAAGACCTTTTTCATCAACTCTACGGTTCTGACAACATCTCTCGCTGCAGTCACCCCATCAAGGTCAAGTGAGCATTTATGTGTGAATAAATTTGTGTGGTGTGAGAGTGATTGACCCCGGTGCCCTCAAAAGAAAGGGATTTACAATATTTCTTACATTTACAGCTTTGATTGCTTAGTTTTCATGAGTGTTATTTAAGCAGAATACATCACAAAAAGACATCTAAAGCATTTGACTGCTAAACACAAACTGTACTTTTTTAGATAATAGGAATAGAGGGGTTACATTTGCTCGGTTACACTGTGCTCAGGTTGACTTATTTTCGCACAGCCCAATTTAAAAAAAACAGACCTTTGATCTCCTACTTCACGTTTAATCATCCAAAAAGTCGATTAACATTTTATTTACCTTCAACACCACTGTCCATGTCCTTCAATTTCTTTATCAGGGTAATCAGTTTGGTTTTCTTCTCTCTCTCTTTGCAGAGATGACTTGGAGTTAACAGCAGAGTGTATGCTTGGTTGATTTTTCACACAGTGTAATATGAGCGACTGAACAGCTGAGTCAGTGTTAGTGGATCCTATGCTTCTGACGCACGCACGCACACACGCACTCACGCACACTCACAAATGTGTGTTTTGTCCCTTCACCTGACACTATTTCATCCTGATCAATGCCTTTGTCCTACGGACCCAAAGCTCGAAAGCTGTGGCCTGTTGCCATGGTTATCTCTATTTGAATCCAGTGGGATTAACCTCCAGGGAGACGGCTCGGAGGAGGAAGGAAGAGGGGGTGAGAGAGGGGACAATGGAAAATAGAAAAGAAGGAGTGAGACGGGAGCGAAACTAGACGATGCAGGTAAGGAATAAAAACACAAGGAGCACAGACATATATTCGCAGAAACTTTGTATGAATCCTGACAAATGATACGTTTTTTGAGAGCAAAGCCTAATAAAACTCAGGTTAACCTTTACAGTAAAACAATGACATATTAAAGCTATGAGTAGGCAAAGTTATAGAAATTGTAACAAAACAAAGCTCAGCATTAGGTAAATACCACATTTATAAGGTCATACCAGTGAATGTCACAGCCTGGATACAAGACTTCTATTTAGTATTTCTGTGCCTCACATTGAAGTATGGTTCAACTGCAGAATACAGCACTCGGTTTGTCTCGGTCTGCTTGGATTTCACTACTTACTGCAAAATCAACAAAACTCTGCAATGTGTGCACAGGCTTGCAAATAATTCCCCATTAAATGCATTAACATGACGGACAGGATGTCAATTAAAAAGTCGCTCCAATGTGCCAGATACTATGTCACTCTGCAGAAATGGTGAAAAAGTAGCTTTGGGTGTGTGAAAAGCCATTTGTTTACACGCCGTGCAACTTTGCAGTTGAGTACAGGTGCAAGTTTTCTGTTGACAAGCCATTTTTCCACTACGAAGCACCAGAAAAGTGTCTGATTGCTCCAGGTTGGACGAGTACAAATAACTGTCTCAAAAGTGTCTTTGTGTTGGGTTTACAGAAGATGTGGCTCACTCAGTATTTCGCTGTCATATTGTCTGCTTTGAACGCGACAATAGTCACTCAGACCTCTCTGTAGTGATCGTGGAGCCGACGTTCCGGCGTTAAATAAAAATCAAGAAGAAAAATAAAACATCGAAATCCCTTTTTGTAATACGCAGTACATTTATTGTCATATCAGGAATTAGGGTGTGGTGATTGGAAAATGTAGGTAATTTCCCTTATATTTATACCACAATGGGCTGCAAAATGACAAAGCAGAAGGTAGAATTTGCTCCCATCATAATGCACTTATGCTTCAAATAATGTTTCTAAAATAACAACAGTATTTCTAAATCTGTAGAAGATGATATTGGGCTGAAAGGACATAATAAATCTCCTGAAAGCACAATCTAAACACAGGTACAAAGGTTTCGTAAATTTATGTCACTTGATCTGAAAGCTGCTCACTGATTGGTTCAACTCAGGTACAATCATCTTAACATGAGCACTGCTGTTTAACATTACCTCAGTATTACAATGTAATGCAAACAGAAACAGAGAAACAGCTCCCTGACCAACTTTATTTATCTCAAGCGCTTTGTCATTTTCACTCCCTTCTTGCATTTCGGTTTGGCTTTTGCTTGATTTGCTTTGGCTGAGCAAAAACCGCTGGTATACAGAATATTCCAAAACTAAATCACTGGGTTTCTCTCATTGGGATGTTGCTTTTTCATTGGCCGCCGTTTCGTTTTGTTTTGAAAAGCAACAGAATGTAGCCACTGCTAATACACCCCCAGAACAAACAATTCAGTAAGCGATCCTCTTTTCTCAAGCTGGAGTGTGCGAGTTCCAAACGAGCCCTCCGGTTGAAGAATGGACTACAGACGACGCACTCAAAGCGCATGCAGCAACACGGAAGGGAATTAATTTAATCTGCTGGCAGGAAATAAAAGCATTTCAACTGTGGCAGTTTTGCATCAGAAGGTGGCTTTTTGAAGATACAAGTACTTCGCAGCGAGGAGGCTTGATGGAAATATTGCTGTGGTGTGCAGATGACGGAGTGGAGATTTTCTCTCAGTCTTCAGATGTCGAGAGGAGGGCACAGTGGGGCCAGCTGACAGCTTGTTGGACCAAGGTTATTTACTTTTAGAAAAGCAAAACCAGCCTGAGTCAGCAAACACCAAAGGACACGCATGCACAGGCATGAACATGCAAGTGTTTCATCTCTGGCATGTGAGCGCACGCACACACGCGGCCGCGCGCGCACACGCACGCACGCACGCACACACACACACACACACGCACGCGTGCACCCAACCACCACCAGGAGTTTAAATAGTCTCATCACTGGGATAACATTGAGAAAACAGCAGCCTAATTATCATCATATCCTCTACCAAGGACTCCTCACGACAGCACGCTCAGTCTCATGTATTCATTTCACCTGTACAAACCACATCTTCCCCTCTTACAAAGTCATTAGGCTTTAACAAGGGTTCTTAAACACCCTCCCCACCCCTCACCTCAGTCCAAATTGAGCAGGTTTAGAGTTCTCGTGAGATGGAGCCTCGTTACAGTTTCGTCGCCACAAACTGGCCTGTAACCCTATTTGGGCTCCCAGCAGTGCAATAACCCCAAATTGCACTTATATAGGATGTGATGACCAAGAATCTGCCACTAACCAGTCATCCAATTAATAATGACCTTATCACTGACACACATAGTACAGGCACTCACAGAAAATAAAGCAGCAATTACATATGATTTATTACAATAAGCCTGGACCCAAGCACCTTTATACTTAACATTCATAGAGGCAGCCAGGAATTTTTATACCTACTTGCTGAACCACGACTGCTAATGTCCAATTTGCCCTCTCTAGTCAGAACGTGAATGCTCCTGAGGAGGGAGTGCCAGTGGAACTCGTCTCGATTTTCTTTCTTTTCATTTCTATTTTTTTTTTTAAATCCTTTTTCTATATATAATCTGTCATTTTTAGCTGATACCTGAAGGGAAGCATACAAAATTACATATTACAGTGTATTCCTTTTTATACGATGAACAATTTTACATCACAATTATGAAGAATATTTCAGGATAACAGGCTCTTATAACAACTGTTGAGACAAACCATCAACTCTCCACTTTATCAACTCACTCTGTGTTCACGGACAGATTTTGCTTAAAGTTTTGTCTTTAATATTTACTATTTTGAACCTTGTGATTTTACTCAAGGTTTTTGTTTTATATTGGAAATCAACAATTCAAAACTACTTTTACTTTTCAATCTTGTTTTAGTCAGTCTTTTATTGACAGCTGGAGCAGCTAACAGAAATGTCATGCAGTGTTTCTAAATGTACTTAGGCAGATTTATCAGTGTCTGTACTTTAAAGATCCCAATTATATGCTAAATTCACTTTAGAAGGGTTTTCTAACAGTAATATGTGTCCCCATAGCCTGTGTATGAGGCCCCAGAAGTGAAAAGAGCATGTCATCTCAATCACTGGCTTGCCCTTTTTTATGCTTGCAAACGCGACTGGTAAACAGACATGGAGTTGGTGTGCAAAGACACAGCTCATTTGCATTTAAAGGTACAGACACAGAAGTAGCCTGTTCTCAGTAGAGCTCACGAGAGGGACTTTTACACTGGCTGAAATTCAGGACCAACTCTGCGTTTGGGGCAATACACTGAATACAATGTTGATGGACCTCTGACAACTATGTAAAATTGACATAAAATACTTTCACACTTGTTGAAGTCACCATGAAGGAGACATATTTTGACCATAAAATCCAATGCAACTTACAGGACTGAGAGACTGAATAGCCAGTATCAAGCATTTTTTACATGCTGCATCATTATTTCCCCGGGAATCGCTCAGAGGATGCTGATAAACACCGTGAAGACACTCCATAGTGAAAAAGCTAAATGGAGATATGTGACTGGAAGAAAGATAGACAGGTGAGGCGGCAGAGTAGACAGGCTCAAAGACACAGCAAGAGAAAAGGCTTCATTGGTTTTCAGTGGGCATATGCAGGCTCAGACATACTAAAAGGTTACAGCGTTTGATTTGTGATATTCTACTCTAAAGGCTCTCTCTCTCTCTCCGTCTGGAGGAACAGTTTGGCTACTGCTGTCCACAAAGTTTGATCGATGGCTGAATTATGCCGTCGGATTGTGATTCCAGCCGACTCTGCTGTCTGCCCAATGATAAACAACAAACACGCCTGGCCACCAATAACAATGAGAGATGCGAGCACTGAACAGCCAATCAGAAAATAGAGGTAATAGTGTCCCTATAAAATAGGGACGTTTCAGTCAGCCACTCTCTTATCCATTAATATACTCATATGTATTCCTCAGAGTGTGTGGAGTGAGATTTTAAATGCAGCACCACCCTTTTCTCCCTCAAACCCTCCTTCTCTCCGTGTCTTTTATTTCCTTCCTGTATTTCCTCCACCTCCTTGATCACTCTGCTCTCTCCCTTCTCAGAGTTGAGGCTGCCCACTCCATCCCTCCGCATTCTCCCTCGCTACAGTTTGGGCTTCCCACTCCCTCCCTCCATCAATCTCTCATGCACTCTCCCTCTCTCCCTCCCTCACTCCAGCAGCCCACTCAAAGGCTAATTCCACCGAGGGAGAGAGAATGTGAGGATGGGCATTTTATAGTGTTTTCCAGTTATCTCCGTCCTTATAGAGCTTTTCTAAGCCCAGCTCCATCAAACCAAGCACCACCCCCACTCTCCAGCTGCCCACTCCATGCCTCCTCTGTTCATGGCAATATTTCCCTCATTCCTCTTTGTTTTTCATTCTCTGGAGGGCGACACTTTGGCGGAACTGAATCTGAAGGCCTTAATTCATAAATGAAGCGTTCACAAGTTGAATGACACTTTAATATTACAAAATTATGCCTAGCATGAACTTGAAATAGATTTTTTTGCTTCCTCAAAACTAGCAGCATTCAAATGTATGTGTTAGGTGTAGAGATCTTTTTTCTTCTTTTGTTTTTATATACAAATATTTAGAAATAATGCATATAATATTAACATTAATGGAATTCAAACATTTCATTAATTTAGTGATTTATTAGTTTTATTGTTTGTAGGTTGGTCCATGTTGTGTGAATGGTATTATATTGGTACTCAATGTGCAAAATGTGCCAATACTGTAGTACCAGAATTGTTTTTACACCCAGTGACTGCTGGAAGTTTGTTACTTGAGACCTTTGTTAAAATGATAAATATTAAACACCTAACATTTGACTGAAATTAATAAGGAAAGCTATTTTATTTTATTGAAAAAATGATTTTCAAAGTATAACAATCATTTGTGCTGGTGTGCTGGTGTGTTGGGGGGGCTTGTCATGGATCTCCAGGCCACAGCAGCGGGGAAAATTTTAATAATACATTTTTCTTGCAAGATTTTCTTTTAAAGAAATGGAGAGAAAACCCATCAAAAACCTACTTTGGTAGGCAGGAAAAAAGAATATACTTAAAAATCAAGCTTTTGTGTCACCATCTCTATAACTATTATGACGATTGGATACTATATATAAAGAAAATACCCGGAGAAAAACAATGGCTTAGGTCAAAACAAGAATAATATTTGAATTAACTTAATGTAAGTTATTTTATTTCCTGTGTTTCATCTTATCCTTTGTCACTTCCCAGTATGTCACGTGACTACAGGCTCAATATTACCAACACCAGAAGCTGTAATCACAGTTAGATTAATTGCATTGACCTAAAACCTCCTCAGCAGTCCTAAAGCGGGAAAGGCAGCATGATTATGTCATCACATCATAGTCTATTTTCAGTTCATGTCGTATCGGGAAGCTGGTTTTAAAGTTCTCTATTGGCTTGATATACAGTCGCTCCTGCTGTTCATAAAATCTTTGCGAAATCTCCAAAACTCTAAAAGTATTTTTCTCCCTAACACCTTCAACTCTGGGAAAAAAAGCCTAAAATAAATAAATAAAGAAAGAAAGAAAGAAAGAAAGAAAGAAAGAAAGAAAGAAAGAAAGAAAGAAATCGTGGCTTCAGAGCTCCTGTGACACTTCTCTCAGAACACAGCTATCGCCTCACTTTTTTGCTCTCTTTTACTTTCTTTGCACTATTTTTGCTCTCAGCCATGATGTAAGAAACTGCAGAATTCATGGTGTGTTAATTGCTGCTGCCCGCAGAGATTCCCACATCTTATAGCCAGGAAGAGATATAAAGCTAAAACTCTGTGATTTAAATTAACAGCCAGGGACCATCATACAGAAAAAAGAAAAGAAAAAAAAAAAACATGCGGTTTGCTAATCTGTGTGTCTGTGTGATCATCTGGTGTGGGAAATCAAAAGGTACTACACGGCATTCAAACATGATTTTTAACAGCTTTGTGATCCTTTAAAACGAATTGCAATGCAGAAATTCCCGGACTCAAGCCCTTGATTGTCGTTGTACATGTACAATGATGATTTAAAAAGTTGTTTTCAGGTTCACGAAAAAGACTTAAAAATGTACGAGTTCAAATAAAGGCATCAAACAGTGCAAAGAGAGCACTTACAAAACACAACGCAGAGGAGGAGGTATTATATCAGAAAAGGGTAGTTCAGGTATGTAATATTATAGTGTGCTATGCAGAGACTTCCTTTAATGCAAGTCTAAATGCAATTAGGTGAAAAAAAACCTACAAAAAAAACCACACAATATATTCTGATGACAGTTTTTACAAATTCCTCTGTGCCCCTTTTGGAGTGTGCCAGAGTGACTGTTTGTCAGCTTCATTTTTGTGTGTCTGCTTTGGCATCTCGTAGAGCTGGACTCAGTCTTCATGTACTGAAATGATGCTGTTTAATGAACACGTCGCATGAAGTATTTATGAGTGGGGACCGTTTGGATGGATGGTATTTGGCTGAATATCACTTAAGCTACAGTTTGTTGCTTCAGGCGAGCTCCACATTACTTCTTCCAAACAACAAGCTGATATCCTCGAGTAGTAGAGTAGAACTGCAGAGACAAGGGGGAATCATTTGCCTAGAGCAGAAATTAAATCACTCTTCCTTTTTTAATTATATACTGTACATGACACTTTATACTATTCAACTACCATATTGATGGTATTAAAAAAAAAAAGGGATATTCAGGGAAACTGTAAGACTTTTGTCATTTAAGTAATTTTTCTGACAATACACTTCAAGATTATGTATATCACTCATATAGATTTTCATTGTGATCAGTGTGGCATCAGTCATTGATTTGTATTCCCTGTTGACGTCGTGACACACAAGCTCACAAAGTAAAATAAAATATCCAGTGTCAACAGAAATGATCATGATTACACTAATGCTGAGGAATATTTTTTCATTAGCAATGCAACAGAGGAACATTAATCACCAAAACAGCTCTATTCATCTTCATTCTCTTCTCCAGCTCCCTTCCTCTTGCAGCCACTCGTTCTCTCATCCATCTCTTCCCTTTCTTTTCCCACTTATCCATTTCACTCCTCCATCACGCTCCCCACTTACACCCTCCATGCTCACTAGCATAAAGAGGCGCATACGCCCAGCACAGGGCTGGTAATGCAGGGTTAATATGATTGCAGAGCAGCTGACGGTTGTGCACACTCAGGCCAAATTGCATTTAATTCGATTGGGCTGTGCTCACTAGGATCCCGCCCACTACTGTCTGTTATTGTGTGCTGCTGTTCATTGTTCTCCGGCATTCGTTGGGGCGAAGGTGGTCGGAACTCACAAAAAAACCACAGCTGTCCTCCACTTTAGAAACTCAGAATGATTCATTATCTGTATTCTGCAATGTCACCTCGGCTTTGAACCGTTCCCAAGGATGGAGCACCAGAGAAAGAGAAAAGACAGTCCACAGCTAAATACTACGAAAAAATGTTGTGTGTACTGTGGACTCATATGCAACAGTAGTGCTGAAGTTGTCAAATAATCAGAGAAAATACATTTAAGAAAGTAGTTGGTTGGTACTATGGTGAATGTACAAATGTTCATGTCAACAATTCTGATATTTGCATTAAAATAAATAAATACATTTTAGTCCACAACATTTGTAAATCTGGCTTTACTAGGAAACTTCCTCACTCCTGATCAGTGTTATCCAGAAATAGATGTTCATGTTGGAAGTGCTCACTGAACTCTCCTGTTTGTGTTGTGAGCACTAACACACTTCCACATTAAGGTCTAATCAAACAATTGGGCACATGGAAAGCAAGCGCCGACTTTTCTGAGGCTTGGTCTTTACCGACTCTCCTCAAACACACAATGAAAGCACATCCATGCCAAACCAGCAACCTTGTCATAATCATCCGTCCTTTGACAAACAAGTAGGTCCGCTCAGTGAGAAAACAACGTAAACGACTCGGACTTGCTTTCCTGCCATTTCCTCATTTCCAAAGTTGTCAGAAAAGCTCAGTGTGAAAGGATTGTGTCAAAAACTGTGAATGTTGTTTGTAGGGTGACGGGCTGTCATGATAGTGTGAGCACATAAAGGAGTAAAGATAACTGCATCACATTGAAAGGCCTCATGGTGGTGTGAAACTATAGTAAAATGATTTCTGATGTGAGAAAAAGTCAGAAATGTAGTTCTGAAATCATCAAAATTTAAGCCACCCAATCAGGTCATGTAAATGAAATACATGTTTTCCTTTGACAAGATAAACACTTAACTGTAGTTATTGAGAATTTTAATCGTAATATACTTGTTCTTTAAAATCAAAAATAGTACAAATACAAAGAAATAAAGACGTACACATCTACATAAAGGAGGGCGCTCTGTTAGTTTGCAGAGTGACACTGCAATCAACAGAAAAGCCATTGTT